>NC_139640.1:14424430-14454430 GCF_964638095.1 Poromitra crassiceps | reverse complement strand
CCTTCCAGTTAAGCTGCACCAAGTGAGGTTTTTAATATAATAATCGAAAAATATAGGGGTGCACAGATCGATCGGCACGCAATATGTATCGGCCGATTTTTACCTCAAATATGCGATCGGCTGATTGCCGATATTTCTTTATATATATAATATTTATATATATATATATATATATATATATATAAAAAGCCCTATCACTAATCAGACTTTCCAACGATATAAAATACAATACCAATTGGTATTATTAAAGGGGAGAAATAATCGACTGAAATAACGTTTCCAAACTTTTTTTGAGTTTATATATCGGTCATCGGTGATCGGTCGATGATCGGTTGGGCAGATATTTCCCATAGGCGATCGGCAATCGGTGATCGGTGGCAAAAAACGTGATCGGTGCACCCCTAGAAAAATACACTCATGGTATCGGCACAAGTGAACTTCCTCTACATATGTGACGCAAGTAGGCATCCGTGAAATCGCACAAATAAAGATACAAAGTTTTTGGTAACACATTATAATAACTGCACACTATCAATGATTAGTCAAGTATTACTAAATACTTTAGTCGTCATAGGCACAAAGACAGATGGAAAAAAAGTTATATCGTAGTTTTGAGCCCCTGTCATTCAGAGGCTGTTGAGCCACATGTGGCATCTCCCAGCATCCATTGAGGCTAATCCATTTCGACAAGAAATAGCAACCAAATCAGCCTAAATATAGGCTAAGTGGTAGATAGAAATAATGTTTCTGTTAACACAACATGCAATTGTAGAAGATTTCAATATTACATATATGTAATCCAGGTGGTATATACTGTATATCCCTCGCAGATTCACAGAAATCAAAACACAACCCTATGTGAAACATATATGTAATCCAGGTGGTATATATATCCCTCGCAGATTTAACGTGATTTAGATGAGTGACAGCCGTAATACGGTTCTACTGTGATGTCCTACTGTGATGTCCGCTCCAATAAGACTTGGCTTACTTCACATTTACTTTTACAATAAAAACACATTTATGCAATGACTTTACATAATGTAGGCTATATTTATGTGCATCAGGGGAGAGAAAACGATATCATTCTGGTCAAACTTTCACCAATCTAATCTCATCATGACATAGGGATAGGCTATAGTTTTCTAGCCAATGCGTTTAGAACATTCTTTTCACTTTGATCTTGCTATAGTGTAGTGTATTTACATGCTTGCAGTATTTAAACGGCAGTGAGATTGGTTTGAGAAGCATAATAATATGGAATAATATACTGTATATGGAGACAGCCGGGGATGAAAGAGGGAAGGGGGAGCTCAGAGCGCCTTGGCTTTTGTGAAGCCGGACTGGATCGCTCCGTGGATTTCGATCTTAAAAAGGAAGCTTGTGATTTGTTTACTGCACTTCTCCAATCAGCAGGTCGTGCATAATTCTACGCTTGGTTATAATGCTTAAGGCCGCGTGTACCGCCGACACGAAAATATCGAGTGTGCCGGTCCACGCCCACTAATATGAGCTGCGCCGGACGTTAAGCGCTGTTTTAAGGCCGTTGCAACGATAGAGCCCCTTATCGCTGAGACGTATTCACGGAGGGATGGGCTGTCAAGGGGCCCAATCCGCACCCCAATCAGGCCTTCTTCTTCTGTGGTGTTTTATGGCAGTTGGCATCCTTTATGTTGTATTACCACCTCCTTCTGGATTTATCCATCCACTGTTTCCCTACATTCTGTAAAAGAAACAATCACCACAGCAACAGGAAGCAGTGAAGCAGGGAGGGAGGTACAGAGACCACAGCAACATGAAGCAGGGAGGTCCAGAGACCGCAGCCTTGGACTCTCACACCTTCAGACACCTAATTAATCCATATTAACCCAGCAGCAGCTCTCTCACCTCCAGCCCTCTCCATTAGCAGGCAACCATCGTCAGAGTTGGGCCTGTGGTTTAGAGAGACCGTGTGCCATGAATAGCGGCGCACGTCTGTGGCCCCGCGTCTCGTTTTTAATTAACCGGCGTCCGATGTCGAGGTGAGGAGGAGAGCAACGGAGGAAGAAGAGGGCGAGCTAAAATTCCAGGAGAAACAGAGGAAAGGGGAGAGAGAGAGAGAGAGAGGGGCGAGCGGGGTCGTCGTCCTCGCTAATTTGCTGACACGGGGGCTTCGGGGGGGGCACGGCCTCCTCATACGGTTGTTTCTTGAAGGAGGAACAGGGCGAGAACAGGGCGAGAGCTGTGAAGGGAACAAAAGTAACCGTGCCCCAACCAATCCTGTAGCCAATTAGAGTATATCAATAATTAAGAAGCATTGTCTGCACAGGGGCAGCCGCAGATTGAGTTCCCCGCCGACCGGCCTAGATTGTTATGACAAGCAGTGTCTATAATGATATTAGCCACACACACACACACACACACACGCACACACACACACACAGCATGACAAGCAGTGCCTACATAATGATATTAGCCGTTAATAATTCAGCACCTGACACTCTGCCAGCCGACAGTCAGCACCAGCTCTGACAAGTCCAGCACCAATCACCTGAGGTCAGGAATCAGAAATGGAAATTTAAAAAATTGTTTAACACGTTCTCCCTCTCCTTCGCTCAGGACCTCTTGGTGTCACTTCTTAACATACCGCGTAGCCATTTTTGGATGCCACAGTTTACGCCGCTCCCCCACTGCTGCTAATTGGAAAACGTTACGTCGGTTAATTTGAAAAACGAGACCGCATTGAGTACGGTTAGGCAACTAAAACAACTTGGTTAACTGTAGGCAAATAAAATAACTTTGTTAAAGAGGACATGAAACATTTAGGCAAGACATCATGAGTCATTGAGTCGCACTTAAGTCTCACTCACAGTGACTTGAGACTTGACTTGAGACTCATCCTCAAAGACTTGAGACTTGTCCTCAAAGACTTGAGACTTGACTTGGACTTGAGCTCAAAGACTTGAGACTTGACTTGGACTTGAGCTCAAAGACTTGAGACTTGACTTGGACTTGAGCTCAAAGACTTGAGACTTGACTTGGACTTGAGCTCAAAGACTTGAGACTTGACTTGGACTTGAGCTCAAAGACTTGAGACTTGACGTAAGACTTGCAAAAATTGACGTGTGAGCATCGTGTGTGTGTGTGTGTGTGTGTGTGTGTGTGTGTGTGTGTGTGTGTTGCTCCTTCGAATGTGGGTTGAAATGATTGACAAGAAGGCAGATGCCCCGCCACCCACTGCAACATCTGTACTGTGTGTGTGTGTGTGTGTGTGTGTGTGTGTGTGTGTGTGTGTGTGTGTGTGTAGGGGGCAGGGCTGTTGGTTCAGAAGAGCAGTAGAGACAGATGTGCTGTCTGTGAGTGCCAACCCCCCCCCCCCTTTCCCACACACACTCACACACACACACACACACACACACACACACACACACCACCTCCTTAGTGCCTCTCTGTGCGGCCCCAGCAGACCCGTCTATGGGCCAACAAATGGTCGAAGCCTGCTGTCTGTCTCGGAGATGACGGGTCCCCTGGTGCAGCTCCGCATCTGGGCCCATCAGGGGTCAGCTGCTGCTTCTCTCTGTCTGTCATTCTTTGTTTTGTTTTTTTCTTTTTTCTTTTTGCATTTCTTTACCGTCAACAAATCTTATGAAAATCACATCAACAGTTTGTTTACTCCCGTTACCTTCTGACTTGACTTCCCATACTGTCCATACTTAGCCTTCAAACGGGATGTCATTGGCTCTAACTAACTGTACATAGTTTACATGTTACAAATTATTTTAAGCGATGTCACCGTTTGAAGCGTTTTCTAAAAACTTGCATTAAAAAAACGCTTATACGTTCCAAAATACAAGTTATTCACGTTTGTGAAGAGTATCATGCTGAAGGGGCGGTTTTAGGCCGTTTTTGGGTGGGCTTTAGCCCACCCAAAAATAGTCTCAGCCCACCCAAAAAAATAGAGGCAAAAAAAAAGTTTTTTTTTTTTTTTTTTTTTTTTCCCCTCTCCAAATCCATGGTGGTCATTAGTAGCAGTTTCTGACTACACTCAATGCGCTGTGTGCGGGTTTCCCCCCCCCCTCTATGTTCTTAGGGTGGGCTGAGACAAACATTTAGGGGGGTTCAGCCCACCCGAAAAGTTTCTAGAACCGCGGCTGCGCAGGCGCTCCCTCCTCCATCTATCTGCCTAATCCCACATCACTTCACACAGGTCACACACACAGTACAGCAGCGAAGTGGTCCTCCACAGTCCACACAATCGTTCTCCCCACTCATGATCAATGAAACTGTGAGGTGAGCATTGAGCAGTCAGAGTCGTTAGTAGTTACTTAATTAGCGCATATTGATATGCAAATTAGCGCGTAACGTTGTTTCGTAGGCTAAACAAAAGAACTTGTGGCTGTGCCTGCCAGACAAACAGGTGGACTGGAGGAAGGTAGGTAGGCTACCATGGCACCAGCCAGCCATGTCATGCTAGCTCGCAGTAAAGTGGGTGTAAATGGATGCAATGTTTTTTGAGAAACATATGGGCATAAGTGACAAACATATTTTCAAACGGGTCCCTTGTTATCTGAATGAAATTAAGCCCTTCAGAATCGCAAGTGGCTGCTTTACACAGCCTGTCTGATGTGATGATGATGATAGCTTAACATGCGTGCATGGCATGCTATTCCCTTTTCTTTCCTTCTTTCCCTATTTTTGCACGCTGTGGTGGTGGTAGCCTACCAACTTCCAACCAGTCAGATCTTGTTTTTTCCCACAATAATTTCATAATACCATTTGTAATGCCACCATTGTAGTGCTGTTGTTCAAAATTAAAGTACATTTTCTCAGATTTATTGGTGTCTTTCTAGTCACACAATTTAATAGTCAGTGTTTCCCATACACTGATCTATTTGTGGTGGTACACCCTACATAGATTTCGACCCCCACAAATACTGCCACAAACTCCTGCTTTAGTGCTTACAGTATATTATTATCTTGTCGGAATATTATTCCAGCCAATAAGTTAGGAAGTTCCCTTTTGATATAATTTTACTTTTGTTTTGCCTACAAAGCAAAATGTTACTTTACTTGAAACTCCCCTGAAGTGATTTTGGTATTATTTATGCAAGCATAATTCTACCATATAGAACCTGTATGCAGAATATATATAGTATATATAGGGAAACAATTATTTTTTCATCGCTGTAAAACCACAGAACGGTAAAGAAGATATTGATGTGTGTAGTTCTTCATAGATCTAGTCTCTTCATTTTGATCTCAAAGTGTGCCAGTTTGATCCATTTTTACTTGAAACTGTACAAAATTTTCTGCCGGGGGGGCATGCCCCCGGACCCCCCTAGGGGTTCAGCGGTCCATGACCTTTGGGTGGGCTGAGCCCACCCAAAGCTCTGATGCTAAAACCGCCCCTGTGCTGAACCCAAATTCGCGTTCCCGTAAACTTTTGTTAACCCACAGACCTTATAACTTGACTCCGCCAGATGGGGCAGTATTGAGTTCACAAGTTCATCTTATCTTTGGTAAAAAAGAAAGCTTAAATGTACCAGCTTAAGTATTACATGCAGGGGCTCGCAGATCTGGAATGAGCTCGATGACAGTACGAAAATGTTGAAATCCATCTCCACCTTTAAGAAAACACTGAAAGAAAAACTGCTGAAATCCTAATGAGTTACAGTCTACACCCCTCTGATAATGGAACTCTGTCATTGTATTATGTATTATGTGGTATGTATGTATGTTCTATGTGTTGTATTAAGCGTCATGTGATCCGTGTGTTTTACGTATGTATGTTTGTCCATTGATACCTGTAGGCCTTGTATGAGATCAGGCTCCCTCCAAAAGCTTTAAATAGCTTCCTGGGAGACCTGGCACACTCACATTGTTTGCGCGCCCTTATGACATCACTTTTGACACCATCACTGATGACATCACATCATTTGCTACTTAGCCTAATTAAAAAATTCGGCTCCATCAGGGCACCCGCCCCTTACACACCCTGAAGGTCTTCAGCCCGGTCGCACGTAAAACGGCATAGCTGTGGCCGAACACAGAACTTCAAACAAAGTCCACATACTCAATTTTATATACTGTATAGATAGATAGATGATGATGATGATGCTGTAAAGACAAGCATTTTAACATGGGGGTGAATGGGGACTGAGTCGCTTTTTCAACCAGCCTCAACTGGCCATTCAAGGAACTGCAGTATTTAGGACTTCCGCACTGGCATCATTGTGACGCCTGCCACCCTCGGTCGCGACATGCCGTCCGCCCTCCACATCAAACGGCCCTCACTTCGATATTCACTTTAAGGCTCCAGCTAAATGGGCCTGACCTCAGCGCCCCCCGCAGGCGGTCCAACACAACTCACAACAGTTAATAATACATAACACCATCAGGGGGAAGTTGTAGTCCAACAGAGGAATGAATAAGTCCAACTGATGTGACTCGGATCATGTGATTGACATTTAACCCTGTGGTTTGAAAGCACGGCGAGGTAATCAATAAATGAACGAGAGGGGATCAGATCTGCGTGTTTAAATGCTGAGCTGTGCATTATTTATCTGATGAGGCAGATGAGCTGAACGCACTGCACACGTTGATTACCGAGCTGATCACAGTGAATGGGAGATCGCTGTTTCTGAAGGCCAGACCAGAGCAGCCGAGCACTGAGCTAACGCTGATACAGTGAATGGGAGATCGCTGTTTCTGAAGGCCAGACCAGAGCAGCCGAGCACTGAGCTAACGCTGATACAGTGAATGGAGGTCACTGTTTCTGAAGGCCAGACCAGAGCAGCCGAGCACCGAGCTAACGCTGATCATAGTGAATGGAGGTCACTGTTTCTGAAGGCCAGACCAGAGCAGCCGAGCACCGAGCTAACGCTGATCATAGTGAATGGAGGTCACTGTTTCTGAAGGCCAGACCAGAGCAGCCGGGCACACAGGCTCAACGGAGGGAGAAAGAGGGAAGACCGAAACCGGACAGACAAACCCTGTCTTTATTTTGTCACAGACAACACACCACACATGCACACACATGCTTTAGAGATGCAGTGAAATCTGTCCTCCACGTTTGACCCATCCTGGCTCATCCTCCTCCATGGTCAGACCAACTTCTTCCAACTGAAGATATCCTACATGTTTTTTTTTGTTGTTGGGGGGGGGGGGGGGGGTCATGTAGATGTTATGGAGGAAGCCCCAGGGGAGCACATGGGAGAACATGCTTACTCCACACAGAAAGGCCCTTTTCACGATATCAGATGTGAAATGTATCTGCATAATGTGTGATTGGACTCTGACTTGACCAAGTTTTGTGTGTGGAGTCCATCTGTGCAGTTTCCACCGAGCCGCCTGGTAAAGTGATGCAAACAGAGGTTTTAACTTGCTTAAAGAGCCTTCTGGGCCTAAAGGATAAATAATGTAGTGTGGGGTGTTTGCACCGTATTCCCTCTCTGCACACTCGGGGCTAAAAACCACAACTCACATCTGACCATGCCGGGTGGAGCCCCCTGTCTTCCGCTTTCATGTTTGCATGCGTTCATAATATACTGTGTTTGTTTTCAGCCGTGATTTGCCGGCCCATTAAAAAAGAATAAGCGCTTATGACATATTGAAAGAGGGCATGTCTGGAGTATAAAGTCTAGGGAGGCTATGATTCATTAATGCAGCCATGAATAGATAACTGCCTGTTGTATGATACCGTACTCACTGTTGGATTCACGGTCACATCGCGTCTTTCCCCAAAGACACGATAGCATTACACACTGGATACGAAAGGCAATGTAGGTCTAAAAGTGCACACAAACCTTTGAATTTGTTTGATTTCGCCTCGCACGAGGATCTACCCAGCCAAACTCCAGTGAGCAGTGGCAAGTTCCAAGTGAACTCTGTGTACCTGGCCTGAGCCGAGTCAATGTGCCCTGGGCGCAGTGTTGCCAGATGCAGCGTTTGGTTTCCAGCCCACAGAATCTCATACACTGTTCAGAAAGCGCCAAAACGCATGCCCAAACTGGCAACGCTAGGTAGTGTAAACCACTGACTGAAATAATAAACACAGTGGGTAGATGAGGGAGGGGCGGTCTTGTCTGTGACGTGAAAATCGTCACGAGGGCTGTCCAATATTTTGATTCAGCGCATGGGTTGCACAAAAATGGACAAATTCCATGTAAATAACTCATAAAGGGTCAAAAATTGCATAACCACATTTGTTCCCAAACAAAACTAAAACAGGCTGTCAATTTATTTTCGCTGTAAAGTTGGGCATTTTAACATTGGGGTCTATGGCGAATTACTCGCTTTTGCAGTCAGCCTCAAGTGGCCATTCGAGGAAATGCAATTTTGGCACTTCCACGTTGGCTTCATTTTTCAAAGACGGAAGTTGCAGCTTAATTGAGTCTTCTAAAACTAGCCGAGCGTATATTGTTTCTCGCTTGTGCTGAAAAGAACAGCAGTGGAGCTGCACAGTGTGTTCTGGTCCTGGGTCTTCTCTCGCGGATGAGATGTTGCGTAAGCTTTGTTATGAAATGAGCTGAGGGAGCCATCATGCACTTCAAGCTCATCTCAGCAGCAACACAAAGAGCTGCTTTCACTCGCCATCCGCTCAAAGAGCCGGAACAAGCACAAAGATCTCAACTGACAAGACGAGCCCTTTATATCTTCAACCTCGTCTAACGGATAAAACAATGTTGTTGTTTTTGCTTTGGTGCGATCTGCTCCACTCCGCTGTGCTCTGTTCAGTTTATTTTTTCTTCTTCCAGATCTTCCTCCCCATCTTCTCCCCAATTACTGGGACAATTCCCCCTGCTGTCTCGGTCGTTGCTCCACCCCCTCTGCCGATCTGGGGGGGTTTGTAGACTATAGCACCTCCTCCCTCTGATACATGTACAGTCGCCAGCCGCTTCTTTTCACCTGACAGCGAGGCGTTTCACCGGTAGGACGTAGTGCGTGGTGGGGGGATCACGCTAGTGAAACATGTTTCACTTGCTAGCTTGATTAGCGGCACAATTAGCTTCTTCTCTCACTGAAACAAGTCGAGACAAGAACATTTGGCGGTAATTATAGCTCCTCTTTTTTCAGTTAACCAGTTATACTGCAGAAAGGTAAGAAAAGTAGAAAGTACAAGCAGCTGCGTTTCCCAAAAGCTTCTTAGAGCTAAGAAGCTTCTTTGACCCTTCTTAAGGCTCCTGTAAGAAGCCAACGAAGCCAACGCGTTTCCCGATTGCTTCTTAGCCTAAGATGATCTTTCGTTAAGAAGGTTTTGTAAGAAGGGTCTGGGGCATTTTTAACACCTTCTTAACGACCAAACACTCACAGATTCAGCCGTGTCAGGCAAAAGGAGATAATAATATAGTGTCCACTGTTGTGTTTTTCCCTTTTTCCTTTCTTTCATGCACCCTTTAGTGTTTAAAATTGGGGAACACTTGAAAATCTCTCCTCTATGTAATATGGTTACTTGTGTTTTAAATGTTTTACCGTAGGCTATATTCCTCTAATCAGAATGGATTCCTTTTATAATAAGAATGTTGTGGATTTATATAGCACCTTTCACAGAACCCTTCTTAAGAGCCTTCTTTAGCGATGTGTTAAGAAGGCGTTTGGGAAACACTTCTTTGGAGCCTTCTTAACTCCTTAAGAAGCTTCTTTGTTGGGAAACGTAGTGGCTGATATCTGAACGTACAAATATACTTTGAGTTCAGTTTTGGGCTTTGCTCCGTTCCACTCTGCTGTCTTCTGTTATCTGTTCTGTCTCCTCCTCCTCCGTGCGGTCGACCCTCTCTGCGGCTAGCTGCAGCAGCACCACAGCCTGGGCTAATTGCTCTGGACCCTCTCCTCACCAGCCGGCATGTGTCTGGACGAAAAGGCCGTGTTTGTAGCCGGCTGTTCAGCTTTTATCTATATTTGAAGCCACACATGCCAGGCGAGGCGAGGGGGCAGAGTGGGCCTGCAGCTTGTTACAGGGCCCACGGCTGCATAATGCATGAGAGGAGCCGCGCGCCGCGCAACGGCTAAATAAAAGATCTACCAGGGAAGAGAAGCACAGCCTACCTGCCTGCCTGCTGCCACCTGTGCATGTGTGTGTGTGGGGTGTGTATGAATCGCAACCCCTGAGGTGAGATCAATACAGGTGTGTATGACAGACGCAGAAGTGTATAGCCAACCTGACACACACACACACACACAGAGCGGTTGATGATTTGGTCTGTTGTGGTGTGAGCAGAGAGGAGAAGTGGTTCCTGTCATCCTGCACCTCCACTCTCCTCTCTCTCATCTTCTCATCTTCTCGCTTCTCCTCTCATGTCACAATCACTTAAAAGGGACAGTTCACCGCAAAGAGCTTTTGGAGATATCGCTCATAGAGATGTATGCCTTCTCTCTCCGATACGATGGAACTGGATGGCACTCGGCTTGAGGTGCTCAAAGCTCCAAAACTACATTTGAAAAACTCAACAGCAAATGTCTCCTTCCAGAAATCATGACCCGGTTACTCAAGATAATCCTTTGTGAGCAGTTTCATCTGGAGACTGGAACTATTTACTTTTGACCGAGCTATACCCACTAGCTGCTGCCATCATTTGTTACCAGGGTGTTTTCCCTACCATAGCTGCCGGATGTCTCACATTTCACTCTTGAAAAATCAATCAATCCATCAATCAATCAATCAGACTTTATTGATATAGCACTTTTCAAACAAATAAATGAAACACAAAGTGTTTCACAGAATAAAACAATACAACACACAATAAAAACTTCACCATACGGTGGTGCAGTGGTAAGCGCTGTCGCCTCACAGTCCTCGAAGGTCCTGGGTTCGATTCCCACCTGGGACGCTGTGAACGCTGAAGGAGTGCGTGCCCGTCCGCATGTCCTCGAGTGCCCACCGCCCGGGTGGGGTCGTCAAAAGGGCCCTTCTGTGTGGAGTTTGCATGTTCTCCCCGTGCCTCCCGGGGGTTTCCTTCATATAGGAACCCCTTCACCAAAAACATGCAATATCCTGGTTGCTGATGTGGTTCCTCCTCTGGTCCTTAAGTGCGCCTGTTCAGAGAGAGGGGAACTGGTTGGAATAGCGTGAACCTCCCACGTGCTATGTCCTACCGGTGAAGCTTCCTCTGTCAGGTGAAAAGAAGCGGCTGGCTAACTGCCCATGTCTCGGAGGAAGCATGGAGCCAGTTTTCGGCTCTTCCCAGATTGGCAGAGGGTGGAGCAGCAACCAGGATAAATATAAATTAGCAGTAATGGGGGATAAAAATGGGATAAAAAATCAGGGGGAGGGGGGGGAATATATATAAAAAAAAAAAAATCACCATAATGCATATATGCGGGGTCACATACACAGCTCGGCTGCTGCACAGTTGAGCAATTGTGTGCCGCCCGCACTCCGTTTATAGTGTGGTGAGATATGTTTGAATGTTGGTCCCCATGATCCACTTCAATTGTTTGGGAGAATTCTGCTGTGAAACTCCACAAATGTGTTGTGGACTAAGAAACTTCACCCACCCTTCCATCGGCATGGGTGAACTTTTTGGGTGAACTTATCCTTTAATAGATTTAGCTGATGTTCTTATTCCGAACTTACAATGAGTCCTGCAGTGGAATAAGCTTAAATTCCTAGTTTGCCAGTATTGTAAACAGCCGATAAAGACCATACAGACACCAGCTCAGTGGCCTTGTGGTTTGAGCGTCTGCCCTGAGACTGGGAGGTTGTGAGTTCGATCCCCGGCCGAGTCATACCAAAGACTATAAAAATGGGACCCATTTGCCTCCCTGCTTGGCACTCAGCATCAAAGGGTTGGAATTGGGGGGTTAGATCACCATATGATTCCCGAGCGCGGCGCTGCTGCCGCTCACCGCTCCCCCAGGGGATGGGTCAAATGCAGGAGAACACATTTCGCACACTCAGGTGTGTGTGACAATCGTTGGGACTTTACCTTCATTGCAAAGCTGTTATCGAGAGGAATGGATAACAGGACAGACAATGTTCAGTGTACCGTGAGTAAAAGTAGTAGTTACATTCCACCCGAGTGCTGGTGGTTGTTGCTGCTTTCGGCTTTAGGACTGTGACTAGGATTCTTTGACTTGGCTCTCAGGCGTCGTCTCGTAGAATTTAGTCTGCTGGAAGGATCGGATCGTTGGCTTCCCCAGGCGGGCCTGGGTACTGACGGGGGGGGGGGCGTGGTGAGAACACTGATCCATTGTCCCAAACAAACACCTGGTGTCAGACCCCACTCTACAGGTCCCTGTGGTGTCAGACCCCACTCTACAGGTCCCTGTGGTGTCAGACCCCACTCTATAGGTCCCTGGCACCAACCTCCCAAGGAGGCAGTGGTCAACCCTCAATAGATTCAGGACTGCACATGGGCCCCTGCTTGGCCAGCCTTCACAAGTGGGGCAGCAGCCAGAGATGGGGACTTGGACTTGAGACGCACTTAAGTCATCCACACAGTGACTTGAGACTTGACTTGAGACTTGTCCTCAAAGACTTGAGACTTGACTTGGACTTGAAGGTTTTGGACTTGTGAACAATCCTTTTTTTTATTTTTTTATTTTTTTTATTTTTTTAGTGCATTAACATTAAGGAAATCTCTACTAATGTCATCTCTAATCATTGCTGCTATTGTATTCTAATAGATAAGGAGTAAGGATAATACAGTACATGCTTTTAATTCCTTAGTTTTAGCTTTGCAGTGTTCTAAACAGACCGGATGGCATGTAGCAGAATGCTCATCCATAGGGACTTGAGACTTGACTTGGACTTGTATCCAAAGACTTGTGACTTGACTTGGACTTGCAAACAATGACTTTTGAGCATCTCTGGGCCAGCAGCCCAAGCCCACTGTGTGCTTGTGGAGAGCAGCAGACAATGCAACACATCATCGAAGCTTGCCCTCTACAAAGACTTGAAGGAGGATTAGTCACCCTCCATACAGCAGATCAGGAGGCAACTGCTTGGCTCAAGGACCTTGCATTCGCTAAATAAAAAAATAGCCGAGTGCTAAGCGTTCACACTGTAGTGGATCAGGGCTGATTCTAAGATGAAATAGTAAAAGTGTCGGGAGACGCGGCTGGCTGTGAGCGCCAGAGATATGAAAGCGAATACGGAAGATGGCAGCTTGAAATTGGACGGCGGAGACGGACTCAACCTGCTCTACAAAATGTATGAAGTGGCTGCTCGCCTCTTCTGTTCTGCCTCTCCCCTCTGCCTGCCTGCTGCCTCTCTCCTTGCTTTTATAGCTTTCCTTTGTTTTTTCGTTCTTTCTCTTCTTCAGCAGCAGCACCTCTCTTTGTGGGCCAAAACAGCCCAGGCAATGCTCTCGTTCTCTCTGTCTGTGTTTGTTTCTCAGATGCTCAGGAGCGAGCAATGTAATGCTCTGCAGTCTGGTTCCAAGGCTTCTCACTCCACTGAGACAGCTCTCCTTGCAGTCACAGAGGCCCTTCACACTGCTAAGGCCTCATCCCTCTCCTCTGTCCTTGTCCTCCTGGACCTGTCCGCTGCTTTTGACACAGTCAACCACCAAATCCTTCTCGCCATCCTGTCTGACCTCGGCATCTCAGGTTCTGCACGCTCCTGGTTTGCTTCCTATCTCTCTAACCGCTCATACCGGGTCTTATGGAGAGGGTCCCTCTCCAGATCCTGCCCTCTTACCACCGGTGTCCCCCAGGGCTCTGTCTTCTCTATATCAGATCTCTCGGTCATGGCATCTCTTCTCATGGCTTTTCTTATCACTGCTATGCCGATGACACTCAGCTTTACCTTTCCTTCCCCCCCTCAGACACCAACATCGAGGCTCGCATCTCTGCATGCCTCAAAGACATTGGCGACTGGATGTCTGCCCACCACCTCAAGCTCAATCTTGGTAAGACAGAGCGACTCTTCCTCCCAGGGAAAGACTGCCCTCTCGCAGATCTCTCCATCTCCATTGACAATACTACTGTACTTCCCTCCCAAACAGCTAAGAACCTTGGGGTGATCCTTGACAACCAGCTGTCTTGCTCGGCCAACATAGCTGCTACAGCACGCTCCTGTAGGTTCTCTCTCTACAACATCCGCAAAATCCGTCCCTTTCTCACGAGGGAAGCGACGCAACTCCTGGTCCAGTCACTTATCATCTCTCGCCTGGACTACTGCAACGTGCTCCTGGCCGGCCTACCTGCCACCGACATCCGACCGCTTCAGCTCATTCAGAACGCTGCAGCCCGTCTGGTATTCAACCAACCCAAATTCTCTCACGTCACTCCCCTCTTCCAGGACCTTCACTGGCTTCCCATCTCGGCACGCATCAAATTCAAGACACTGGTACTGGCCTACAGGGCAGTACACCAGACAGCTCCTCAGTACCTACAATCTATGGTCAGGCCCCCAGTACCTACATGGTCAATCTATGGTCAGGCCCCCCTTCACTTCGGGGCCTCAAAAGTCGCTCATCCCGATCTCGACTCTTCTCGTCCCTGGCAATGGTGGAACGAGCTTCCACCTTCGGTCAGGACGGCCGAATCATTGCCGATCTTTCGGAAAAGACTAAAGACACACCTTTTCAGGCTCCATCTGGGCACTTCTTGAGCGTCTGCCAAATGACGTAATGTAATGCACAATTCAAACGGGATCAAAAAGGTAGCATATCGCTCCGTTCACCGCCATTCTTATTTTTCACACGCTCGCGCACTGTCATCAAGATGGCCAACTACTTGTTTTCTTAACACGTTCACTGCCATTGACGAGATATCTCGGCTTACAGAATCCAACGGTTCACTGCCAATGACGAGATATCTCGGCTTAAAAAAAAAAAAAAAAATTTGACGGTGGGACGTGGATCAACGCTCCCCACGTCTCCTATAAAAATATTGGAGTCAGCGAACGTGTACAACCCATTCCACGGACCCACTAAGTGGCGACAGTGCTCTCCACACTAGAAAAATCAGAGCCAAAACTGTAGGGGAACGCGCGAGGAAACCATTCTCTACTGTAAAATGGATTGGCGAAAACGCTTTCACTTTCGCGCATTATCGCGGTGGGAGCTGGCGGTGGGGGATTCCAAAAATAGACTGGGTGGAAAACACACTTTGAAACACGCAGCATAAAGCCTAGAATCGCACAAAGCTTCATCAAAGCTCTCAAACCCAAGAAACGAGTGAGCCCTATCCACACTCGCTGCCAGGGAGGGAGGCTGCTCAAACTCGCAGCAGCAGCAGCAGCAGCAGCAGAACACTCGCTTGTGACAAACGCTGCTGAAAGCCACCAGACACGCCCACGGAGGGAGGAGTTTGAAGGAGAGGGCGTTCAGAACTATATTGTTTAGATGTCTGATCTCTCACTGATGCCAAAAATAAATGGTTAAAGTGACTGTTCTGCCTGTTTGATTGAATTTCACAAAACTGCGATTATCTCAGCTTTCAGTCTCAGACGCTGAAACCATGCTGTACTCAACGGCTAATATCTACATAACTACTAACTCTACAAACTAACTCTTTTAGACAGAGAAAGCACACATTCTATTAGTACTTTTGTGAACTTTGTGTTCACAAAGTCCAAGCAGAAAATAATCCTCGGCTCTTGTAAAATGAGCCAGAATCCTCAAAAAAAACCTCTGGCAGAACCTACCTACAGTAAAAAAAAAAAAGGCTGGCAGTGAATGTGTTAAGCAGTCTACACCTGCTGTAGAGCTCGGTATCGGTACAGAGTGACTGGAGAAAGCTACCCACCAAGAAATGACTCGCATAAAATAATTTTGATACTTCGATCTCCCATCTGGCAACTCTGACGAGAAGGAGGCACGTGGAGGCATGTAGAGCAGGAGCGGCCAGGGAGAAGGCTCGATGCCACGGAGGCAGACGGGGGAAAAGGCGAGGAGGAGGAGGAGGAGGGGGTGCAGCAGGTTGATCTCTTTAAAAGCCTCAGTTCTTCCAGGAGGCCCCAAATTATTACCAGTGTGCACGGAACAAGGGCCCCGCCTGGGGGGCGAGCCACCCAGGAGAGTGCCTAGCCTCGGGCGAGTTTCAGAAGAAAGTAACACGGGAGAGAGAGGTGTGTGTGTGTGTGTGTGTGTGTGTGTGTGTGTGTGTGGGGCGGGGGGGGGGGGGTTGTGGGGGGGCTCGTGGGGGTGGCGGAGCAGTTGTTGAGTTAAAGTTGAGGGGCATTTTTATTCTCGTCTTATTTTCACTCCCGTCTCGACCGAACGCCTCTTCTGCCCCGTGCTCGTTCTCTGTGGCCTTTCTTGCTCTCCGCTATACTCCATTCTCTCCATCTGGGCCTCTCTCTCTCTCTCTCGCTCTCCCTCTATTTCTTCTACTTTCTCTCCATCAATCCTGCCTGTTTTCTCCACAGGGCCGTCTGGAGACATCGGTTCATATTGTAACGAAGCTCTTTAGGCATCGGTGCTCGGACTGGCAAAACACCCCCTCACCCGGCTTCTCTCTCATTCTCTCATAAACCGACCCCACCATCCCTCCTTCTCTCCCCTTCTTTCTTTCTTTCTTTCTCTCTCTCCCGGCCTCGCTCACCCATGATTGATTGAGCTCTAGTAAGCCAAGTATTGAGGTCTTTCTTCTTTCTGTGTTTCTATAGAATATGAGGCATGAAGCATTCCCTCTGTCTCTCTCTCTGTCTCTTTTGTCTGCTTTATATGTCACTTTATTTCAGGGTTGTCTTTCTGTTCTATCTATCTATCTACATGTATCTAGCTATCTATCTATCTATTGTATCTACTGTATCTATCTATCTACATGTATCTATCTATCTATCTATCTATTGTATCTACTGTATCTATCTACATGTATCTATCTATCTATCTATCTATCTATCTATTGTATCTACTGTATCTATCTACATGTATCTATCTATCTATCTATCTATCTATTGTATCTACTGTATCTATCTACATGTATCTATCTATCTATCTATCTATCTATCTATTGTATCTACTGTATCTATCTATCTCAACAGAGACCGGCTCATTGAGCTCCCTTTAAATAAAGATTAACTGTCCTTACACATCGGGAGCGTTTTTTTTCCGTGCGATTAATTTGCACGTCAATAATATTTTCCGAACCTATATCAGTCAATGCAACCGTGCAGGCGCGGACTGCATAATCGGGCACGTCGGGCAAATGCCCGGTGGCCTGGCCTGGCCTGCAAAAAAAAAAAAAAAAATTGGTGCCCGCAGTCAGGCCACTCACTGAACAGCAGGCCAGGCGCCGCCTACTTGTTTACTAGTGGTTTTATTACTTTATTCAGGGTTAAAGTGGGTGCATCTCATTGTAAAATTGGACTTGGCCCAAATTGGGCTTCAAACGGCCCAAATTGGGCTTCAAATGACCCAAATTGGGCTTCAAACGGCCCAAATTGGGCTTCAAACGGCCCAAATTGGGCTTCAAACGGCCCAATTTTTTCGCCGCCGCACTTTGGACGCCGGCACGCGTGTCAGCCCGTATCAGCCTGGCCTGCTTGGTATCTAATGCCCGGCCTGAATTATTTCCCCAGTCCACCCCTGCAACCGTGCATACCAACGGCGAAGTTTCGCTGAGCGTTATTGCGGTGTTTATTTTTTCGAACCACGGTCGATTTTTTTCAGAAATTCGCTTCCGACGTGTACACATCTGTGGCTGTGATTGACAGCCAGGTGGGTCAAAACTTGCATCGCAATTTCGTGCCGTATATTCACATCGCTCTTGATGTGTAAGGACCTTTAGTCATTGCCAACACATATAGACAATTATTCTCTTTACCATCACTTTATTCGAGGAATTATTCAAGATATTAAATATTCACCAAAATGCATGTTGCATTAGCTTTGTCAAGCAGAGAAGAAAAAATATGTTTTCTCTTCATTTCCTCAGCGATGAAGCTCTCGCTAACTGTTAAAAGTCTATAATAATTTTTTTGGGTTCAACGGCAAAAACCTTTAACACATTGAGTGCCAGCCATTTTTTCATCCTGTAGGTAAGTTGTGCCAGGTTTTTTTTTGAGGATTCTGGCTCATTTTACAAGAGCCGAGGATTATTTTCTGTTAAGAATTCATGAACACCAATCATCTAAAAATAACTAATAGAATGTGTGCTTTCTCTGTCTAAAAGAGTTAGTTTGCAGAGTTAGTAGTTATGTAGATATTAGCCGTTGAGTACAGCATGGTTTCAGCGTCTGGAAATTTATTCAGAGATAAATGGCTTTTTGTGAAATTCGACAGAACAGTCACTTTAACCATTCATTTTTGGCATCAGTAAGACCGTCAGACATTCTAAACAATAGTTTTGAACAGTAATTTCCTCCATAACAACAGGAAACACCCCTCTCATTCAAACTCCTCCCTCCGTGTGTCTTCTCCTCCTTCCTCCTGGCTCTACAGCGGGCGTGTCAGAAGCGCGTTGCTGCTGCCTGCCTGCCTGCCTGCGTGCCTGCCTGCCTGCTTGCCTGCGTGCGGACGCTCCTTGTGCGAGTCAAGATGGGCCGGGGAATGCGTGGGCGATGGGCAGATGTTGATTCTGGCCTTTCTGAGGTGTTTCAAAGTGTGTTTCACCTATAATCTATTTTGCAAATCGCTCTCCGCTCTCTGTGTGCGGCTGCCTGCGCGGCCGCTCTCGGGCAAGACAAGTGTGGAATGGATTACTGTAAAATCGCCTCGCCATTTCCTTGAATGGCTTGCTCCCGCGGCAGTTTTTTCTTTGATTTCGCTCGTCTGGGGGAGCACTGTCAACACTTAGTGGGTCGGTAAAATAGATTATACACATTCTCTTGCTCCAATAGTGATCTCGAAGATGTAAAAGTTGTTGATTGATGTCCCACCGTCAAAAAAAAAAAATGTTTATGTAAGACGAGATATCTCGGCTCTGGCACTCAAGCGTTGGATTATGTAAGACGAATTATCTCGGCTATGGCACTTAACGTGTTAACATAATGACCGCGGTTAGGTAGGTGTGGTTAGGTAGGTCTACAGAGGGCCCACATGCTACACATGATATTTTACCAACTAGAGGGTAAGATGGCCCTGCCGCTTTGCTGGCCCGACCACTAACTAGTATCCTGGTCCAGCCTGGCATAATGTAGCACGACTGATGACATCACAACTGCTCAAGTGACATCACTCATGACCTCAATAATGATGTCACAGTTGCTCAAGTGACATCACATATTTTCGTCATTGTCGTCATCGCCAAAGGGTGGCGTCATCCTTCACAATCATCATCACAACAAATATCATTCAAATGCAATCTCTCTGATTTGGCTCTTACAGCCGCCACACCCTAAACATTAAACACCTAAAAGAAGAGAGGACCTGATAATAAAATGTCCTCACATCACAAAACAATGTCCTCGCTCCAAAGGTATAAAACTCAAAAAAGGACAAGAACACACACACACACACACACACACACACACACACACACACACACACACACACACACATAGTGTAGCACTCACACACACACACTCACACACACACCCCTTTCTCTCTCTCTCTCTCTCTCTCAGCGATGCATCAGGCCACGGCCCAGGAGGCGTTGTGACTGATATGTTTTGTGACATGTCAAACAGCGAGTTGGCTCGGCGCTGCCCGTGGCTACCAGGAGAAACATGCTAATAGCGAGGTGCATTAGTGGACTCACAGCCAGCCGGGCTAATCAGAGAGGACGTCCGCTAGTCTGTGCCCCCCCCCCATCCCCCATCCCATCACTCTGATCATCCACCCCTCTACCCCCCCCCCCCCCACACACACACACACACACTTATCTCCACCTCCACCCCACTCCCCACACCTCCTCCCCTCGCCCCCACCTGCCACGGAGCTGACAAAAGCCCTATTCACATGGGACTGGAAATATAGGGAGCTCACCTGATTAATTAATCACTCCCGCAGTCGTTTTTGTGTGAAATGCACGAGATGACACACAAAGATGTCCTTTCAACGGGACGTGGTGTTTGTATCCAGTTTGTGAATCCAAGGGAGCGAGTGGGCAATCTCTGTCTGTTCTCTGTTTCAAATTTTGTCCCACTGGTGATGTCATAGGCATTCGGACATCACTGATGATGTCATAGCAGGCAATGTGACATCATCAGTAATGTCATGAGAGCATGGCCTCGACTTCTTCCCCGATGCTGGGGCGAGCCTGCACGGCAGGTGTTCTGGGCCGGCTGCCTCACTCTGCCCCTCCCGCTGAAATTGCTCGTCACTCCTCTTGAAGGTTTGTCGCCGTTTTGAAGAGTGAAGAGAAGAGAAGTCTTGCTTCATTGAAGCGTGAAGAATACAAGGAGCCAGTTGTTGGGTACAGCGCCCTTTTAGAGGCTGCCGGAGTGGCCTAAGGGCGTGGCCACTCGGGGCATGGCACAAATAAGAAAAGTCTTCAGTTGATACACTCACGTGAGGAGTGTAGGAGGAGATCGTGAAACATGACATTTATTCCAGTATTCTGTCCTAGACTCTTATTTTTCTATGTTTGTATATATTTTTTTCTTATTTTATTATTCTTATTATTTTTTATTTATTTTATTTTTAAATTATGGAATGTGCTGAATGAAATTGGGGGTAAAAAGACGGCCCGCACTTCCTTCATTGAATCGGATGTTGTCTATTTGACTAAGCCACTTCAGATCTCAAATTATTTCAAGTCTTTTACTATTTTGTCAACAAGGTCTTCAAACCTATAGAGAACATGGATAGTACTGTCATGTCTAACTCTGACATACTTTTAATAGATTTCTGATCAATGGTGTGTGTCCAGAATTGTGGAAGGAAGGGAAAATAATTCTACCTAAAGACAAAATCTACCATCTGTGGTCCCAAAAGTAGGGCCATCAGTATTCTGCCAGTACTTTTGCTAATAGCAAATTGTTAGAGAAAAATGTGTATGCGCAAATACAAGTTTATTTCTCTGCTAATGATTTAACTATGTTCCTTCCAACATGTATAAGCCTGGACCTAACCTTCGTTATTTCGAATCCCACATAGGTTATGCCAAACCCCACATAGGTTACGCTAAAACCACCACCGCAAAGCGTGTACCTGAAGTTGGCCAGCCGGCAGGAAAGTATCGCGGGACTTCACGAGACTTGGTGACAGAGATCACGTTTGAGGTAATTTGATCCCTGTGCGACTTCAGGAAACAGCCTGGGGGGAAATAACACTCTGCTGGATGTTGACGGATCAGATTATGGCGATATTTGGCGAAAAAGGGAAGAAAAATAGCTATTTAGATGCAGGAAATACAGGCTCACACTTGGCCCCAAATCAACTCCACTTTACGACTGACTTGGACGGTATTGATCTCAAAACAACGCTAGGACGGCCAGATACGCCGCGGGGATCGCCGGGTGAGTGGACAAATCATAATTAATGGCAGGAGATGGATCCAGGTTAAAAAAAAACGAAATTCTCCTTTAAACTCTCTGTGATTATGTGGTTTAGGAGTTACCTGACTGCCAGGTCAGGTCACAAAGAGTATACTTCAACGGAGCTCTATCGAGCAGTAGAATTCTGGAATGCGGGGTCCCGCAAGGGAGCTGTCTTGGTCCTTTCTTGTTTTCTAGTTTCACAAACAATATGCCATATGCAATAAATTAATTAGACTATGTATGCAGATGATTCAACTCTTTATTATGCGGCCCCCACATATACAGAGATCAACCAGGTTCTGTCGAGTGAGCCAAGCATTATATATGTAAACAATAGACGAAGGCTTCTTGTAGCTTTAGCTTGATTTAATGAATCGCTCTTGAGGCAGCATGAACATGTCAGTACTAGCAGGAAACACACACTGAGAAAGTAACACTTCCTGTTGTTGCTGTCACATTACCGTAATGGACACAGTACAGCGCAAGCCATTACACTACTCCTGTATATACTACCGTACAGTATATGTCAATATATACCTGGATAAAGACGAATAAACTTAATATATCAAAAACAATGTGCATAAGTTTTGGTTCTAATGATAGTTTATCACACAATCCTACAGTAAACTTACAGATAGAGGGTCAAATTATACAATAAGTGAAAACAGTAAAGCTTCTAGGACTTTATTTCTTTTTATTCAGTCTTCTGTGATTTACCTTTGTGCTCATTGCATTTGACTATTGCTTGTTATTTTACTATTGTTTGTCATGTAATGTGTTTGGACCGCAGGAAGACTAGCGGTCGTCTTGGCAGCAGCTAATGGGGATCATTTTAATAAACAATGTACAATTTTGACTGAGGAAATCTTCACTTAAGGAAAATCATCTTCATGATAGTGGAGTGAGCTGCATATTTTCAGGATATTATTAATTTCAGGGGGAAAAAATCACATCTGATTTCAAAGTGGACTCTTTTGACTCTTTCTGCGGCGTGTGCCCTGCTCCATTCGCCCCGTCATTCCATTAGGTGGCCATCATGAATATGCTAGCATGTATTAAGCTAATAAGCTAAGCTATTAATATTAAATCTCATACATACCATAATGGGAACTGTGCCTGCTTGCAGTGCAGAGTTGCTGTGTTGCTGCAGCTTTGCAACTCCAGCAGTGATAACAAGGTGCTCTTGAGCAAGACACCAAAGTATTCCTGATTTTCTAGATTGCATCATTCCTTGATGAAATTACAGTTTTTTACATTGAGAGATTGTTTTCCCTTTAGGCTGCCCAGAGGGAATTTCACCATCACCATCTTGGTTATTTGCAGCCAGAGCTGACGTAAATTGGTGCTATTGGTCCACACATATTAAAAGAGTTCATATCCAACAAAAAATATTTTCAGATTGCCCAAGGGGCAATTAACACTGACTTAATGTTGTAAATTCATAGTCTTGTCCTTCTCAGTGAAAATAATTCAATGTTTCTCATAGGATGCAGGGTTTTCCATAAGTCTTCAACACCATTTCATCATTTTTATGTTAAATTAATATGACTTTCTGAAACTTCCTTTAACCCTATACGTGGGACCAGATTTAACTAGTTAAAATCATAAATAAATAAATAAAATGCACAATGTGGATTCAAACCCAGGCCTCCTGCGCAGCAATGGTGTAACTTTATGGGTGAGCTATCTGTCTGCATTAACCTCATTGCCTCTGACACCACCACAGGTATATTTGAATGTATGCCCAATTGTAATCACATGTGCTGGCTCCGTGCGCACCGCGGTCACAAAGCCAACTCTGTTCCTCTAGTCTAAACGGTCGAATTATTTAAAAACTCACCCCCTCGTACGGTTGTTGAAATTAGCGAGGCCAAAACTGTGTTTTTAACCAGGCTGTAAAGATGCTTCATCCTGTTGGGGAGGCATTTGAACACGGGGGAGAACGGAGCATGACTTTTGGAGTGGTCATTCGAGGAAGTACAGCTTTGAGCATCACTTCCGCGGCTTCCTCTGCCAAACCCCGAGCTCGCCACCTGGTTACCGGGAGGCAAAGTGAGGTCAGCGCCCCGTGGCTCATGCTCCACAGACAGCCAGCAGGGGGCAGATTGCCAGGTCAGAACCCCTGCAGAGCTGGGCAAGCGATCAGAACACACACAGCACGGACGCACGCACGCACACACACACACACACACACACACCCCTCAGTCATCAGCTCACCGAGGTGGGATGCAGAACAGAGTTAGTCCCCCCCCCCTTTCCCCCGCACGCCACCCCCGAAAAAGTAAACACTGCCTCTCCGTTCCCTCGCCAATTGTTATTCATAGAGTGGATAAATATTTAATTCCATCTAAGGATACCTTTTGTTAACAGAATTACCGAACAAGCCGTGCAGCATAACTCCAACAAATGAATTCAAATTCTGTTTGTTATTCGCTCGTGCAGCCCGGTTCCCCAGAACAATATGTTGGCATGTTATGTTTCTGCAACACCATGGCACATTCAATCTCAATATGTTGCATCGACATTTGTAGATACGTGTAACGTTATAGCCCATAGCTGCAAAACATGAATTAAGCTGTGAAAAAGAGGGAGATTCTCAGGAGTATATCTGCAAATGCAGACAGTGGCACTGGAAGTACTTTTAGGTAGGGGGTGCTGTAAGGAAGGGACTCTCGGTGCTAGGAAAATTTGACGTTTTTTGGACTTTTAGCCATATTTAGAGGAATATTTCATTTTAAATTAACATTAGGATTATACTGTTGTGATGTCATTATTCAGTGTCTTCTCCTCTTCTCTGCAGCATTACTCAATTTACCCTCAGGAATCAGGGACAGTGATAGCCTACCTGCTATTCCTCCCATATATCCAGGGCCGGATTAATAGTACCATGGGCTATTCATTTTCTAAGCTATTCATTTAGCCTTTTAGTCATAAAGATTATATCTTCCAGACTGAAATGTTATAACAGAAGTGGAGTATTGGCCAGAATTACATGAACATTTGGACACTTATTCAGCGGGTATTTTGCATGTTGCGTTCCGGTGCACTGTAAAAAAAGAAAAAGAAAAAAAGAAAAAACAAATTTAATTCCATCTCTTGCTACCAGGGGGTGCTGCAGCACCCACCGCACCCAGCTTCCCGCGCCCTTGCCCCCCCCACTCCCCAATCAGATCCGTCAGGTCCAAGGCCGGATCTACCATGTGGGCAACCCAGGCCAGGTGCCAAGGGGCCCTTAGCATGAAGGAGCCTCTCGGGCTCATTTCGAGCTCCACAGAACTATGACACAAAGCTAAACGCAATCAGCTCCACAGAGCTAAGCTAAGACCAATCAGCTCTACAGAGCTAAAATGAAATTAAATGTGTTTGCAAGAAGATTAAGTCTCATGATTGATTGGATTATTGGATGGCTGCAGGCAAATGGTGACTGGTGAACCATTCATTGTTGCTTTGTAAGATGCTTTGTAAAATAGTTGTACTTGGTCAAACAAAGCAATTCACTCATATTTAGAATCAGGAGAGACCATATAATACAATTTCTGTTTGCCAACTTTTTAAAATAATCCCCCCCAGTGAAACGTTATACTTTCACTGGGAGCTTTGGAGCGTTTCTTTATCCCCTTTCCGACAAGCTATGAGCAGAGGTGTTTAAGGGGGCTCAGTGAATGGTAGGCTCAGTGAATGGAAGTAAAAACATATTACATTAGTTAATTATTACATTAGCTATCAAAAGGAGATCACATAAAATAGCCTAAATGTGTGTGAGTTGGTTAAAGAGATACCAGTTAGAGTTCTCAGTTTCGGCCCGACGAGACCCGACCAAGCCCGACGGACTCGGACCGACAATTTTTGCGAATTGGTCAGGCTTAAACTTACTAGGACCGGGACGGGTCAGGTTTGAATTTTCAGACCCGTTGAGAACTCAAACCGGTCGTTCAGAGATAGAGAAAATTTGACTGTTATCCCCACTTTCCCAGAGTCAGAAACAAATAAATGCCTTCAGAGAGACCTTTGTATGTATAGTCTGAAATATGTCAAACAGTAATATCAGGCTATCTTGGCTCAATTGTTGAGTGTCTATGGGATGAAATAATATTATCATGATCCCATAGGCATCCGGAAATTGAGCGAGGGGGCTCCTTTTTCCAAGCTTTGTCTCTGGAGGGAGGCCTACAGGCTCAGACTTTGAAAACCCCTGATAAACGAATAGTTGATATATAGTTCTCAAATGGTTCTCAAATGGGGGTCCGTGGCACTTTGCCAGGGGGTCCGCGAAAAGTTTTCAGGAAAAAAATAATAATATATATATATATATATATATATTTTATTTTTTAATTTTATTTTTGCAAAAGCTTCATAGTTCAACGAAAATAGTTTATGCTTTAAATCTAAAATGGTTCATGGATTACATTCTAATCTAAGAAACCTATCAATTAAAAAGTCAAGCACGTTACCGTGGAAACAATTAAGCTTAGCCCAAAATCACAAATCAGAATAAGGGGGTCCCCGGTATATTTTCTATCTTGTAAGGGGTCCTTGGCTGAAAAACATTTGAGAACCTCAGATCTATAGTTTCAACGTGCAGGGTAGTCCAATATAGACTTCTATAGATCTACCACAACGTGCAGGGTAGTCCAATATAGACTTCTATAGAACTACCACAACGTGCGGGGTAGTCCAATATAGACTTCTAGAACTACCACAATGTGCAGGGTAGTCCAATATAGACTTCTATAGAACTACCACAACGTGCAGGGTAGTCCAATAGACTTCTATAGATCTACTGTACCACAACGTGCAGGGTAGTCCAATAGACTTCTATAGAACTCCCATAAAGTGCATGGTAGTCCAAGACTTCTGTAGAACTCCCACAATGTGCAGGGTAGTCCAATAGACTTCTATAGAACTCCCACAATGTGCAGGGTAGTCCAATAGACTTCTATAGAACTCCCACAATGTGCAGGGTAGTCCAGTATAGACTTCTATAGAACTACCACAATGTGCAGGGTAGTCCAGTATAGACTTCTATAGAACTCCCACAATGTGCAGGGTAGTCCAATAGACTTCTATAGAACTCCCACAATGTGCAGGGTAGTCCAATAGACTTCTATAGAACTCCCACAATGTGCAGGGTAGTCCAATAGACTTCTATAGAACTCCCACAATGTGCAGGGTAGTCCAGTATAGACTTCTATAGAACTCCCACAATGTGCAGGGTAGTCCAGTATAGACTTCTATAGAACTCCCACAATGTGCAGGGTATAGAACTCCCACAATGTGCAGGGTAATCCAATTGACTTGTACTTCCTCGAATGGCCACTTGAGTTAAAATATCCATCTTTACAACAGGATTAAACATGTTTAAAGCCTGGTTCAAAAAGCAGTTTTGTTCTGTATAGCTGTTTCACCTTTCATGACAAATATACGGGGGATGAATTTTGAAATAACTCATCCGTTTAGAGTAAAATAGACGAAAGAAAAGACTGTTTTGGGGTGATTGACAGGTCGCCTGTCCAGTGATCGCACAGCTCGGCAATCACGGAACAATAGCAGGCGGAGCTGCGGCTCTGTGGGAAACCCCTCACGCCGTCTTGTGTGAGCTGCGCAACACTCCAAACTAGAGGCTTAAAAATGCGAGTCCACAAACCAAGAGGTGACGTCACATTGACTCCATCCATATTTGTTTCATACGGTCTATGACCTGTATGGTCCTGACCTGTGTGTGACGAAGACAAGGAAGTGGTGAAGAAGAACAGGAAGAGGAGTCGGAGAAGAGGAAGTATGCGAAGAGGAAAATGAGGAAGAGGAGGACAGGACGAGGAAGAATAAGAGGAGGAGGAGGAGGCTTCCATTGATCGTCGGCGGGTATAGCTCTGGACTCCGCTGCTCCTTTGTTTTCCTTTTCAGGCATAAATAATGGATTGATGAGTGCTAACGAGAACATTAACACTCAGCGGCTTAACGAGCGTGCTGCCCGTTAATGAACTCCTAGCGGCCCTGATGTTATTGACGAGGCGAGTCGTGTCCCACCCCCCCCCCCCCTCCCCCCCCCCGCAAGATCACGGGGGGTCTTTGACGCCGGTTGACAGCCCGCACGCATGCACGCACGCACACGCGCACACACACACACACACACACACACACACACACACACACACTCGGCTGCGTCGATGAAAAACGGGCCAATGTCTTTTTTTTCTTCTTTTTCCATGATCTCCTTTTTGCCGATTGGAATCAGTACCGGGGCCACAGTGATCCTGAACAAAAAGAGGTGGAGAATCTATCGATTCCAAATAAGGTTGGTGAGCTTTGATTGCTGAAGCAGGGGCATGTCAGGAGTCAATACCCCCCCCCCCCCCCCCCGCATCCTAACCCCCAGGCCCCCCAAGTAGATTTTTCTCCACAAGTTTAATCTCAATAGAGGCATTTGTTTGGCCATGCCACCGGAGAGTAAGAAGACCTGTTGAGGCCACAGCGCCGCAGAGCCCGAAGACTGTTGTATTGTGATGAAAGTTTAATCAGCCCTCGCATGGCGTGAATCAAAATCTTTTTTTTATACCTCCTCTTTTCTTTAATGAAATTCATTTTCTATTCCCTTAAGCGGGACTGAACGAGGGAGGGGGAGAAGGGGTGAGTAGGTGGGGGTGCAGGGTGTGAGAGGGTTCATGTTTCTCATGGAGCAAAAAGGTTTCAATTGGGTCTCTTTGATAGCTCCTAATAATATCCCCATGGTTGATGGATCAAATCAAATAGAATGATGAGTCTTTGATTTACGTCCCGCACATCAAACCCGCGTGTGTGTGTGTGTGTATGTGTGTGTGTGTGTGTAACGGAGTTGAAGGAGTCGCTTAAACTCATTCATCTGGTAAGAAATAGAATCCTTGGCCTGCAGGAGCTTTTGAATTAGTATGTGATCACAAAGATTTCATCTAGCGGCATGCGTGGCTGACACATCCTCATACCCAAACAAAATTACATATATGAGCGAAACGGTACGTGCAGGTGATACGCCTAAAACACCTTGATTAAGGTTATGGATATGGTTTGGGTTACGGTTAAAAACGGAACATGCCAGGAGGCGACCTGGGTCTCTTGTTTACGAGGAAGCTGAAAGATAAGCAGCTGGAAACACTGCTTAAGCTCCTGAGTGGAGCTGGCGGAGCTAGAAACACTGGTTAAGCTGCTGAGTGGAGCTGGCAGAGCTGCAAACACTGGTTAAGCTCCTGAGTGGAGCTGGAAACACTGGTTAAGCTCCTGAGTGGAGCTGGAAACACTGGTTAAGCTCCTGAGTGGAGCTGGAAACACTGGTTAAGCTCCTGAGTGGAGCTGGCGGAGCTAGAAACACTGGTTAAGCTCCTGAGTGGAGCTGGCAGAGCTGCAAACACTGGTTAAGCTCCTGAGTGGAGCTAGAAACACTGGTTAAGCTGCTGAGTGGAGCTGGCAGAGCTGCAAACACTGGTTAAGCTCCTGAGTGGAGCTGGAAACACTGGTTAAGCTCCTGAGTGGAGCTGGAAACACTGGTTAAGCTCCTGAGTGGAGCTGGCGAAACAGCCTGCTGCATGCATGGGGCGCTCGTAACCTCACGGAGCAACAAACAAACACAGACAGAAATAGCTGGTGTGCGATTTAGAGAATACAGTCTGAGATTGGGTACAGGATTGAGGGAATCCTGCATCTGTTTGCGAAGGTGCGACTGGACAGGACGCTTTTCACAGACGGGCACAGTAGTCGGAGCGAGGCGAGTGTCTCTCAGGGCTACTCAGGGCACGGCTGCAGATCTCTCCTCCTCCTCCTCCGCGCATTCAGTCTGTCCAAAATCAATACCGATATAATCTCAGTAGGAGGGATGCAGGGAAATATGATAGTAGCCGATGTGTTTAGAGAAGCTTTGTCACGTCGTAGTATAGCGTTATATTTTACATGTGCGCTAAACTGCGACCATATTTGTTTGCGGAAATATCAGACTGCTCTCTCTGCTCTCAGAGCACAGAGAGCCCAGCTGCTGCTGCGCGCGCCCGCGGAGCTTGGGGCTCGTCCATGTAACAGTACGACTCTCGCCTGCCTGGGCTGGAGACAGTGCTTGCAACTCGGACTGATAATATAAACATCATCATTCGAGCTTATCCAGGTAAGATATCAATAAAGTAATGACACATTCAGCGGGAAACTAACTATAATTAAGACATGTGCCAACTTTGACGACGTTTGGTTCAGTATTTTAAGAGCAAACTTCAATAGGAATAGGCTTGGAGTTCTGAGGAGCCGAAAGGGTACAGGGGGGGTAGGGGAGTAATTATCTTGAAATCCCATAGTCTTTGGGGGCACTGTGACGTCAGTGTGCCCCTAATCTCCCATTCATTTGAGAGAAAAAAAAGAAGCAGTCTTCGACCCTTAGAGGGCGCTTATGCCAGGTATGCTGCTGAAAAATGATACAAATGGTAAAATGGCAACAGTTTGGTGTCAAATGTGGAAATTCTGAGCAGAATTCTTCACACATCACCCCCAAAGTCATATATATTGGTTAAAAGCTGAAAAAAAGTGTTTTGGAGGTAAGTTCTCCTTTAAGCTCCTGAGCTGGACACACTGGTTAAGCTCCTGAGTGGAGCTGGTAGTGCTACAAACACTGGTTAAGCTCCTGAGTGGAGCTGGTAGTGCTACAAACACTGGTTAAGCTCCTGAGTGGAGCTGGTAGTGCTACAAACACTGGTTAA
>NC_139640.1:14406930-14421930 GCF_964638095.1 Poromitra crassiceps | reverse complement strand
TCGCATAGCGCCCGGGGACCGACTTCGGGTGTTGTCGTCACTGGTCGGATGACGATGACGATCTGATCTTCTGCATGTTTTTTTTTTTTTAATGGGGGGGGGGTTATATACGGAGGAACCCCCTGGGGGAGCACGGGGAGAACATGCAAACTCCACACAGACAGAAAGGCCCTTACGACGAGATACCCCACCTGGGCAGTAGGCACTGAAGATATCGGGGGGAACACAACCACAGCGCCCGCAGTGTCCCAGGCGAGAATCGAACTCAGGACCCTCTGACTGTGAGGCGACAGCGCTACCACTGACACCGCATGGCATCATGATGACATCAATTGGAGCAGGACGTTGTGGGAAAGAAGGTATAGAGAGAGAGCAATAATGATGGTGATACTGATAGGCACAGTAAATCCCAATTTATGCTTTGTCTGCCGACACTTTTGAAACGGTCGCCGACAGAAATGAGGACTTGAGTCGACACTTTCAAGTGTCGGCGAGCAGCAGTGTCTGCTACCTGGTGAAATGTCTAGTGTCGCTGACTACGTCACAGTATCGCGCAAATCTGATTGGCTATATAGACGGCACGCGCTTGTCTTCCTTGTTTTGTTTTTCACTCGATTGAAATGAATGAACGTGTCTCAGCTATTTTTATCAGCCTGTCCTTGATCTATGACTTCGTGAAAATCACAAAGAACATTGTGCATTTCCCAGAGAGAGAGGAGGTGAGTTGTGTGTCGTTTTTATGCGGCTGCAGTCAAGTACGTTACATCTTGCCTCCGAGGTGGTTTCACTGTGCGTTCCCTCTCTTCTCTTGGCTGTCTGCACTTAATAGCGTTCGAGTGTCACGTGACCGTTGAACCGAGGCAAACATTCACTGAAGTATAAATGCAACACCATGAGCGACACTTTCTTTTTCGTCTGCGACCATGTGCTGAGCGACACTTTCTAATAAGTATAAATTAAGCTTAGTACTGACACCAGCATCATGATGACATCATTTGGAGCAGGGCGTTCTCTGAATAAACAGGGCGTTCTCGGTCCAGGCAAGAGGGAGGAAGTTAAACATTGTTAATTTGCATATATACTACTACTACATACTACTTGTAATGATATAAAACTGGTTGAAAATCAGCCAAGTCGCTCTTTAAGATGGACTATCTTCATACAACTGGCCCCTGGACACATTTGTGTTTGTGTTGTTAATGAGAACGGGCAGAGATGCACACTGACTTCAGTCAGAAGGATGCTGTTTGTTCATTCTCCCTATTCATTTCTTATTTATTGTATGACCTTCAATCCATGTGTCTTATTCATAGTCTTTTCTCTGCTAAAGCGATGACACAACTTCTCCATAGGGATCATTAAAGATTCATCTAATCAAATGCTATCGAATTTAAACTCGAATCTAATATAATCTAATCTAATCTTCTGTAAACCAGAGTTTTCAGGTTCGTGTTTAACAGGCTGTAGAGACTTGCACCAATGGACTCAAATCGATTTACAGCATCTGGCCTTTTCATTCCGCAGAAATAGGAACTCTTCGTCAATAAATGTAATTTCATTAAAATTGTACTCTAACTAAACGATGAAGTTTAGCCGGTGTCCGTCCGTGTTGCAGCTGGGCTGCGTTTCAGGCATCCTGTCAGTTTGGAAATACATTATTAATGAGACATGATTAGAGCAGCCTGAAGCAGCTCGTCTCTTTGAACATTTTCCTCTGAATTAACTGGAAGTTTGTATTTAGATCTTGTTTATTCCACACTGGAAGTTTGTATTTAGATCTAGTTTATTCCACACTGGAAGTTTGTATTTAGATCTTCTTCCATCAGCCCGATCTCCCAAAAAATGGTAAAATAGCAACATTTTGGACCAATGTTCCTATGTTACAATTTCGGCTCTAAAATTGTAAAATGTAATGTACTGTACGTTTATACAGGAGTGGGCGTGGTTTCCGGAGATTTTAGGTTTTCTAATCTCTCCCAGACCCTAACCCTAAACCTAACGTCTCCCCAGACGCTAAACCTAACCTCTCCTCAGACCATAACCCTAAACCTAAAATCTCCGGAAACCACGCCCACTCCTGTGGGTCGCCGGGCGCTAATGCTCAGTATGAGCGAGAAGCACCCGGCTAGCGGGGTAAGTAAACAACATGATAGCATATTTTTGTGTTTATATTATTTGTTCTATTTTGTTTTCAGGATTTCCGGCATCAGTAGGCAGCCCTGACAAACGACCATCAACCAGCAGTTCAGGTGACAAACGGCAGACAACCAGCAGACAACCAGTAGTAGTCGTACCGTACCGTACTGCAGCTGCTACCATTATGTATGCCTAATGTTTAATTGTATGTCTAACAAGGTACATGCTATTTGCACCTGTGTGTCAATTACGTCGAATTTAAAATGTCTGAACACGTCTAACGTATGCACAATGCCTAATGTTTAATTGTATGTTTAGGTACATGCTATTTGCACTGTATGTCAAATACGTCGAATTAAAATGTCCGAACACGTCTAACGTATGCACATGACATGTGCACCTATGTGCAATGAATATGCCACTGACTTGTCTTATCGCTATTCTGCCTCATTGCCTATTGCTGCTTAGTATTGCTTATTGATGCCTATTTCTTTTTGCCTATTGCTCATTGCTTGTTGCCTATTTGTACTATGTCGTAAACGGAGTCCACAGCACAAGAATTTCACACGTGATACTTGTACCATGGAGTGACAATAAAAATCTTGAATCTTGAATCTTGAGTCAAGGCACAGCAAAGTGAGCCTGTAGAGACTATTGGGTCCCCTCCAGTTGATCCTGCTCTTTGGCCATTGTGTATTTCAGACCCTGATCGTGTAGAATTTGTGCAAAGAGGTCCATTTAAAATCACGTCAAATTTTTACTTTCCAAAGGCAGCACATGGAAGGGCATTTCAGAGCAGCCTCTTACTTAGAACTCTTTTAAATGGAGAGAAGATCAGACGAAGTTGGCTTGTCTACTCAGAGCAAAAACAATGCTCTTTTTTGTTTTGCTTGTAAACTCTTCAGTTCAAAGGCTATAAAGCTAACCGCCGAAGGTCACAGTGACTGGTCAAACATAAATGGCAGTTTGAGGCGCCAAGTTCCATAAGACGCCAAGATGTCAACTATCCAATAGCTTGTCATTTCAGTAACCACTCACACCCCATCTCCTCCCTCAGGTTCCAGGGCATAGAGCACATGACTCTTCAGAGAGGGGCTGATGTTGACAGGAGGTTGTGCCAGAGAGAGCTTTTTTGGATCCACACCCTAGAAACTTTACAACCTCTGGTTCTAAATGAGGATTTTGACATGAGTGTTGTGCTCTGAATAAATTACAATAGATTGTATATGTTCTATGTTATATGATGGCTACTGCCTGATGTTTACATTATTGTAACATTCTCTATTGTTTTTTGTTCTGTTATAAATATTGTAAATTATATTTGATGTACTTTATAGTGCTTCTTGTCTCAGTGGACACTTGTGTCTTTGGGTTGTAGTCCTGAAAATCTATAGGACTACAATTCCCTTGATGTGTAGCCACCAGGAAGTGTTTTTTTTTTTGACACAGGTGTTGTACATTGGCTAATCAAGTGATGATTGTCTGAACCTTTATAGGCTGTATTCACTTGTTACCTGTCTTATGCCTGAAGAAGGTCTATGACCGAAAGCTTGCAATAAACAAGATATTTGCACAGATTTGAGTGTGCGGACGCTCCTTTTTTCATTCAGTTTGAGGCGCCATGAAAGCAGCCCAGGCCATACAAAATGCATGCTGAGTTGGAAGGAACTGGACACTCGGCTAAAGAAAAACATGACAATTGACCAACAGGAGTTGACATTAAATGAGGCAGAAAAGAAAAGGTGGCGACATGTCCTCCAACGTTTAATGGCCATCACTCTTTCTCTTGCCTCAAGAAATTTATGTTTTCAGGGCTCTTCTCACTGTCTCTATGACCCAGGCAATGGGAACTTCTTGAAGGAAGTTGTGCTGCTGGCCAAGTTTGACAATGTGATGGAAAATCACCTGGCTAAAGTAAGAGATGAAAATACCCGGACACACTATCTTGGACAGCAGACGCAAAATGAACTGATACAGATCATTTCTACAATGCCAACTGCCAAGGGCACAGCTGATGTTGATGGCTCTGAGATGGTGCAGGAAATCATGAACCTTCCACAACTGTCGCCACAGACAACAACAGCCCTGGAGATGCTGACATTTCTCCATGACAACCAACTTCAGGAGCTCTATCCAAATCTCTGGATAGCTCTACGTATTGTGTATACTCACGTATTGCTCTCCCAGTTACAGTTGCCTCTGCTGAGCGAAGTTTTTCAAACCTTACGCTCATTAAATCATACCTGCGATCAGCAATGGGACAGGAACGTGTAAGCGGTCTTGCTGTCATCAGCATCAATGCAGAACTCGCTCAGAAGCTGTCATATGATGACCTAATTAATGATTTTGCAGCAAGGAAATGCAGACGTGCGTGCATCTGTAGCCTGTGTCAGATAGTACATTTATTCTTTTAAGTCAGTTTTTCTTCACTTGATCCCAGCATTTTTAGTTATTATTCAGTTTGGGTTTTGTATTTATATATTTTATGTATTGGTTTTATTTGTTGTGTGTGTTGTGTGATTTTAGTTTGGTGTGCCATTGCATGATTTTATAATATATATATTTGATTTATTTTTATTTGCTGTGTGTTGTGATTTTAGTTTGGGTGTTGCATGCATGATTTTGCACATTTACAGTTTTTACTTGTATGACTGAGGATCAGTGACTCTAAAACAGCTGTGATTAACCCATTGATACCTGATGCAGCATTTGTGTGTGTATCCCTTTAAGACCGCGAACCGCGTCATACGGTCTTAAAGGGATACACACACAAATGAGGGATATACACGCAAATGCTGCATCAGGTATCAATGGGTTAAGTCTGGACCGCACAGCCCACAGCTCAGTGTGCCTTGAGTGTTTTATCTTTGTTTTCTTTATTTTTTAGCACACTGTTGTGCTATTGGTGTGTCAATGTCACTCACAATGACATCACTGTGTGGCGTGATGTCATGAATGATATCACTGGTCCACAACTTGACTCAAATCAACTCTGAATAACTGTCAAACTAAGGGGCCCTTTACACGAGGACAGTTTCTGAAAGAAACGACACAATAGCGTTTCCTTCACACCTTTTCCTTCACACCTTCTCCCTGTTTACATGAGCGCTGTTGAATTTTTAAAACGCCGTAATGTACATGCCAAGTCGCTAGGTGGCAGTGTGATCACCTTATTCTTTGCCCATACAAGGACGTTCTGCATGACGTAATTTCGTAATCGTCTTTCCTGTTTTAAACGCGGAAGTAGAGTATGCCTACCGCAGTCATTTAGACTTGCCAAAAAGCTTTTTTCAAGCAAAAAAAATCCCAAACTGTTTTAAAGTTTTAATATTTGTCGGGTGAGAATGTAGCATATATGTGACCAGTTTATCAGAATAACGCATATTGGAAATCTTTAACGAGCAGCGAGGACCGGGAGGCTCCCGGTCAGCGGACTAGCTATCTGTCAAACCCTACTGTAGGCTACTGGCAGTGAGAAAACACTGTTGACGTGCTTTTGTAACTAACGTTAAATGCCGACCGGGTACAGCCATCGGCTTCTCACAGCAGTAACGTTATGAACATGTAACTGAAGTTGGCCGCAGTGTAGCTTAATTCTGAACGTTGCCAAACTTCATTCATACTGACGTTTTATTTCGTTGCCAACTCGCGCACGGATATGGCGTAATCGCGTGTGTCGCCTGTGCAGGCACGTCAGAGTTTCTGAAATGTGCCGTTCCAAAGCGATTACATGGAGCGCTCAGCGGGGAGCGTCACCAACAATTTCACTCTGGAGGGTGGTTTTAAAATGTGTCGTTTCCTAAGCGCGAATTCGCCGTCGCCGTCTTAGCGGGAGGCACTAACGATAAAATAATTCCCCGTTTCCATAGGAAACCGTCCTCGTGTAAAGTGCCCCTAAATTGATGATGTAATGATACAAAAGCTGGTTGAAAATCGGCGGAGTGTTCCTTAACATTGAGGGGGGGGGGGGGGAGATAGTTCTGTGTATTTTTGATTTGCTTTCATCATGATAACCTCAGTGATTGCTAAACCTCCCTTTTCTGGTCTCAACTGCACCTTGTATTTTATAATGTAGACCTGGACTGTGCCAAGTAGCCTACTGCACTTCGTATTTTGTCGACCTAAACTGTGTTACAACTCAATGTGCAATAAACATTCAATGCTGCAGTACTAAAATGTGTGATGTGCAATTTACTAAGTGCAACTTACTGCACCTTACCTGTATTACCTTTTATTATTGCTATCATTATTACACTGCTGTATATTATAGCATAATACCTTACATAATGTCACTTCATATTTGCTAGTACTTTTGATCAAGATTCAAAGACAATGCACACATATTTGACACTTTATTTTAGATACTTTTATTATACCACCATTGTACTATTACTGAAGATTGCCCTTTAACAAACTATAAATATATACTGTATGAATAAATATTTGGTTTAAAGAAGATAGCATTTGGGGTTGGGGGGGGGAGGGCACCACAAGCAATTGTGCTTATAGGGTACCCAAATGGCCAGCAGCGGCCCTGGTGAGAGGTGATGTGACGTTATCATAACCGCGGGAAGTACCAGTGCTGTAGGTGCGCCAGCACCCCCTGCTGGCAGGACCGAAAAAAATAAAGTTACAAAAACAAAATAAATATAAAAATAAATTAAATTAATGCAATTGCATTAACATTCATTATAGACGCTAATGGAAACAAATGAAAAGATACAAAGTTAAAATAAAACAGCAACAACAATTGCAAGTTCAGCCTAAGATCACTATGTCAGGAAGGGAGGGGCTACTGTAATCACAGCTAGTTGTTGTGTCACAGCATGTAGCTATAGCAGACTTCACAGAAAGCTGACGAAATGGCGCAAAAGCGAATTTCTGACTTTTTGCAAAGCCTCAACAAAACAAACGGAGGTTAAGCGAGTTGGCGGGCCAAGCGGACGCAGACTCGGAGCCAAGTCCGTCCGAGAGCACCAGCACTTCCGTAGCGGCAGAGGTGCATCCACCTGCGGCGTCACCTGCTGGCTGCCCTCCTCGGCTCGCAGCCGCACTCAGCCGCAGCCTCGGCCTCCCAAGCGCCATGCAGCCCCAGGCCCAGCGTTCGATGACGGGGAGCGTATTGACAGGAGCCGTGCCCCTCCAATTCAAGCCGATGTTGCTCCAGCGCCACCACGTCCACCACAACCAGCAGCAAGTAACACCAGGCCAAACTGCTAACATTTCTGAGGCAGTCGCACCGCAGTCGCACCAACCAGCCAACTTCAGTTTTCCTGGAATTTAGGAGCTAAACTCTCCATCCACAAACAAGGTCTCTTTTCAAAGAAACTGAAAACCTCATAAAGCTTTGCTTATAAGTCTCCCCATCTCCGCTGCTTCGTCGGAGAGGACATTTTACGCTCTGCGCCGTCTCAAGACATATTTACGCACAACAATGACGCAAAAAAGACTGACGCACCTCGCTTTGATGCATGTGCATGGCGATATTTTGGACAGCCAGAACACCGATGCCCTGATAAAGACATTCATCAGTGCCAACCCAGAGAGAAAGGCCACGTTTGGAGTTGTGGGAGGCAGGTGCTAAAGGTAAGACAATATAACGTTCTGTTTATCTTTTGAGACTGGGCTTATTGGCTATGTGTTTGTTATTGTTATTTATACCATGGTCTATGTGAATACTCGATTCTGATTGGCTGCAAGGTGTCCATTAAAAAGTGATATTGTACAGTGATAATGGACACCTAGCTAAATGGTCTGTTCACCGTTCATATCAATGCGCCATAGTTTCATCAGTGTTATCAAGAGAGCAGTTTGAGCTTTATACCCCCGTTAAGGGTTAATAAGGCACTTTTCTAATTTGAGAAAAAAATTGAGTCGGTCAAAGTAGCTCGGATTTTCGCCGTGCAGCATACATTTGAGATTGATCTTATTGGCTATGTGTTATGTGTAGGCTATAATATGACGTTTGTGTTTTCTTGTGATCAGACATATAGATGTTATTTATTTACCTTGACAGTTTCGACGAGTCAACTCTCGTCTTCTTCAGAAGCAGTCGCACTGACAGCTGGGTATGACGTGTCAACCAGTTGCTTTTCAGCAACTGGCGGTGTGCCCAGCTGAGGCATCATACGTCACACGTCAGCTGTCAGTGCGACTGCTTCTGAAGAAGACGAGAGTTGACTCGTTGAAACTGTCTGTCAAGGTAAATAAATAACATCTATAAACATGTCTGATCACAAGAAAACACAAACGTCTATGTATAAATGGAGACATGATGAACATCATTGAACTATGTGTATAATATGAGTTTTTAAAGTTGCCGCCGTGCAGCATACATTTGTGTCTGGCTATATGTGCGCGCCTTCACTTTCTTCGTTGATTGTTTACTGTTGCCATGGTGATCAGCACTGTGGACAGCTGTGCTGCACTGCATAGAGTTGCTCACCGTCATTCCTGCTTGTTCATTCGCGCTCCCCTCCCTCGTTTTTTTCTCATCCCCCTAGTAGGCTATAAATGCCTTCCCGCGGCTATGGACGTTATGCTATTGGTTTGGTTATATGAGACTATAGGAGGCAAACACCTGATTATTCAAGCCTGGAAGTTGACAGGCTATTTTGAAAATGTGAGCAGATTTGAAGGGGTGGAGAAATAAGAAGTGAACTGAGGAAGTGTAAAGTGTGGATTATAGTCTTCCTGACTGAATTTATACATTATCTTCATTACATTAGGCATAATAATCAGTTAATTCCGCTAGCGTGTCTGTGTGTGTGTGTGTGTGTGTGTGTGTGTGTGTGTGTGTGTGTGTGTGTGTGTGTGTGTGTGTGTGTGTGTGTGTGTGTGTGTGTGTGTGTGTGTGTGTGTGTGTGTGTTGGGGGGGGCATATATAAATATCTGCATCGGCAATGGGCCAAACTACATTAATTTAATAACGTGTAAAGAGGGGCATTTTAATGTGGAAAAGCATGGATGAATAAATTATTTTAAATTCTGAATAATTGATTCTTGTTCACACTGATTGGATCCTAACCTCATTACCAGCTGCCAGTCAGTGCGTGTTTTGGTTACTATCATCTTTTAAATCAAGACATTTTGAACGGGATCTAACGCTTCCGTAGCCCAGGGCCCGGTGCGGTCCGTGCTGCTGAGGGCACATGGCGGACGGTTATTTGGTGTATGGATGTGGTAATAAGATGCATTCACTGCCTCACCAGCAGCTGCAGAGTTGTATGAATAATTCTGGTGTGTGTGTGTGTGTGTGTGTGTGTGTGTGTGTGTGTGTGTGTGTGTGTGTGTGTGTGTGTGTGTGTGTGTGTGTGTGTGTGTGTGTGTGTGTGTGTGTGTGTGAGAGAGAGAGAGAGAGAGAGAGAGAGGGAGAGCACCCCATCTGACTGTTGTCACCCATAGATTCAGTAGGTTCGTCATCAGCCCCATTGCTATCGCTGATACACCTGCTAGGAGGTTTCAGTAGGTTTCAATGGCCGTTATCAAACAACTTTATATTTAGGCAAATAAAACAACTTAGGGTGAGGGTTAGGATTAGGGTGAGGGTTAGGTTTAGCGTGCAACAAAACGCGTTAAAATACGCTGATAACGACCTTCTGCGTCTACTAGCAGGTCAGTAGGCTGCCTACTGGCCGATATGAATGGGGTGATAAGACGCTGATAACGACGATTGAATGGGCTGACAATTACCATCTATGGCTGTCCAGGGTCGTGAGATTTTGGGGGATGAATAATGTAATGTATTACCATGGAAACCACTTATACATCAGAAATAATAATAATGATAATAATAATAATAATAATAATAATAATAATAATAATAATAATAATAATAATAATAATTTAAATTGAAACTAATGTTAATTTTTTATTTTTTATGTATCACTAAAATGATATGCCTCTAGTTAAAATGAGGTATAATAAACAAAACAGCTGTTGACCTTTATCCTCACCTGTAGGCCTATTACAGTGTTATTTTTCTATTACTAATAATACTGATGATCATGTTTAATTCATATTCATCAGGCATGACGTAATGCCCCTTCGATTTGAGTTCCTGTCAGAGAAAAACCAAAATGACTTATAGTGAGAGAGATCACCTGTGCGCATGAGTGTGATGTGCATGCGCATTGGCGTGCGAGCGCTCACGTAGCCTAGGGAAGCCCTCTCTCGCATCTCGTGCTGCACATGAAATAAAGATGCCTCCAGGCTGCAGGGTAGAGACGGAGATTAAACGTCTGCAAGCTTGTTCACTAAAGCAAATATTTTCTATTTTTATTTTCTTATGATATATGACTCCATGCTTTACGCAACATATAGCCTAGCCGCTGGGTCTCTAATATAAACCCAGTAGGCCTATAAACGCGAAATTAATATTTATGTTGTGTGTAGGCCTATGTGGGCTACATTATTGATAAGAATGTGATTCTTATATTTAAAATACATTTGACACAAACGAGATAGGGGGTCGTTGTCAAATCCATGTTAATTATAAGATTCAATGTTTTATAATGTAGCCACCCAACACATTTTAATTTCGTGATACTGCATTTATGGGGGGCAGACAAGATATTGTATATCGATTATCGAATATAATTGATCAGAATTGAATCATTTAAGTCAAGCTCAAAGTTATAGGCCGAGAAATTCGTTTCAAAATAAAATGCTAACGTCACTCAAAATCAATAAATCAATATCAGATTGAAACGATGATCGAGGCTCGGATTCTGCTTCTCACTCATTGGTTATTAATCTGCAGACCGCAGTGCAGAGGCCTGCTGGGACGACACAAATTTTATTTTATTTCTATTTCTATTCTTCTTGTCCCTTATTGTTTTGTCAGAGGCTGTATATGAGGGTTTCCCAGGTTTTGGGCTTCCTGCTGTGTAAATATTAATATCGCAGCTACGATCTTGTGTTCTGCTTTCCATAATTCATGCCATTGCATTTTTTTTATTGCGTTGGGAATTTATTCAGTGGATTCTGTATAATAGTTTTGTCTACACATTTGTAGGATAGTTATATGTGCAATATAGTAATAATAATAATATAATTATTACCTATAATAATAATAATAATAATAGTAATAATAATAATAATAATAATAATAATAATAATAAACAACAACAACAACAACAACAAATATCTTGTCTTGCACCACAAAAAGTCTTTCAGGCCTTCATTATTATCTTTGAATGAGCACCAGTGTTGGGGGTAACTCATTACAAAAGTAACATATTACATGTAATATATTACTTTTAGCAGTAACTCAGTAATATAACTTATTACTTCTAGGATTTCAGTAATATTATACCAGTTACTTTGTCAAGTAACTCAAGTTACAAATTGAGTTACATTTTATTAAATCAAAGCAGATATTTAAAAAAGATACAATCATTTCCTGATCAAACTGTGTGTTTTTATGCAAATAACCACTACAGATGACAATAACAAAGGAAAAGAATAACATTTAGAATTTTAGATTGTTTACACTGACTTCAAGGCGGTTGAAATTATTTTTCGGGATGGTTCCAGTGCGGCGATGTCATTCTGCTGCTGCTGTTGTTTTGGTAAAAGTAATGAAAAAGTAGTGTAATAAGTAACGAGTTACTCTACACAGAAAGTAATATTGTAAAGTAACGTATTACTTTCAAATGATATGTAGTATATTACATTTTGAAAGTAACTTGCCCAACACTGGTAGTTACATTCCACCCGAGTGCTGGTCGTTGTTGCTGCTTTCGCTTTTGGACTGTGACTAGGGACTGGGACTGTGAAATTCAACCATAATGAAACAACCCTTATTAATATAACCTTTCACATGACAAAAATGATTTTTGTCCACTCAAAATATAGATAAACATCAGGCTGGGCTGCAGTCAACAAGGCGAATATCTGCCATGTCGGTATACATCCTAATAACAATAATGATGATGATAATAGAAGGAAAAAAATCATCCAAAACCTCCAAACCTGCAACTCTGTCTTTCTTTTTTGTTTTGTTTGTCTCTGTTTTGCTTTTTTTCAACATGAATAAAAATCATCGGTGTGTGTGGAGGCCAGTGAAGGTTGGGACGGTTATGAGAGACCATCTGGGCCCCGTTCCAATACCCATACTTCCATACTATTTAGTAGGCAAAAAAAGATTTAGTATGTCCCAATACATAGTATGTCAGATGCAGTATGCCAAGAGTACCAGGATGTTGTACTACATCAGCTCCTATTTCGGAGTATGCATCGATGCATGCTGCTTCAGCCAAACTTCCCCACAATCCTTTGCGCAGCAGGAAGTTATGTCTTCTTCTTCTTCTTCTAATGTTTTATGGCGGTTGGCAAACAACTTTTTGTGCATTACCGCCACCTACTGGAGTTACGTCGCACTGACTGAGCTGCGTGTTCATGAATGAGATAATTAACTTTAAGAAAGCCTTGAAATATGTTAAAACCAAACAAGCATGGTGTGTACCAAAACATGCATATCTTGATTCCTGTTTAGATCTCTGACTTAATGTTTTTGCTTTATTTATTTTATTTTGTTTATTTGATTGTCTGTTCCAATTTTGTAAATGTTTAGTCTGAATTTTTTGTATAATGTACTGTTTGTTACTGCCAGACTTTGTTTATTGAAAAAAAAAAAAAAAAAAAAAAAACTCTAATGTGGCGCTGCGGACGTCGGCGGAAGTGAGCAAGAGGTCGGAGTTCAGGAAGCTCACGTGACGACAGATGTAGTGTGTCCCAATAGTATGCATTTTGCATGCATGCTGCACACTACAATCCATACTTTGTGAGGGCAGCGGCAGTACATACTACAAGAAAGAAGTACAAGTATGGGTATTGGAACGGGGCCCATCTCTCTCTCTCCCCATTAAGCCTCCTGCTCCTCTGTTTGATCACTGCCTGGCGCCCTGATGCTCATTAGGCGTCATTAGTTATACAATGTTCCTAATTATGACCGCCATGTTTTAATTAGTGGCTCATAATATGCATAATGTCAGCCTGAATGCCCCCACCCTTTCCTCCATCTCCATGTTAGAAAATAGGGTTAATTAGGGTTCTATATGAGGGATCAGCCGAGCAGCATTTTGGTAAACAAACCGCTTCACTGGGTGGCAACGGCAATGGAACCCTATGGAGCCCAAGTGGCGCCAGGCGTGAGTGTCTGACTCTAGCCGGCTTGACTCTGTTTACATTTTAAAAACTGTCGACAGTTCACACAACTTTAACACGATATGCATTATACATCAAACTCTTGAGCTACTTCTGCTCTCGTGTCAAAATATAAGCGGTTTTGAGATATTAATGTTTGTTTGGCACAACTCATATATTAACTGCCATGGGGGTTCCGCATTTCTGGGTGGCAAGTGACGTCAGGCTGATTCGTCCTCCAAAACACTTTTTTTCAGTTTTTAACCAATATGACTTTGGGGGTGGTGTGTGAAGAATTCTGGTCAAAATTTCCACATTTGAGACCAAACTGTTACCATTGTACCATTTGTATCATTTTCAGCAGCATAAGTTCCCTCTATGGGTTTAAACCTGCTTTTTTGTGTGCCCTCAAATGAATGGGAGATTTGGTACATTGTGACGTCACGGTGGTATTTGCCCCGTGTGCCCCACTCATGTGAATTTTTCCCCCCCATGTGATTATTATGTTCACGCGGCGCAAGCCCTTTAAGAGCAATGCATCCATGGGTAATGCCTACTGTGGCTAATATTAGCCGCTAGTTAGTTATGTTACATGGCAGTAAAATGCCACTGAATGACCAAATTGATATAACTTTTAACCATTTAGACTAGAGTAACACTGTTTCCATACAGATCACCAGCGTTAGTTTGTTGTTTATAACGTGGCTGTATTCATCCTTTATCGTTATCGTTCTCTATCTCTGATACACTGACTGGGAGGCGGGCCATAGCGTCTCTGTCGATTATTTGATTTGACAGTTCTGGGCACTGGCGTTGGCGTTGGCCAATCCTGGTGTGTTCCAGCCCCAAATCGATTGTGTTCTGGCGCAAAGCGAGTGGGTTGCTGCTTTATTTAGTGTGTTTTTACTAGTCTTCATTACCGAGAGCAGGTGTTTTAGAGAATTAGGAGACCTGTACTATCGCAGTAAAAACCTTGTGAATGCGGAGGTATTAGCTAATCACACACAGAGCTGCACAAATCATATAATTTGGTTGTTTTCTCCCCCTATTGTAACCCGGGGGGAGAAACCCCTCAGTTGTTCACTGTTCCCCTCTACTGGGGAGCACTCTGTCCAAGCCAGCACAGCACAGAGACACGGGTTCAAAGTTCACAAAAGGGGCATTTATTTTGACAATTAAAAAAAGGATAAAAAGAGTCCCGGCTAAAAGTCTTTTTTAAAAGAAAGTCCAACAGCGGCAGATGTCCGACGTCCAATATTTTCCAATCCCCCGCCCCGAACAGGCTATGGAGTGCCTAGGAGGAGAAACGGCAGTTACTGGGGTATCGTGATTCGTCACAGCCTGCGGTTTTACAGGGGCCAAGGCACAGCCAGTCCTTTGCATTGGGTCTATATAGCAAACTGTCAAATTAACAAATGCGCTAATTTGAAGAAAACAAAATCAAAATCAAGATGGCCACGGCACGCCAAACTATAACACAAAACAAACCAAATAAACTATAAGCTAAAGACCCAAGCAAACTGGTCCTGTAGCCTTGGACAGTAATATACAGCTGCACGTAGCAAAGAGAGGTACTTAACTGGGACGAGGGTGAAGCGAACTTCACTCCTCCACAATTCCCACAGGGCATCCTCTCTCGTCTTTTCCTCAATCCGGTCTGCTGTGCTGTGCTGATTGGTGGACCCCAAAGGGTTCTATATACAACCACAAAGGGTT
>NC_139640.1:14391930-14401930 GCF_964638095.1 Poromitra crassiceps | reverse complement strand
TACATTCTTTGTTATAGACCAACATGCCAGCCAATGTCTGGCAGCGAAAATATCTTTAAATATTGACAAACGCTGCTGCATGATAGCCTACATAGTGGATTTTTGTTGTTGTTGAATGCACATGGCATGATATATTACAATATATGTCATTATAATACACTCTATACACAATACACTATTGAAAAAATATTTTAAATGGTGCTAAACTGGAGGGAGATAGTCATATCATACTGCCTAACTCTTCACTAGCAAATTAATAAATCTTATAGGGGACATTCACACCAAAAACATTTTTTTTCAGTCAGAACGCTAAGAAAATCATGTTGAGAGCGCTTCCATTGTGCACAAAACACAGCGCACGGAGCGTTGCAGTACAGATCAGAACACAACGACCACACGGCCGGTAGCCAGCTGGTTTTGTCTGTTTGATGTTGTTCACCGTCAACATGAAAGCCAGATTATTGCCAATTCTGGCAGCAGCGGAGGCTGAAAATCCCTCGGGAGGAGAAAAGGTAGGAAGAGTGAAAAAGATGAGAAGGGCGCTTTTCCTCTAATGTTCAACTTTTTTCAGCTTAAAAAACGCCCACAGCGCTCGTCCAAAAACAACAGCGCTAAACGCCAGGTGCGTTCATTAAAAGAGGAGCACGTTTAGAGCGTCCTTACATATGGCCCAATTCCACCGCAGCTAGTAGCGCGATCCCGCTCCGCTCCGCTCGACTCGATAGAGAATGAATTGCAGACAGATGCTGGCAGTTCCAAAAACGCTTTTGGTTTGAATGTCCCCATAGTCTGTTGTTATTCTTTTCTTATTCAGATTCAGATTAATTAATTCTAATCCAGATTTTGTTGTTTGTTTGCTTGTCTTTCTTTCTTTCTTTCTTTCTTTCTTTCTTTCTTTCTTTCTTTCTTTCTTTCTTTCTTTCTTTCTTTCTTTCTTTCTTTCTTCTTTAGGTTAGCATGCTGCTCATAGTTCAACCAAAATGGAGAGTGAGTCATGATCTCCTCACCTCCATGTCAGTGGAAACTCCATTGAAGTTTGTCCAAAATCACAGCCAGCTAGCTTCTGTGCTCCCATCACAGACAAGAGTCTGATATTTACCTCATGTTGGTAGATAGATTTTCACTGAAAGGCCAATACAAGCGATATGATCGCAAGATCATGGCTGACCCCTCCCACCCTGGCCACAAACTCTTTAAGACACTCCCCCACGGCAAGAGACTGAGGTCTGCCAAGACCAGAACCACCCGCCACAAGACCAGCTTCTTCCCAACCGCCATCAGCCTCACCAACAAGGCCCGGAAACCCCTTCCGCCAAGGACCTCACCAACCCCCCCCCCCACACACACACACACACACACACACAAACTCACTATCTCCTCCTAAACTCAACTGAACTCCCCCCCCCCCCCATAAAACTGGAACTCATATCTAATTTAATGCCTTGGGACTGTAAATTCATGTAAATTCCCTGCACATTTATATTTAACTTAGCCTGTAAATTTCATGTACATTCAATGTAAACTCTTATTTAACTCTGACTGTAAATTCATGTAAATCCACTGCCTATTTAACGCCTATTTAACTCAGTCTGTAAATCTCATGTAAATCCAATTCATATTTATCATCCACAGAACACTTCACCACTCATGTACATATTGTATTATATTGACTCGATTTGATTGCACTTGCAACTTGTGATTGTCTTTAGTTGTGACCGCTACGCTGCATACAGACACTAAGACAAATTCCTTGTATGTAACTTGCATACTGTGGCAATAAAAGTGATTCTGATTCTGATTCTGATTCTGATCAGTCTAGCAAGAGTGAATCACAGGGCCAAAACAGTCTGAAATAACAGTGAAACTCCTCAGTCCAGGGGACCTCTGGTGGTCCCCTGGACCTCTGGTGGTCCCCTGGCCCAGGTTGCGATCCCCGGTTTAAAGCGCTGTATTGGGTTGCTCCGAGGGGATGGGAGCCTGGCCTGGTGTTGTACAACACGGAAGAGCCTCCTCTTAACAAACACACCCAAATCAATAGTATCATAACTGCCCATATTTATTATTCATTCATAACGGGTTTATGTGCTGAAACCACCTGCTGAGCCCATGCAGGAAGGAAGAGAGACATCTAAATAAATATATAAATAACCTACATTTAGAGAGAGAGATAAACTGACAACTTAGTCTGCTCCTTCCCAGCCCAGTCTCAACAAAATTGTAAAATAGCTAAGTTTGTCCACAGCCTAAAAACGTTGCTATTTTACAATTTCGGCTCAGAAATTGTAAAATGGTTAGGTATGGGGTTAGGGCCTGGGTTAGGGTTAGGTGTGGGGGGTGGGGGGCCCCTCTCCCACGCCCCATAACTAACCCTAACCCATGACCCTAACCCTAAAGCTATAACCTCTCCCACCCCTCTAAACTCCCATTGAAAAATAACATTTCCATTTGACAATTTTGGAGCCGAAATTGTAAAATAGCAACGTTTGTAGCTGTGAGTGTGCATGGACAAACATTGCTATTTTACATTTGTTCTGTCAGACTGTGTTGCAGTCATGCCCCCAAAGGTGTTCATGGCTTAAGACTTAACCTCAAGTCTGAACTTGAGATTTACATAGGGTTAGGGTTAGGTAATTCACTTATCTTTCATTGTTAAAATAGAAAGGGAAATGCTATCTATCTATCTATCTATCTATCTATCTATCTATCTATCTATCTATAATCTTCAATTTTGGTCTCTGTATGCTGCCATGATGTGATGACATTAACCATAAAGCATTTATATTCTGTATTTTTGTATTTGTGTACTAATTGACTGCATGGAGTCATGCATTGGAACCCTCTCCCTGGCGGTGCGCTGTAAAAAGGCCTTGACCTTTGACCTTACAGATCAACTCTAAAGACTGGAATAATCGCTCTGATCCCGTCTCAAACTACCCGTCTCATATTTGAAGAAAGACTAAATGATCAGGCAACAATTTGCATCACTATGCATAAGGCCAGCTGCATCCCAACAGATGTGAAAACCTCCTGCATGGCCGGTGAGTCTAAAGCTGCGTTCACACCGACCTATTAAAGTTTTTCGCTGGCATCGAGTTTACATACAAAGTCAATGCAAACGAGCGATTGAGCGTACGGTATATTCGCCAGGGAGAAAAATCGCTGGGCGTCCGAGTGACAGAGACAGAGCGATAGGGAGAAAATACGCTCGTCGCCCCAGATGAAATATCCCAACTCGAGCGAAAATACGCTGGCATCAGTCGCTCGCTGTTCAACGCTGATTGGCTGCCGTGTGAGAGCGAGTCAGGATCGGCTTGGAACAAACCCAGGATCACACAGGCTTGGAACAAACCGCTGGTTTATTGTGTGGCAACAAACCGCATTGACAGCTGATTGACAGCTGACATGAAGTGAAGTACGTAAGCACGTAACAGGATGTGAGCTGCCAGAACTGCAGGAACTGTATAACCAGCGGTGCCTCAGGAGGTCCCTGAAGATCATCAAAGACACAAACCATCCCCACAACAGCCTGTTCTCCCTGTTACCCTCAGGGAGGAGATACAGGGTCCCAAAACCACGCACAAATCGCTTGAGGAACAGTTTTCTCCCGCAGGCCACGAGACTCCTTAACATACACAAATAGTGTAGCAGCTGTACTGTACCGTACTGTAGCTGCTACGATTATGTATGTGTAATGTTTAATTGTATGTTTAATAAGGTACATGCTATTTGCACCTGTACGTCAAATACGCCGAATTTAAAATGTTTAAGCACATCTAAAGTATGACATGACATGTGCACCTATGTGCAGTGGATATATGCCACTGTCTCTGACTTGTCTTATCACTATACTGCCTTATTGCTTGTTGTGTCTTTTGTTGTTTTTGCACTCATATGCCCTGTTATATTTGTACTATGTTGTAAACGGATTCCACAGCACAAGAATTTCACTCGTGATACTTGTACCACGGAGTGACAATAAAAATCTTGAATCTCTTGAATCTTGAATCTTGAAAGTCTGTACTACCCGTATGGAGCTCGCATTAGGAGCACGCTGCTTAGCTTGTAAACATCTACGGTGGCTCGTAGTGGACAAACATCATGACATTGCGTAACGTTATAGCCCCCACATGTCCGTCAATTTGTGTGCCTGTTGATGAGCGATTTAAACAGAGCGACAGAGCGATTCCAAAGGGTTGAATCAAGCGACAACGCGAAAAATAAATATCTCGGTGTGAACACAGCTTAACTCACAATCTTTGCTTGCATCATATAGTGTGCAGAGGAATAGACTAAAACGTTTGGTCTCTATAGGATTCATGGCAAACGAGTGTCCAAACCCAGTGAGATACGGAATTTCGATGCTCTGTATGTCTTGTACATAATGGTAGTGATTGACAATAAAATTGACTTTGACTTTGACTTTGACTTTGATTCAAAATGCATTGTTCTAAAAAATAAAAATAAAAAGCTACATCTCCATGCAGAAAATCTGAATTTTTGGGTGGCGAGCTTATAGCACGCTGAAAATGGCAAGTTTTGACGAAGATTTGGATTGTGCAATAAAGCAGGCCTGCTTCATACTTTTGGTTGTAAAGATAACAAAGCTGGGGGGTACGGTGGTGCAGTGGTAACTAAGCGCTGTCGCCTCACAGCTCGAAGGTCCTGGGTTCGATTCTCACCTGGGACGCTGTGAACGCTGAAGGAATGCGTGCCCGTCGGCATGTCCTCGAGTGCCCACCGCCCGGGTGGGGTCGTCAAAAGGGCCTTTCTGTGGGGAGTTTGCATGTTCTCCCCGTGCCTCCTGGGGGTTTCCTTCATATAGGAACCCCCTTCACCAAAACATGCAAAATCCTGGTTGCTGATGTGGTGCCTCCTCTGGTCGTTAAGGGCGCCTGTTCAGAGTGAGGGGAACTGGTTGGAATAGTGTGAACCTCCCACATGCTATACCAGTGAAGCTTCCCCTGTCAGGTGAAAAGAAGCGGCTGGCTAACTGCCCATGTCTCGGAGGAAGCATGGAGCCAGTTTCGGCTCTCCCCAGATCGGCAGAGGGTGGAGTAGCAACCAGGATAAATAAAAGTAAAATAGCACTAAGGGGGATAAAAATGGGATACAAAATCCCATTTTGTATGGGCTTTTCCCCCGCTATACCAGAGTGAGATTAAGAGGAGCCAGACTCTCTCCTGCTGCTACAATGCGAAATGGAGATAGTCTGATTCATCTAGCCTATCGCTAGCCTAGCTGACCTGCCAAGTAAATTTAACCATGCTAAGATGTTATATTATTCTCCCTCTGAGAAGCGTTTATAGTCTCTTCATGATGTAAGGAGCCGCCTATAGACTTCATATCCAACAAAGCTGATCGATATTAGACTCTGTCACATCAGGTCCTATTCATCAGACTGCAGCAGCTTCCAGACGAGATCAGATCTCCTGTTTCGCAGCAGCTGCTCTCTCTCTCCTCTTCTCTATCAGTTTCTCTCTCTCTCTCTCTCTTTCTCTCTTACTGCAGAAAGGAGAAAGACAGACTGTTGTAGGCTGCTATATAGAGCTCATATTGCACAGTCCATCTTCTGCACAAACAGGTCACACCATGAACCAAACACATGTGTAGCGGTGAAGTCCAGCAGACGCAAACAGCACTGTAAACAAATAGCATTAGCATTTCAATCATGAGAGACTAGTAGAAAGTTTAACAAGCTTTAATGATACAATAAATTAATTTTGGCGTATGACTCCATGATATGATGACGCTCTCCTGACTGAGATGATGACAGGGCGTCATCAGTGAAGAATAGGATAGGAAATCCCCCTTAGGGAATTCTTCAGGAGTCATGACGATGGTGGTGGTCAGGGGAGGAGGTGGGGCGAAAACAACTGCTTCAGCGATGATCAGCAACTGAGAATGACACATGGCACATACACAGCACATAGCAAACAGAGTAAAACATCATGGACTCTGATATACTATGCTGATTAGGTGATTGGGATCAGCTGGAAAGGAATAGCTTGGGCTGATTGGTTATTGCCACGAAGTGTGGTAAACTGTGAATGGATAAGGAGACAGCATCAATGAAAAGGGAGCCAACAATTAATGGGTTATACAACCTCAAAGAAAGGGGGCGTGCATGTGATATGACCTGGACTGGGCATTGGCTGTTAAGTAGTCTTCATTATTGAAAATTGTCCAAGACATTATTTATATTTTCACAAAAGCTTCGGCTAAGTTATGCTTTTCCATCAATAATAATAATAATAATAATAATAATAATAATAATAATAATAATAATAATGAAACTTTTATATCTAACATCTATGTTATTAATATTTACATTAGCCTACTCAAACTGATGTCTCCTAAATCCAACCTTCCCTGATGTTTCACTGGATGAATAAAATAAACAAGAAGCTATACAAATCAAGTTTTATTGATGTTTCTATATCATAGCATTAAACCCGTCTGCAGTCTGGAAAACGCCCCCCCCCACCCAAAATAAATAAATAAAATAAATAAATAATATAATAATAATAATAACAACAATAATAATAATAATAAAAGAAAGAAAGGCTGTCAGATAATGAAGTAAAACGTGCATGGTTTATTTCAGCTTCTGTCGCTTACACAGACACATTTAAAGCACACTTTCACAAATGAAATATACGTTGTCTTTTTTCCGAAATAAATTAAGTTCAAATAAATAAAGGGTAATAAAGAAAATAAACCAACTTACTCTCAGAAGTGTTGGTAAAAATCTGTATAAATAAGGCCGACTCCCGTCTGCAGAATATCTACAAAGTGCGCTCCACAAACTCCCACCAACTCAATAGGCCCAATAATAATGTTAATAATAATAATAATAATAATAATAATAATAATAATAATAATAACAATAATATAAATAATAATGATAATAATATACTTCTAAGTATGATCATAATCATAATGATCCAATACAACATTATTAGTTTTCAAGACACAAGAGGGAAGTTCAACAACGTAATTACTCTAATAATAGCCTAATAATTTGATTGTCAAAGCATCATTGCAGTGAAATTCAACATACAACACATCAGTGAGTCTAGGCCTAATTCAACCAGCGTGGAAGAACGAAAAACAAAAGCCAATAAGCCTATTTTTTATGTGCGCATGTGAGATTTTATTTTTTATGTTTTTATTGTAATTATCATGGATGTGCCAACACTTGCGTAATGAGGTAGACACACAGATATAATGTGTGAATGTGTGTATTCGTGTGTCTCATCCCATTGTGTGTGTGTGTGTGTGTGTGTGTGGGGGGGGGGGGTGTTCTCTTATTGCAATGCATTAGCACTTGGGGTTATTTTCATATTTTGGAACCATAAACGCACAGAACGCCCCGCCGAGTAAACCATGCAATGGATTACACATTTAACCCCAGAGTTTGCTCGTTGTTGTGCCAAAACGATCGCATTTTCCATGAAAAAGCGGGGCGAAAATTAGACAGCAGAAAAATTCAATGGAATTCAATCAATGAGACAAACATATTCACAACTATGTACAATGATAAATATAAAAAGCTATTCCGACTAAAGGAGGATTACAACAATTATTCCTCGATTCCCATCATTATTATTTTTTGTACAATAATTGCCATATGAATGAATGGATGAGGCGAACATGATCATCTTCTCCTATAGACGAGCTTCGAGTGTCTCAGGGTCCGGAGTCTGCGACCATGCAAGCTCTCAGTCTTTATCCCGGTCTGGATGGTCCACTGTCAGAAAAAAGGTACACCGGTGCCGTTGTATCCTTGGGCTGGATGTCATGATGATGATATTAGATTGGTGGAAAGTTTGGACATCGTTTTCGTTCGCTGCCTTTTCTTCTCCCCCTCCCCCTCTGCACGGCAGACAGGTAGGATGATGTAACAGCCTCTGAATGACAGGGGCTCAAAACTACGGTAGCCTATAACAACTTTTTTTTTTCATCGGTCATTGTGCCTGCCTAGTGCCTATATAAATGTGTGGATTTCCCCCCAAAATAGTGATGGTTCTGTCATTCTGTGGTGTAGCCTACATTTCAGATCTGATGCTTGCAGTGCGCTATAGGGGAAGACATTGACACGCGAGAGAGAGGGAGTGAGAGATGGGGGGGGGGGGGGGGGGAGTGAGATAGCGGCAGAAAGAGTGATTGAATAACGCCGTGGGTGCATCCCCGGGCCGGCGCACTGAATAAGGCCTGGGTGTGAAAAGCGTTAACCGCAAAATTATTAGTTGGGAAGAAAGCTTTAAACGCCCATTCTGGCCTATTCTGGCACTATTAAGTGCACTTTACGCACTTTACGCACTAAAGGCGTAAAGTGCATTTCGGGGCCTAAAAACATGACGCTATCTTCCCGAGTCAGCTGCATGCGTAAAGTGTGTTTTTTTGCGTTTAAGGCCAGTTTAGCGCCTAAGGCCAGGTGGAGAAGAGCCCCAAGTCTCCAGCGCCTCAAAACAGTCCAGATGTTTTTTCTGCTCGACTGTAAACCGTTTTGCTGCTTGCTTGTGTTAAGCCTGATATTCAGACTGAATTGTCAACTCGAGTGGGCGGGACTTCGGCTATGCTTGTGTTGAATAACATGTGTTGTGAAAAATCATTTAATACTTTTTTGGCCTTAAAATCGTTTTTGTCTTAGCAAAAAAAAAGGGGGGGGGGGGGGCAATGCGAGAGAGTCCCAGTTGTTTCCAATCCAATGGAGTTTAACTTGTTTCTTCAGGAATATAAATAAATAAATAAATAAATAAATAAATAAATAAATAAATAAATAAATAAATAAACAAAATGTAAAACGTAAAGAATTCAGCCAATGAGGAGAGTCCCACCAGTTCCCAAAGTTTCACTTGATTCTACAGGGCGGGGGGGGGGGGGGGGGGGGGTTGGGGGGGGCGGGGGGTGGCGGAGGAGGCAGAGCACTCCACTGGTGTTGAGGTAATGATGGTTAATTAAAAAAGAATCTTCAGGCAAGATGATTTGCATTGGAAGAAACAGAGGTGACAATTTTTCACTTGTCTTAATAAAATACCTCCAATCAATAAGACTCAATACTATGGATGAAATCATTGAAATGGCTTGTAGTGTGTGTGTGTATGTGTGTGTGTGGTGTGTGTGTGTGTGTGTGTGTGTGTGTGTGTGTGAGGTCCAGCCCCATGGGACAACAACGGGCATACCTACATTTCTGACAGCAGGAGCAGCTGGCCTCTGATGTCCCCCCTCCAACAGGGTGGGGGGGGGGGCTATGGATCGGTTTCCGTCCGTATGTTTGTTAGTTCGTCACACTGTAACGTTGACTTTGTGCTGCTAGGGGGCAGCATTGACAATGAATGGGACCGACCCAAGGGTGGATCTACATCCCTGGTGGGGGACAGCATGTTCATTTGCTTGTTTGTGTCTTTGTAAACGGGGGGCAGCAGAGTTGCCGGTTCCGTCCCCCCCCCCCCCCCCCCCCTCTGTCTTTTTAGTGCGCCGCAGAAAACTTCATCCTTTTCTGCTTTTGCCTCTGATTGCAGAACCAAACGCGGACCACGTTCTTTTTCAGGTCCAGCTTCTCGGCGATGGCGGCGATCTTCTCCGACGAGGGCCGGGGCTGCACGGCGAAGTACGCCTCCAGAGAGCGCTTCTCGGGCGCCGCGATCGACGTGCGTTTCCGCTTCTTGTCGCCGCCGTTGAAGATCTCCGGCTTGGCCATCTTCTCCCTCTGCGCCCGCTCGGCCTCCTCCAGCCACGCCTCCAGGATCGGCTTCAGTGCCACCATGTTGTTGTGCGACAGCGTCAGGGACTCGAACCTGCGCAAAGTATTCATATTTAGTTACAGTACTGTACTCAGGGCCGCCTACAGTAGCCTACGTAAATACAGTGTTGTGTAGTGGAAGCGAGCATCTTGCTCTATAATGTTGTTCAAACTGAAAAAAAAATCTTCAACATGCCGCAGCAGAAAGGGAGATAAACAGCAGACTTTTCAGTCCATCTTGCAAGACACTATTTT
>NC_139640.1:14371930-14386930 GCF_964638095.1 Poromitra crassiceps | reverse complement strand
CTTTTCGATCATCAATTCAAACAAGCGCTGTTTATCTCTGGTTCCTCCTCTCATGTCCGTGTCTCATGTCTGCGCACTTTATTAATTATTCTATGATTTAATCTATTTTTTCTTTTTCTTTTTTTGTCTTGTTTTTTAGCACCTGTCTATTTTGATTTCACTTTATGCAGCTGGCGCTCTCTTCAAGGCAGATCGCAATCTGTTGTCATGTCCTCCTGCATGCCTTTTTGTTTGAGCATAATATGTTTTGCATTTGGGCGCTTTAGTGAGCCACAATACTAATCTATGAGTGGTAACAGCAACATGATATACATTTATTTTGGCGACCATAGCTTTGAAATAAATATTAAATTAACACAAACACGCAGGGGAGCATTGTCGGCTCTCAGTGCGAGTCTGTGCGTATAGTTTGGTGCGTCTGCCAATTTACACACTGGCCAAATAGTAATAGCCTATAAGTTTGAATACAAACTAAAGAAGAGCAAAGTCATTCTCTATTTTCACATTTTATTTTATTTTATTTCCTTTCGCTTTCTTTTCTTTTCTTTTCTTTTCTTTCTTTCTTTCTTTCTTTCTTTCTTTCTTTCTTTCTTTCTTTCTTTCTTTCTTTCTTTCTTTCTCAACCATTATATTTCGACAAATATTTGTGTGTGTTTTTACAAAAGCCCATAAGGGGACAAACATCACAAATAAGCTTATAATAAATATTATGTGAATCTGACATCAGACCACTTTTTCGTTTAAATGTTCTATCCGTATTCAAATAAACATTGGAAACGAAAAATAGAGCGCTCTCTCCTCGAAAGCGTGGAGAGGACCAGAGATGAGGAGGAGGAGGTTGTGGAAGTTTGTAGGAGCATAATATCCTCCTGAGGTCGGGACGGGACTTACCGATGGCGTGGGCAGGCATGCCCGGCGGATCATGGCCTCGGAGCTGGAGTGTAGCGGGTTGTATTTGGGCTCATGCAGCATGGGGTGCATGCTGAAAGGCTGCTTGCTGTTCATAGACATCATGATGGTGGTTGAGGCTGCGGGGCACAGTCCAAGTGCTGCTCCGTCTCGGTGCGTAAAAAGGTCCACAGGGGGAGAAGAACAGCGGGGCGACCAAAATCTAGTCTGCTTCTTTGGCTTCTCTGCTGTCTCTTGAGCTTGGAATAAAAATAAAAATAAAATGAATATAGCCAGAGAGAGAAGGTGAGGTAAGTCCGTGTCTCCTGTCTGTCTCCTTGTAACCTGCTGTGAATTACTTCTCTGATAATAAAGATGCGCCTCCTCGCCTCCAGCTCCTATATCACACAGCTGCCCCGCCCCTCGCCACGTCTACGCCAATCACACGGCGGTATACAGTTGTAGCCACGCCCCTAAGCGTGCCTCGCTCGCTGGGATGGAGACGCGGGGCAGTGACGCTGTGTGGCTGCACACAATGTTAAAAATAAAAGAAAAGAGGTTGAAATGACAACATGGCAAGCTGCAGGAGAGGGTTGAGGTTTTTCTCTTGTTCTTTTTGGCTAAATTTCAACATTTAGCCCAAAACCATGCTGCGACTAAACTGTGCCAGACTAAACAAGGCTGGCCCTGAAAGGCCCCGGTTTAGGTGATTTGATATCTCTCTCCCTTTCTTTTTTTTTTACAACTTTATTGTAGCAATAGAACAACAATGAGCAAGTTGACAATTGTGTGTATACATGATCAAAATGACACAATCATATAGCCTAAATACGCCAGCCAGGGGGAACGGTTGATAATGACAACAAAGAAAACAAATTGTAAAATGACTATTTTGATCTATGCAACATTATAAAACATGAAAGCTGATATTGCAGAAACCCTTGTTTTATTCTGGTGATGCTGATTTATCCTCACAATATTCTCATAATTTGATAAGCAACCAGAAGTGATCAGCTGATAACTTCGATCGATTTAAGGATATTCATTCATTCTGGTCATTATTAACAATACAGACCAACACGGCTCTGTTTGTTTGTGAACCTCTCTGGCACCGAACCCACTGCGTGCACGCGCCCGCCCATGCATCCGGCAACAAATATTATTAATAGATGTCAGACGACCGCGCGCAGGAATCCCTCCGCCGCCTGACACACATTCACTTTCTACACTGCAATTAATACATTAATTAATCATGCTTCATTTACTTTGTGGCACCACCCGCCACACACACACACGCACACACGCACGCACACACACACACACACACACACACACACACACACACACACACACACACACACACACACACACACACGCACGCACGCACGCACACGCACGCACGCACGCACGCACACACACACACACACACACACACACACGCACACACACACCAATGAAAGAACAGGTCTGAATGGAACTAAAGAGCAGACAGAGCTGAAATATTTAGGCTACATCCGCGGCACCTGTCAATCAAAAGGGATTTCCTTGTGCATGGCTGCAGACACCAAACGAATAATTATCCGATAATCACCCCAACATTAGGGATGGGGGGGGGGGGGGATCTTTTTCTCTCTACACCTCATTTTTGAATGCCCAAAATAATAATAATAATAATAATATTATATACAATATATACAAATAATTATGGGTACAAGGTCCGGTTTAACGTGACTTATTGTTGCAGCTTGCCATTTCCTAAAACGGTATTCTACTTGCCCCCCCCCCCCCCCCCATCTCCCGATAAGATAATTTTGTCCATTTTAAAGTAAAATGCTTCAATCTGGTGCACTTTGATAGAAAAATTAAGAGGCTAGATCTATAAAGAACTACAGACATCCTGTTAGATTAATCTCCTCTTTACTGTGCTGCTGCTTTAAAAAAAATAAATGTCTCCCCATATAATATAATTTATATTCTGCATACAGGTCACATGGCAGAATACTGCTCAATTAAATACAATGGCCCATCTACACAAACATCACTTACAGGGGAGTTACTTACCCATTCACTTCAATAGAACTGTCTCCAAAGTCTAGTCCCAATCTAGCCCCAATGCAAAATTTGAACGTTGTGGTGAGTTATGTAATTTGAACATTGCGGTGAGTTATGTCTCTTCCTTCTATAGCACACAGAGAGGAAGCAAATTGTTGCATTTTTGATCAACTGTCATATATCATGCTATTTATGAGGGCTTTAAAACATCAATGACAGATGAATAGATCTGGGGGCTGGGGCTATTTTTCGAGAAAAAAAAAAAAAAAAGTGTGAAAATGCCGGTCATGAGGTCATGACCTCGGTGTCCTCAATGGTAGCTACAAGCCTGATGCCAACGCCAGTGCCCAGAACTGTCAAATCAAATAATCGACAGAGACGCTATGGCCCGCCTCCCAGTATTTTCATTGTATCAGAGTTAGATAGAGAACGTGACAAATATAGCCACGGGTTATAAACAACAAACTAACGCTGGTGATCCGTATGGAAACACACACACACACACACCTGCTCCTCTAAAGGCCTCTGCACGGCCCTGCCTCTCTCCAGAAAGCAATGGAGCAGACACGGTGACGCTAGTCACCTGACCTTGAATTCTGGGAAATGAGGCATTGAATTAGCAGAAGCGGAGGCGGTCCCTCACGTGAAATGAAGCGTTGTGGAGAAGAGGCAACGATGTGGGTTTTTAACCGCCAAGCAGACCCTATGTGTGGCACTTGATTCTGGGGAACGAGGGTCTAGGCCAGGGATACTCAACTTGCTTTGCCCGGGGGCCACTTTTGTGAAATGATAGAAGGCGAGGGGCCAGTTAATAAACAAACAATATACATTTTTCTGTAGCGGATTGTAGGTTTTTGGGGTGTCAGCCGGAGTTTAGTCTGACAATGTTGTGCACACCGGATAGTTAGTTAGTAGGGGTGTCACGATACACTCAGTTCACGATACGATACGTATCACGATACTGGGTTCACGATAACGATACGATACGATACGATTTTAACAATATTTTTTTAAACTTGAATAATGACAATATATGACTGGAAAAGTAGTATTTTATTTGAAATGCACAAATACAAAACATGCTGTTGTGGGAAATTGTTATTACAATAACAACTAGAAAAAACATGAGATTGGAGATAAGGCTTATCTTGAAATAGAATGAGTTACACCGTCACTTAGATTTACTTTGAACTAAAAGGTTTCTCAGCAGTATAAATTCTCATTATGCATCTTCAGTTTTTCTTCAAACTCAAACAACAAGACTTTTCTTAGTCTATTTTTTATGCATCTTCAATTTTTCCTGTCAAGTAAACAGTTTTGCCAGAAACTCAATTGAATGGTTTCTCTCCTGTATAACTTCTCATGTGTCTCTTCAGAGACTTGTTCAACTGAACTACTTTCCACACATTGAACTTCAACAAACAAAGACGTTTCTTTGTCTATTTTTGAAAAAAAAAAAAAAAAAATTCACGATATGAGATTTCATCTCAACGATACATATCGTGACGTTTTACTATCGCGAAATTTCGTGGGACGATATATTGTGACACCCCTATTAGTTAGGTTAAGTTAGTTAGGTTAAGTACATACATAAGTGCCTGGGTAGCAAGCAGACGGCGGTATTTGACAATTTAGCAGCTAAATCATAGATTATTGAAAGATATTCCATATTCCAGACTGAAATCCTATAACAGAAGTGGAGTATTGGCCAGAATGACACGAACATTTGGGCACTTATTCATAGGTATCTTGCATGTTGCGTTCAGGTGCACTGTAAAGAAAAAAGAAAAAAAAATGTTGCAATTCCATCGCGGGCCACACAGGGGGCGCCCGCGGGCCGCATGTGGCCCGCGGGCCGCCAGTTGAGTATCACTGCTCTAGGCCACTGTCAACTCCATCCATAACCTTAAAGGAACACTCTGCCCATTTTCAACCAACTTTGGATCATTAGAACCTCAGTAGTATATCAGAAAACTGTAAACTGTTTTGAAGTCTGTCATTTAATTTGACAGTTATTGAGTGTTAAAGTGTGGACCAGTGACATCACTGGTCCACACTAACTCAAACGAATAACTCATTAACTCAAATCAACTCTCAATAACTCTCAAACTAGATGAATGACTTCAAAACCATCATCTAGTTTGACAGTTATTGAGTTGATTTGAGCTGGATCCCCTGCCATGAGGGCAGCGGGGTCCAGCCAGCACATCGACCATGCTAGCTGATGGTTGTAGCATTATGAGTATGTTTTAATTCATTATGGAAGATAATTGTTGGTTTAACAGATGAAAATAATTCCTTACATACATGTAAAGTGACGTTTATAATATGGGCAGACCATTTGGGCTCTATAACCTTATGTGATGTGACGATCACATTTCAATAAAGTTGAAGTTGTCTTGAGGTAATTCCACCAAGCTCAGTTAAAAATATGGCAATCTAATGTGTCATTGATTATTGGAAAACATCCTTTATCGATATAACTCAACATAAGATCACGCATGTTGTGTAACACTTGAGTCAAATGTATGTTTTTCACAGCAATACTGTAGGCTACAGTCCAGCCCACCATGGTATGGGAAAGGAACCATTGTTTGAATTACAGTATATCGAAATATATGTTGCATGGTGTAGCCTATGTAATGTATGCCGAATTGTTACAGATATCACCATATTTCATTTAAATAAATATAAGCATTCGCTGATTTGAAGCAGGCTGCTGGACGGTTCTTTCTCCATCGTCATGTCCTCTAGTACAATCTTCAGTTTGTGTCATAGTTGGTGTTCACTCGACATCAACAATCTTTATTATATATCACATCTGATGATTTTATCCAACCTGCCTCTGACCAGACAACTAATGCGCTCCTTCCGCGATCATATTGCGATACATTCAGGTACATGACTTACCGAAGTACATAGCATAATAACAACAAGGCTATCTTTGTTGGCAATGTTTATTGACAAAAGCATTAAAACAAGCAAATAACAATATAATTCTCCGGTCACTGGCAGATAGATGCATACAAATGGATCAAAGCAAATCTCTCAAAGTCTCAATATTGTCAGCATTTGGCTAGTGTTATATCCTATGTTGAAACAACTGATCATCAGCAATATTAACCTGCACAGTAGCCTAACAGGTTTACGTTATAATCTCAGGAGAGCTTGAGTATAGGCTAAATAATCAGCCATACACATGAGAATTACCGTTAACGTTACAGCATTTAATAGCGTTAATTATCCACAAATCCTTTGATCCTCTGTTGTGTGTCCCCATCAGTCGACGGTCATCATCCCTTGAAGAACGACACGTGTTATTAATCACTGTACATTAACGTTAGTCAAAACATGGGCGTTTGTTTACCCAACACTACGGGCTCAATTCCCCCCCTGGCCTTAAATTTGCGTTTATGGCTGGGCCCAGCGCTATTAGTGGGCATGGTCACACGCATTCCCTAATTTGTCCTTGATGCTAAACGCCAGAATGCTGGCGCTAACCATTTAACCACGCCTTGTTAAGCGTATAATTATTAATAAGTGTTGGATTGGTGATCTCCAGTAAACCAATCACATTTTTCCCTTCCAAGCTCCGATCCACACGGAGCGACTCCAGTCCGGTCAGAAAAGCCCTAAAGCCCCCGCGACCAAAGCGCCCTGAGCTCCCCCCTCCCTCTCTACCCACAAATTTCATCCCCGTCTGTGTCGATATGCTCCTCAAACAAATCTCACAGCAGTATAAATACAGCAAGCATGTAAATACGCTACACATAGCAAGAGCAAAGTGAGAATAATGTTCTAAACGCATCGGCTAGCAAAATATAGCCTATCCCTGGATGTCATGATGAGATTAGATTGGTGAAAGTTTGGACAGCATGATATCGCATTGTTTTCTCTCGCTGCCTTTTCTTCTCCCCCTCTGCACGGCAGACAGGTAGGATGATGCAACAGCCTCTGAATGACAGGGGCTCAAAACTACACTATAACAACTTTTTTTTCATCGGTCATTGTGCCTGCCTAGTGCATACATATTAGGGCTGGCACGGATCAGAAAACCCACGGATCGGATCGCGTGACGGATTTTGAGCCACGGATCACGGATTTTTCGGATCAGCAAAAAAATATATATATCAGATTTTTTCTCTCAAAATTAGATTTTCGATTAGATTTTTTTAATACTATTATAATTCTCTAACCATTTGTTGCCCTGCACAGCTCAAAAAATATTTTTTTCTCATAAGTGACACAATGTATGCTTTTACTCTGAAGGCAGAACGACCCAACTTCCTGTTTTAGGTGGCACTGCTATGCCTAACTTCGTGGCTGTTGCTTGCACCAGTCACATGACACGGGTACAGACCTACAGACCAGACCAGTCTGGAAATATAACGTTGATGCTACGTTAAGCTACTCAGTGGCCCCACGTGTTGTTTTGTTGTTATGTGTCCTAAGGCAACATTTCACCGTCCGGTGATAATGTGTTTGTGAAACGTGTGCGCGCGTGTGTGTGTGTGTGTGTGTGTGTGTGTGTTGTGGCTCTCGTTATCTTGTGCAGCGCGCAACACGCTGATCGCATTCCTGTGCTTTTTCAGAGGTGTTGAAATAAGTTTGTGTGACTCTGTCTTTAGTAGCCACTAGCCACAGCCTTCAGACATACTTTACAGCAGCGACAAGGGATGAGGAAGCTCAATTGTGCTTGCCATGATTATGCCTGTCTGTGTCTGGCTGCGCTGGGCGTTCTCATACACTAACATTAAACGTTAAATGAAACGAAGGGGGGGGGTCCGCGGACTATTGATGTTCCGAACCGCGTTCCGAACCGTGGGGGCTGATCCGTACGGGTCACGGATTATCCGTGATCCGTGCCAGCCCTAATACATATACATTAGTGGCCTTTCCCCCAAAATAGTGATGGTTCTGTCATTCTGTGGTGTACATTTCAGATCTGATGCTTGCAGTGCGCTATAGGATCCCAGGAAGTGTGGCCATTCTTTGGCATAAGAAATTTGACTCGGTGATCAGTGTGATTAGTGTGGTTTTGCGGGCAGTAGTACAGTAGAGTAAGTGTAGCAACAGCTAGCATAGACTGTACCAACAGATGAGCAAGAAGGCTATAGCAGACAACAAGATGGCGTCAGCGCATTCAACATCCACACACTTTCTTCTTGTCTCGTTTGTCGGCGGGGTCGCTGACAGCTTCAAGCTGCTTACCGCCACCTGCTGTACAAGTAGGTTAGTTGCATCGTTTAAAGATTCCATGTCCACGGTAGCGTTCCAAGCCGGATTTTGATTACGAAGACGGGCTCGGCAGCCGGAGACCAGAGTCTTCGTGTTTAACACTCAAAACAATTGCGGCATTGTAATGATACAAAGCTGGATGAAAAGGGGCAACGTCTTCCTTTAAGACTCAATTCCCGACTAAATGATTTGATTTGACTGATATTCCGCTGTGGAACGGTGACTTTTTCCAACATTCTGGTTTTGTGCGTGGCGTGGGTAACTTCATCATGTTGCATCATTTGTGGGCATTGAAGCCTATAGTGAAAGTTCAGACAGTTACTTCTGGCTGTCAGTAGGGAGCGCCGCCTTGTGAAAGTTGCATGGCGCGGCTTTAATAATAAACAATAAGTACAGCTTGTGTTCATTTCCCCAAAGCAAAGCCCGGGGCCAAACTTCCTCCGTGTTTCTCTCTCCACGCTGCGGTTAGTTGTTGCTGCAGCACTGCTGGCACTTTATTTGGATACGAGAGAGATGACACCTTGTCGTCCAACACATTCTCACTCCCAACCTGTCAAATACTGACGTTTGGTCAGGAACCATAAGCTTAATTTATACTTATTAGAAAGTGTCGCTCAGCACATGGTCGCAGATGAAAAATAAAGTGTCGCTCATGGTGTTGTATTTATACTTCAGTGAACGTTCGCCTCGTTCAACGGTCACGTGACACTCGAACGCTATAAGTGCAGACAGCCAAGAGAAGAGAGGGAATGGAACGCACAGTGAAACCACCTCGGAGGCAAGATGTAACGTACTTGACTGCAGCCGCATATAAACGACACACAACCACACAACTCACCTCCTCTCTCTCTGGGAAATGCAATGTTCTTTGTGATTTTCACGAAGTCATACATCAAGGACAGGCTGATAAAAATAGCGGAGACACGTTCATTCATTTCAATCGAGCGAAAACCAAAACAAGGAAGTCAAACGCGTGCCGTCTATATAGCCAATCAGACTTGCGCGATACTATGACGTAGTCAGCGACACTAGACATTTCACCAGGTAGCAGACACTGCTCGCCGACACTTGAAAGTGTCGACTCAAGTCCTCATTTCTGTCGGCGACCGTTTCAAAAGTGTCATCAGACGAAGCATAAATTGGCCTTTTCGCTTGCCATCACATTATAATGGGTGGGTTACCCCTTAATCGTAATTTTTCGTTCCAGCCCAGTAATGAAACGGCACCCATTTCTTGCAGCGACCAGCCCAGTTCGGCCTGGTAACGGTAGAAATAACAATGTTTGTTTTTGCTCCAAGTGAAATGTTCTATGGTCACTCACGATTCAGTAGGTCGCTGGTTGGCTTGGTTCCAGCCTTAAAACTCGTTTTTTAAGGATTTTTCAAAATGTCTATGAGAAAATGAATGGAGAACAATGTTCTGGGGCAGGAGAAGTCATGTGACTGTTCAGCTCTATTTAGTAACATGTACTAGCATTTAGCATCTATACTGATATGATCATGCGGCATTTATTATTATCGGCACTGGCAGACTAAATGTGTCCCAGAATGCCATCATAGTACTGCTAACCAACCCTGTTTTTAGTGCTGTGAGATACAACTCACGAATGTGGTCCTATTGGTATAGGTGCATTCTATAGATCTTAATTCTTTCTTGTGTGTTTTATTTTTCTTAAGTGTTGTTCATGTATGTGTTTTTCTATGGACCTTGTGTCCGATAATAAAAGTTGATTGATTGATCGATTTCTATTGGTTGTTATCAGACGTCATCGTAGCTGTCACCCTACATTTTTATTACAAATAAAGCAGACATGATTACAAAAATGTACATGCCCCCGGACGCCCCTAGGGGGGTCCGGGGGCATGCCAAATGTCCCCACCACTTTCCAGATCAAATCTACGCCCTTGTTCTTGAGATATTATCAGACTGATAAACGATATGCGTTCCGAGATTGGAACTGCCTTGGATGTCAAATGTCCAAGTCTGCTGAAAAGTAAATTGTTCCATTTAGTTTCAGGAAGTTATTACTCATCCATTGATTGCCAATAGGCAGGAGGTTAGGGAGCTTTATTACGGACAAACTCTCAAACTGATGCTGACTCCTTCCTGTCTGTCCTCCTCAGCTGGTCGCTGGGTCGAGTGTAACTTCCTGTCTGTCCTCCTCAGCTGGTCGCTGGGTGGAGTGTAACTTCCTGTCTCTCTTCCTTTTCGTTGGGTGGTGTGTAACATTCCTCTTTGTCCTCCTCAGCCGGTCGTTGGGTCGTCTGTAACTTGTTGTTTGTCGTCCTCAGCTGGTCGTGGGGTGGTGTGTAACTTCCTGTCTGTCCTGCTCAGCCGGTGGTTGGGTGGTGTGTAACTTCCTGTCTGTCCTCCTCAGCTGGTCGTTGGGTGGTGTGTAACTTCCTGTCTGTCCTCCTCAGCTGGTCGTTGGGTGGTGTGTAACTTCCTGTCTGTCCTCCTCAGCTGGTCGTGGGGTGGTGTGTAACTTCCTGTCTGTCCTCCTCAGCCGGTGGTTGGGTGGTGTGTAACTTCCTGTCTGACCTCCTCAGCTGGTCGTTGGGTGGTGTGTAACTTCCTGTCTGTCCTCCTCAGCCGGTGGTTGGGTGGTGTGTAACTTCCTGTCTGTCCTCCTCAGCTGGTCGTTGGGTCGTGTGTAACGTCCTGTCTGTCCTCCACAGCTGGTCGTTGGGTGGTGTGTCACTTCCTGTCTGTCCTCCTCAGACGGTCGTTGGGTGGTGTGTCACTTCCTGTCTGTCCTCCTCAGCTGGTCGCTGGGTGGAGTGTAACTTCCTGTCTGTCCTCCTCAGCTGGTCGCTGGGTGGAGTGTAACTTCCTGTCTGTCTTCCTTTTCGTTGGGTGGTGTGTAACATTCCTCTTTGTCCTCCACAGCTGGTCGTTGGGTGGTGTGTAACTTGTTGTTTGTCGTCCTCAGCTGGTCGTGGGGTGGTGTGTAACTTCCTGTCTGTCCTCCTCAGCCGGTCGTTGGGTGGTGTGTAACTTGTTGTTTGTCGTCCTCAGCTGGTCGTTGGGTGGTGTGTAACTTCCTGTCTGTCCTCCTCAGCTGGTCATTGGGTGGTGTGTAACTTCCTGTCTGTCCTCCTCAGCCGGTCATTGGGTGGTGTGTAACTTCCTGTCTGACCTGCTCAGCTGGTCGTGGGGTGGTGTGTAACTTCCTGTCTGTCCTCCTCAGCTGGTCGTGGGGTGGTGTGTAACTTCCTGTCTGTCCTCCTCAGCTGGTCGTGGGGTGCTGTGTAACTTCCTGTCTGTCCTCCTCAGCTGGTCGTGGGGTGGTGTGTAACTTCCTGTCTGACCTGCTCAGCTGGTCGTGGGGTGGTGTGTAACTTCCTGTCTGACCTGCACAGCTGGTCGTTGGGTGCTGTGTAACTTCCTGTCTGTCCTCCTCAGCTGGTCGTGGGGTGGTGTGTAACTTCCTGTCTGTCCTCCTCAGCTGGTCGTGGGGTGGTGTGTAACTTCCTGTCTGACCTGCACAGCTGGTCGTTGGGTGCTGTGTAACTTCCTGTCTGTCCTCCTCAGCTGGTCGTGGGGTGGTGTGTAACTTCCTGTCTGTCCTCCTCAGCTGGTGGTTGGGTGGTGTGTAACTTCCTGTCTGTCCTCCTCAGCTGGTCGTGGGGTGGTGTGTAACTTCCTGTCTGTCCTCCACAGCTGGTCATTGGGTGGTGTGTAACTTCCTGTCTGTCCTCCACAGCTGGTCGTTGGGTGGTGTGTAACTTCCTGTGTGTCCTCCTCAGCTGGTCGTGGGGTGGTGTGTCACTTCCTGTCTGTCCTCCACAGCTGGTCGTTGGGTGGTGTGTAACCTCCTGTCTGTCCTCCACAGCCGGTCGTTGGGTGGTGTGTAACCACAGCCGGTCGTTGGGTGGTGTGTAACTTCCTGTCTGTCCTCCACAGCTGGTCGTTGGGTGGTGTGTAACTTCCTGTCTGTCCTCCACAGCTGGTCGTTGGGTGGTGTGTAACTTTGCCCCTTTGCTGCTCCGCTGGTTGAAACTCCAGCCGTGACTCACTGCCCCGGCACAAAGGCAGTAGGAGTGTCCTGTGGCCGGGCAGAAACCTGAGCGCCTGAGGCCCATTGTCCTGCTGGAGACCCGGCCCTCCAGAGGGTCCCGGGCACCCGCTCATCAAATATACATCACCGCTCCGCTGGGAAGGAGACACCGACCGACCGACCGGACAAAACACAGCGAGTCCTGGGTGTGTGAGAGAGAGAGAGAGAGAGAGGGAGAGAGAGAGAGAGAGAGGGGGAGGGAGAGATGGACAGAGAGAGAGAGTGAGAGAGAGGGGGGAATAGGGAGAGAGGGAGAGAGAGAGAGAGAGAAAGCCATCATGAGACAGAGGATCTAAAAGTACAAGCGATCCTGCCAAATATACAACCCCTAAAGGCCGTTTCACACCGGTGCGGTGCGAATGCAGAGGCGGAATGTGGTACGAAATTCCGTGCGAATTTTCCGCATTGCAACCTACACACACAGGTCCGGTGCAAATTATTCGCAGTCCCACATTCATTTTCCGCAGCGGAAAAACAGTGTTCAGTGTAACCAGTAGTTACTGTCCCTCCCGGGCTCTAGTAGGACAGCACCGCCTACCCGCAAGCTAGCTACTAGTCGGCTAACGACAGACAGACAGACAGACAGACAGACAGACAGACAGACAGACACAGCAGCGAGACGAGCCATGAAAAGAAACTGGAGGCAGACGGTGACATTTCCGTCAGCTGAAAAAACAATGAGAAGAGAAAATGGAGGCAGTAGCAGCGGCGCGGACCCCAAATTTGATGCTAAACTGCTAGTTAGCACTTGGATACAAGTGGCTAACGTTAGCTTCATCCATTTACAACAGTGGTTTACAACGTTAGCAAGTAGGGATTTGTTACATAACAGCTACATTACCATCTTCAGTGGATCCCAGCTGCTGGGCGATCTGAAGATCTATTGTCCTTGATTTCGGTGTTGATCGTTATGATGTTTGTCATAGAAGATTGGATGTTGAGAAACCAAATTGATGAGCCGGCTTTGGCAATAAGAGTAGTGGTGGTATGACATCAGCTGTAAACAAAGGATTTCATTGGTCAAACGTATTTTCCGCAGGCGTTTCCGTGCAGACGTCAATGTCCATCCGGAAAAATAAAATGCCACACGAATGTTCGGCTGCGGTGTGCAAGCTTCAATTACAACTAATTAAAAAAAAAAAAATCACACACCGGTGTGAAACGGCTTTAACAGTGTCCTGTGTTGTTGCAGTAGCCTACATTGACGTTAGCTATTTTGAATGTTTGTAGGCTACTTGAATTGTTGATGAATGCAGAATATATGGAATTGTTTGTGTATTAACCATTATTTATTTGACTGTATCCTTTTCAAATGGTTTGGTATGGTATCTGGTAATGGTAACATATCCTCTGTGATGCCATTCATGCAAATTTGAATTGAATTGAATCAAACTTTGAGGAGAAACACCACTTTTGGCATGAGGCCATCCTGTTATAGCAACCATTGACAACAGGCAGCGTCCATCTTTGTCTGTTGAGGATTGTACCATTAGTTGTGTGCTGTCTAAGAACAAGAAAGATCCCTGTGTGGGGAAGTGAAGTCATTAAAGAGTAGGGGTGCTCCGATCCGGCTAAGCCACGATCCGATCCGATTCGATTCCGATACCTGGGGTCACGATCCGATTCCAGAATCGATTCTCGATTCCAACGATTCTCGATTCCAACGATTCTCGATTCCAACGATTCTCGATTCCGGAATCTATAATCGATTCTCAATTATGTAGTTTTATATTGCAATAACACACAAAGGTAAATCTAAGACAAAAAATGATAAATGTATTAATGCTGAACTTCAAATTCAACTTCTGAAGTATTACAGTCAGGGCCTAAATTCATTTTGCAAACTAGGGGGGAATTCCCCCCTTATGTTCTTCAGATAAGATGGATTTATAGGCTGGGGGGGATCTGTAGACTTTGAGAAGGATTTATAGATTTGGGGGGAATACATTAACCAGAGTTCTTAAGTGCAAGAGGTGGTGGCACCGTGGCAGTACAGTACACAAATGACATGAACATTTGGACACTTATTCAGCCGGTATCTTGCATGTTGCCTTCAGGTGCACTGTAAAAAAAAAAAAAAAAAAAAATTACAATACAAAGAAGAATCGATTCTTGGGAGTTTGGAATCGATCCAGGAATCGTGGCATTAAGAATCGCAATCCTTTCAGAATCAATTTTTTGGAGCACCCCTATTAAAGAGATACTCAACACTTTTTCCATTTTTTTTCTGCTGAAAATCAATATATATTGTAAATTAGCTGTGTTCTTGAGGAATCCAGGTCAAAGTCCTGACATTTACTGTAAATCTGAGTCATTCCTCATCTCTTCTCACATAGGCCATAACCCATGCAGTTCCATGCAAACCAAAAAGGGCAAAAAGGCCAGCTGTAGACTCCCAATTTTCCTCCCTTTCTATTGGTGAGCTGCTGTCGCTGTCTGTCTCCATTCTGTCTGGCTTGATGGATGACAGTGTCAGACAGTACTAACTTCCCTCTTCTTCTTCTTCTTCTTCTTCTTCTTCTTCTTCGCGTTTTCTGGCAGATTGCAATCCAATTGCAATTGTATACCGCCACCTATCTTCCCTCTTCCGTGCTTCCGTGTATAGGAGCTCAAAGAGTTGTCTCGTCACAGCCTCACCTGATTTAGAATGAAACCACGCATGATGCGCGAGCAGGAACTGCACAGAGGTCTGTAGTGACGTCGTTCACCAAAGATATTTTACATCCTGAAAGCTTTTCTCATAATAAACTGGAGCTCCTGAC
>NC_139640.1:14341930-14366930 GCF_964638095.1 Poromitra crassiceps | reverse complement strand
TGGTGAAGTGTCTGTGCCTAAAGCAGGTGTGCCCTGGTGAAGTGTCTGTGCCTAAAGCAGGTGTACCCTGGTGAAGTGTCTGTGTCTAAAGCAGGTGTGCCCTGGTGAAGTGTCTGTGTCTAAAGCAGGTGTGCCCTGGTGAAGTGACTGTGCCTAAAGCAGGTGTGCCCTGGTGAAGTGTCTGTGCCTAAAGCAGGTGTACCCTGGTGAAGTGTCTGTGTCTAAAGCAGGTGTACCCTGGTGAAGTGTCTGTGCCTAAAGCAGGTGTGCCCTGGTGAAGTGTCTGTGTCTAAAGCAGGTGTGCCCTGGTGAAGTGACTGTGCCTAAAGCAGGTGTGCCCTGGTGAAGTGTCTGTGCCTAAAGCAGGTGTACCCTGGTGAAGTGACTGCAGCTAAAGCAGGTGTACCCTGGTGAAGTGTCTGTGCCTAAAGCAGGTGTGCCCTGGTGAAGTGTCTGTGCCTAAAGCAGGTGTACCCTGGTGAAGTGTCTGTGCCTAAAGCAGGTGTACCCTGGTGAAGTGTCTGTGTCTAAAGCAGGTGTGCCCTGGTGAAGTGACTGCAGCTAAAGCAGGTGTGCCCTGGTGAAGTGTCTGTGCCTAAAGCAGGTGTACCCTGGTGAAGTGTCTGTGCCTAAAGCAGGTGTACCCTGGTGAAGTGTCTGTGCCTAAAGCAGGTGTGCCCTGGTGAAGTGACTGTGCCTAAAGCAGGTGTGCCCTGGTGAAGTGACTGCAGCTAAAGCAGGTGTGCCCTGGTGAAGTGTCTGTGCCTAAAGCAGGTGTGCCCTGGTGAAGTGTCTGTGTCTAAAGCAGGTGTGCCCTGGTGAAGTGTCTGTGCCTAAAGCAGGTGTGCCCTGGTGAAGTGTCTGTGCCTAAAGCAGGTGTACCCTGGTGAAGTGTCTGTGTCTAAAGCAGGTGTGCCCTGGTGAAGTGTCTGTGCCTAAAGCAGGTGTACCCTGGTGAAGTGTCTGTGTCTAAAGCAGGTGTACCCTGGTGAAGTGTCTGTGTCTAAAGCAGGTGTGCCCTGGTGAAGTGTCTGTGCCTAAAGCAGGTGTACCCTGGTGAAGTGTCTGTGCCTAAAGCAGGTGTGCCCTGGTGAAGTGACTGTGCCTAAAGCAGGTGTGCCCTGGTGAAGTGTCTGTGTCTAAAGCAGGTGTACCCTGGTGAAGTGTCTGTGTCTAAAGCAGGTGTGCCCTGGTGAAGTGTCTGTGCCTAAAGCAGGTGTACCCTGGTGAAGTGTCTGTGTCTAAAGCAGGTGTACCCTGGTGAAGTGTCTGTGTCTAAAGCAGGTGTGCCCTGGTGAAGTGTCTGTGCCTAAAGCAGGTGTGCCCTGGTGAAGTGACTGTGTCTAAAGCAGGTGTGCCCTGGTGAAGTGTCTGTGCCTAAAGCAGGTGTACCCTGGTGAAGTGTCTGTGCCTAAAGCAGGTGTGCCCTGGTGAAGTGACTGTGCCTAAAGCAGGTGTGCCCTGGTGAAGTGACTGCAGCTAAAGCAGGTGTGCCCTGGTGAAGTGTCTGTGCCTAAAGCAGGTGTGCCCTGGTGAAGTGTCTGTGCCTAAAGCAGGTGTACCCTGGTGAAGTGTCTGTGCCTAAAGCAGGTGTGCCCTGGTGAAGTGTCTGTGCCTAAAGCAGGTGTGCCCTGGTGAAGTGTCTGTGCCTAAAGCAGGTGTACCCTGGTGAAGTGTCTGTGCCTAAAGCAGGTGTGCCCTGGTGAAGTGTCTGTGCCTAAAGCAGGTGTACCCTGGTGAAGTGTCTGTGCCTAAAGCAGGTGTGCCCTGGTGAAGTGTCTGTGCCTAAAGCAGGTGTACCCTGGTGAAGTGTCTGTGCCTAAAGCAGGTGTGCCCTGGTGAAGTGTCTGTGTCTAAAGCAGGTGTGCCCTGGTGAAGTGTCTGTGCCTAAAGCAGGTGTGCCCTGGTGAAGTGTCTGTGCCTAAAGCAGGTGTGCCCTGGTTAAGTGACTGTGCCTAAAGCAGGTGTGCCCTGGGGAAGTGTCTGTGTCTAAAGCAGGTGTGCCCTGGTGAAGTGTCTGTGCCTAAAGCAGGTGTGCCCTGGTGAAGTGTCTGTGCCTAAAGCAGGTGTACCCTGGTGAAGTGTCTGTGCCTAAAGCAGGTGTGCCCTGGGGAAGTGGAGGCGGTGTGCTTTTTGGGAGGCAGAGGGATGTTCAAAACCATCGGTGAACAGTGGGACATCAAGCTGAACAAGACATTTGACAGGGAAACGTCATTACAGATGAGAGAGAGAGAGCGCTAAAATATGCATGAAGCCGGGATTGTAAGCCGACCAGTCGGACAAGATGCTCCAGTGTCGGCTCTTTAGCGGGGCGGCCATGTTGGAAAATGGCTGGGGAGAAGGGACAAGTCTCGGTGGACTATGAGTGTGTACCATCCATTAACCCACCAGTCTATCCCTCCAAGAGAGATGGAGGGGGAGAGAGAGGGAGGGAGGGGGAAAGACAGACAGACAGACAGACAGACAGACAGACAGACATTAGAATTATATATATACAGTATTATGACATTTATAATGTCCATTGTTATATTCTATCATTTTGCTTTGCTGCATCTTAGTAAACAAAACTTTTGATGTCTTACAGAGTTGATCAGTGATGCAGAATAGAGACAGTCCGCATGTCTGGGAACACCCACAAAATGTTAAACGGCTGGCGCGCGAGTGGGGTAAAACCGCCCATATATCTCATGGGCTGACTCACCAAAAAGACGGTGCTGCGGCTCTAAACTACATGTTTGGGGGTTCTAGAGCAGAACACAATACGTCTGCTCAGATGTGCGTTTACTGCGGTGGTTAAATCCCCGATCGTGTCTGCCTGGGCTGGGCTATCAGCTAAATTCTAACTTTGCTGAATGGATAGAACGGGGTTTTTTACCCCACCCCGACCCCGCCCCCAGCCAGGCTGAGCCAGCTAAACCAGCGTCTATGACGAGACGTGGCCTCAACCTATAGTGTCTATCGTTGCTTTGTTGCAGGGACAACTTCTTCTCCTCTTGCTAAAGCTGTAAAGTGATGTTGAGCCAAGGTCGGTTGACCGACGTCCAATTTGATCGATCCGATAATCAGCTCAACATCGCTCCCTCTGAACGTCTCGCTCAACATCCACGGTCACAAAGTCACAGCCTCAAACGTTGGTGTCATTTTGGAAGCCAGCCTCTGCTTCACGCTGCACATCAGCCTCATCATGACCCCCCCAGGGAAAGGGGGCGGGCCTGCCTCATAGTTGACATCATAACCGGCCAATCAGGAGCACCCCCCTGGCAAAACAATAATGCCTGCCTCCATGGCTCTCCGGCTCGAGCAGTAGCGTCAACGTTTAAACAGCCATGAGAGCACTTATTCAGCTTTCGACCAGAGTGGCGCTGTTGAGCGCTGTGACGGCTGGGCTCTAACCCGGAAAATATAATATCACCAGCACAGACTTCGGATGAAAAGAGGCATTTATGAGCAGCGTCGAGCTTTCTAACCGCCGACGTCGAGAAGCTATGAACCCTTCTTCTCAAGTAGGTGTCTTTGAAATGTTTCTGTGGCACTTTGTAAATACGTCCGTATCGCTGATTTAGACAGCTTGGGAGCGAAAGTCGCATGCAAGTCTATATAGGCAGATGGAACTCTTTCTAGGGTAGCATAGCTAGCCGAAAGAGGGGTCATCCCTATGTTCCCCGGGTCCTATGTTCCCCGTTTTTGTGGGACCGGGGAACATAGAACCCTTTCTATGAACTTAGGTTTAGGCATGGGGGTGGGAGAGGTTAGGTTTTGGGTTAGGGTCTGGGGGAGGTTAGATTTAGGCTTGGGGGGAGGTTAGGTTTGGCGTGGGGGCTGGGAGAGGTTAGTGAAAAACGGGGAATATAGAACCCGGGGGAACATAGAACCCGGGGAACATAGACATGATCCCCCGAAAGACAGAGTTCCAACGGAGCTAGATGTAATGCTGCTCAAGTAACATGTAATAGATTCGAACAAATATACAATATAAACAAATAAGATATAAAGAATATAAACAATTCACAGATATTTACAGGTATAGAGATATAAGCAGTATAGACAGTTTTATCCAAAAATGTGTATATAAGGTAGCCTGGTAAACCAGCCAGTCACGTGAACTCACATTTCATTTCATTCTAGACCAGTGATCCTCACTATTTCTTCGATGAGAGCCGCACTGGCAGGACAAAGTCAATAGGAGAGCCACTTTTACTGCAAAACACCAAAAGCCACCCCAACCAAGCACATCTGCCTACCATTTTTTTGTTTTATTGTTTTCCACACACACACACACACACACACACACACACACACACACTCGAAACGTACCCCGACCGCAACGGTGGGGGCCGTCGCTGGCGACGCTGAAGTTTTAGCTAACCTGTTCACATCTATGTTCGCAATGGCATCCCAAGTATCATACTATTATGGGATGCGATGCGAACAGTTGTATTATGGGATGTGCGTTTCCCAGGCAACGACACACGTTGACACGTTTTGGAACAGCGCTGCACGCTGGCACAATACTCCTAAAAGCAAAATGCTTATTGTTTTGAATGATTTGGCACCTTCTATTACTGTCAACACCAGTATTGTTGTATTGTAACAATATGCCATAAAGGTTTATTGAAATTTTGGGGAGAGCAGGGGGGGGAAATATTTTTAAAAAATCAATTTTTATTTTTTATTTTTTTTTGCAATTTCTTAGAGCCGCCAACTAAAGCTTCGAGAGCCGCCATCGTCTCGCGAGCCGTGCAATGAGGAACTAGGTTCTAGACCATCTGGCCTCAAGCCCTAGGGGCTAGGAGGGCTTCTGCAGAAACCACAAAGCATACGAGGCGAACCAATCAGCGACTGGCCTCGTAGTTGACATCATAACCGGCCAATCAGGAACGCCACTGGGGAAACAATAATGGCTGCCTCCTTGCCTGTCCGCCTCGAGGAGTAACGTCGACGTCCATCGAGTTTAAACGGCCATAACGTGCGGTTATTGCAGAAATTGACTCAATAACAACAATTAAACAAGTACAGGAGTATGTAACAGCGGAGTTTCTCAGCAGAAAATATGTTGTTGCTGTTCTGCCGAGTGGATTTGGGTTTGACTGACTGAATTACAATAAATAAATAAATAAATATAGATATAAATATATATAAATATTATTATCTGACTGTCTGTCTATCTGTCTGTCTGTCTATCTGCCTGTCTGTCTGTCTGTCTGTCTGTCTGTCTGTCTGTCTGTCTGTCTGTCTGTCTATCTGCCTGTCTGTCTGTCTGTCTGTCTGTCTGTCTGTCTGTCTGTCTGTCTGTCTGTCTGCCTCTCTGTCTGCCTGTCTGTCTATCTGTCTGTCTATCTGCCTGCCTGTCTGTCTGTCTGTCTGTCTGTCTGTCTGTCTGTCTGTCTATCTGTCTGTCTATCTGTCTGTCTGTCTGTCTGTCTGTCTGTCTGTCTGTCTGTCTGTCTGTCTGTCTGTCTGTCGTTCCTGCCTGGCTTGGTTTGTTTGGAAGCCGCTCAGGTGCTCACCTCACTGTTGGCTCCAGTCCAGCTCCTCATCATCGCTCTCTTCATCCTACCTGACTGTGTTGTCTCATCTCCTCCTGTTCTCTGCTCTGTTCTCTCTCTACCTCCTGCTGCCCCTACAGGTAGCTCCTCCTCCTGCTGCCCCTACAGGTAGCTCCTCCTCCTGCTGCCCCTACAGGTAGCTCCTTCTCCACCTCTCTGTGTGTTTCAAGGCTGCACCTCTCATTACTCTCTCTGTCTCTCTGCCTCTCTCTCTGTAATCTGTCCTCATGTCTGCCTCCCTGCTCAAACTGGCCTGCTGCCGATGGAGAAACACAGGGAAGAATGAGAGAGAGAATGAGAAAGAGAGACAACCAATCAGATCGAGAGAGAGAGAGAGAGAGAGAGAGAGAGAGAGACACACAGACAGACAGAGAGAGAGAGAGAGAGAGAGAGAGAGAGACACACAGACAGACAGAGAGAGAGAGAGAGAGAGAGAGAGAGAGAGAGACACACAGACAGACAGACAGAGAGAGAGAGAGAGAGAGAGAGAGACAGAGAGAGAAAAGACATATTTTGGATCAATAGATTAACTGAGTGCTCATGCATTATGAATCTGAGCCCTGCAGCACTGCACATAAAGGGAATGAATGCTGGGCAGAATTGGCGTGTAAAAGCTTTATAACCACAGGCCTGTTTACTTGGTTCAGAGTGTACCAGGGCCACCGACATGCAGAGGCAAACTGAGCCGAACTGGGGGGGCACGGTGGTGCAGTGGTAAGCACTGTCGCCTCACAGCTCGAAGGTCCTGGGTTCGATTCCCACCTGGGACGCTGTGAACGCTGAAGGAATGCGTGCCCGTCCGCATGTCCTCGAGTGCCCACCGCCCGGGTGGGGTCGTCAAAAGGGCCTTTCTGTGTGGAGTTTGCATGTTCTCCCCGTGCCTCCCGGGGGTTTCCTTCATATAGGAACCCCCTTCACAAAAACATGCAACATCCTGGTTGCTAATGTGGTTCCTCCTCTGGTCGTTAAGGGCACCTGTTCGGAGAGAGGGGGAACTGGTTGGAATAGCGTGAACCTCCCACGTGCTATGTCCTACCGGTGAAGCTTCCCCTGTCAGGTGAAAAGAAGCGGCTGGCTAACTGCCCATGTCTCGGAGGAAGCATGGAGCCAGTTTTTGGCTCTCCCCAGATCGGCAGAGGGTGGAGCAGCAACCAGGATAAATAAATTAAATTAGCACTAAGGGGGATAAAAATGGGATAAAAAATCGGGGGGGGGGGGGGGGGGGAAACAAAAAAAACAAAAACTGAGCCGAACTGAGACTGAGGTGATCCAAGCCAAACTGAGCCAAACTGAACCGAGCCAAGTCAAGTCGACTGTCCCCAGATCAGCATGGACAGAACCCTGAAACTTGTCAGCAAGTGTTTGACGGACAGACGCAGGAGGCGATCAAGTTCAACCTCAACCCAAACAAACACAAAATTGTCCACAAAATGTTACACATAAAGTACGTCAAAATGTATAATTGTCATTCAATCAATGTCTGATAAGCAAGATTCTGCGAATGCAAAAGATGCTCACAATCTCACAGTCTGACAGATTTTGGTCATTTTTAGACAATGCTGTTATCCAAAGCAGCGCTCAAATGTCTCGACAACGTGATGTGAACCTCCGCGGAGGAGCCAGGCATCAAACAATTCGGCTCCTCAGAGGCTTCGCGCTCATTTCCATACACACAAAATCGCTGTATTACCAGAATAGAGAGCAGTCAAACAAAGGGAAAACAAGTCAACAAACAAAATGGTGTGTGAACATGTCATAAATAACAACAAGGATCAGGAGAGTAGAAATATGTAAATTACAATGATTATTATTACTTCTCTTTCTTTGACTTGTGTCTCTGGTGGATGAGACTGGAGGGAGAGGCAGCGAGAGGAGAGGAGAAATGTGCCGACTCGGCGGCTCTGCTCCCAACAGCTCCAACAGCAATGAGGAAGTGACATTCAGATGGATAATGGAGGATGAGAGAACAAAAGGCAGAGCCAGAGAGAGACAGAGCAAGAGAGAGAGAGAGACCCCAGCAAGCATTTGAGGTACGGCAGGTGACCAAGCAAGAAAATGTATCTTAGTATCTTACTAAGCTTTCTTAGTAGAAGTAACTGCTGATTTTCTTCACACTATTCAAATTTCTTGAAATACTGTATTGGGGGTTTTCTGGAACTGTAGGCCAAAATTATGAAAAATGAAAGAAAGGCTAGGAATATTTCACTTTGTGTGTAATTAATCTTTATTATGAAAGTTTCACTTTTTGAAAGGAATTATGGAAAAAAACTAACTTGATTTGATATTCTAATTTTTTGGAAAGGATCTGTATATATCCCCTGAACCTCAGGGAGCTTTCTTCATTTTGGTCAGCAGAGGATCTCTGGTCGTTGAGATAAACCGTTTGACTCGTGGGTGTTGACATGCGTTGACCCAAGGCTGACTTTCACAGCAGGGTCATTCAGGCCCCACCGATCCCAAAACCCCTCCCCAGAGTGGGAAGTGCACTCATCATGGTACCCCGACAGACCGGGTGCTCTAGGCCAGTGGTCCCCAACCACCGGGCCGCGGACCGGTACCAGGCCGCAACGCATTTGTTACCGGGCCGCGAGCCCGGTCCAAAATATATATATACGGTATATATATATATATATATTATTATTTTTTTACAAACATTTTTTTAACAAACTACAAACATAAATAAACGTCAACTTGAAACTATGTTTCAACTACCACACAGCCTATAATATTATAGCCTATTGCCTACCCCACACTACAGGATAATTTGCAAGATTATGGCCAAGATTCCCCCCTCCCGATTTTCTCGGGGGTGCTCCCGATTTGAGCCGCGTCGGGCAGATAATCTTCCCAAATGATCCTGTAGTGTGTGGGGTTCAAAGATTCACAATCGGGAAGACTGCCTCTTCCAGATTGTGAATCGGGCATATCTAACATGTTAGATATTTACAACCCGACAGGCGATTGCATCTTGAGCAGAGAGCCAGTAGTAGCTGTGTTTCCATTACAGTTTTTCGCAGAATAATCTGGTCCGCGTCCGCCCGCAGCCCCACACAGAAACAAAGGACGAGGAAATTGTCATCGAGGTGAAATACCCGTGCGTCTTTGAACGGGACGGAAAACTAATGCTATACTGCAAAGCATGTAGCCTACAACAAGCGCTTAGGTCTCATATGCTTCCCGCATCGGCGAGTGCCCGCACGGAAAAGTGAGTCAAATCAGCAGACGCGCCCCTCCACAAGGCACCTGTGCAGACGGTTTTCGCCTGGCCGTGCACAGTAGGCCTACACCCCGAATGGACGCGGCTGGGCGGACAAAGTGGAGTTTTCAAGACTTCCGCGAGCAGAAACCCACACAGTGTATAAAAGCTCCACACGTTTCCTTGTCAAGATTCAGTGTCTCTCATTTCCGTGCGACAGCCCAAACTTCAAGCATAATTCCAGCATAACGCTATACTGCAAAGCATGTAGCCTACAACAAGCCTACAACATACACCTCGACCAGCACATCCTTCAAAAACATTTTACATTTTTTTTAAATAAGATTTGTTTAGAAAACGAAATGACACAAATGTATTATTATTATTATTATCATTATTACTACTACTACACCCGGTGCGCACACTGAATAGGCATTTTAAAAGTTAACGTCGAGCCCTGCTTCCAAGGTGAATCTTCGGCATAATCTTCTAGTGTGTGGGGTTGCGTTTGAACAGACAGATTGTGTGTGTGTCCCAAGATTGAAATGTAAAAAAATCTGCTCTCTCTGTCCTGTAGTGTGTGGGCTCTCAAGATTTTTATAATCTTCAAGGATTTGAAAATCCTGTAGTGTGGGGTAGGCATTAGTTTATAAAAACAAAAACAAAAAAACTTTTTTTAAATTAAGATTAAATATGTTTTATTAAAATTGACAACCGGTCCGCGACTTTTTTTTTCCATCGATCTACCGGTCCGCGGCACAAAAAAGGTTGGGAACCCCTGCTCTAGGCGCTCTTATAGTAGGAGGGGTCTGCCGTAGGCGCTGTGTACAGACAGGCACGGTGCGTGGTCTGCACGGGCGCTGAAGTATCCCTTGCATCTCTACTTATGGGTTTGCTATAGCATCTCTGACATCACAGATGATGTCATCAGCGATTATGACATCACTGGCGTTGTGACTATTCATGGCTGTGATGATGTCATCGCTGAGAATGTCATCATATCCGATGAGGTCATTGTAGCGATGATGTCACTCAACTTCGTGCCATTGCTGATGATGTCATCGCTGTTTGACATATAGGCCCCGTTCCAATACCCATACTTCCATACTATTTAGTAGGCAAAAAAAGATTTAGTATGTCCCAATACATAGTATGTCAGATGCAGTATGCCAAGAGTACCAGGATGTTGTACTACATCAGCTCCTATTTCGGAGTATGCATCGATGCATGCTTCACCAGCCAATCTTCCCCACAATCCTTTGCGCAGCAGGAAGTTATGTCTTCTTCTTCTTCTTCTAATGTTTTATGGCGGTTGGCAAACAACTTTTTGTGCATTACCACCACCTACTGGAGTTACGTCGCACTGACTGAGCTGCGTGTTCATGAATGAGATAATTAACTTTAAGAAAGCCTTGAAATATGTTAAAACCAAACAAGCATGGTGTGTACCAAAACATGCATATCTTGATTCCTGTTTAGAACTCTGACTTAATGTTTTTGCTTTATTTATTTTATTTTGTTTATTTGATTGTCTGTTCCAATTTTGTAAATGTTTAGTCTGAATTTTTTGTATAATGTACTGTTTGTTACTGCCAGACTTTGTTTATTGAAAAAAAAAATAAAAAAAATAAAAAAAATCAAATGTGGCGCTGCGGACGTCGGCGGAAGTGAGCAAGAGGTCGGAGTTCAGGAAGCTCACGTGACGACAGATGTAGTGTGTCCCAATAGTATGCATTTTGCGTGCATGCTGCACACTACAATCCATACTTTGTGAGGGCAGCGGCAGTACATACTACAAGAAAGAAGTACAAGTATGGGTATTGGAACGGGGCCATAGTCATCTTCACTCTCATTGTGAGGTCATCGCTGTCGAGGCTCCCCATTGTGATGTCATACATCACTGATGATATCACTATTCGCAGTAGCTCTAGGGAACCGGCCGGCCTGATTGGCCCTGATTGGGCCCCTTGGCTGCCATCCCACCGTGAATAAGCACCTGACAGGGAACCTTTCTAACATGCATGGGGCCAAAAGCTTGACATCTATATCTATATCTATATCTATATCTATATCTATATCTATATCTAGCTATATACGCAAAAATAAGATTAACCAACACCATAAAGCATCTTTCTATGGGGGAACGTCGTAACACTGTAACATGCGTGAGATCCACCAGATCTGGGGTGGGTCTCAAACAGGTAGACCGCCAGTAACAGATACCAGGCTCTCTTCTCCTTTGAGAGAGAGCCTGGTGGTGACGCGAGGATAGTTAGTGGCAGAGAAAACATTTCCACACACACACACACACACACATACAGAGAGAGAGAGAGAGAGAGAGAGAGAGAGAGAGAGAGAGAGAGAGCTCCACATTTGTTTGCCTCTCGGTCCTCTCTTCTTTATTTAGTGAAATATTAATGGTCGTTGCCGCGGGCCATTTGTGTCTGTGCACTATGATTCAGATCTCCCTGCTGATTGGCTGATGGGGCCTGGCAGTGTGTTGTAGTGTGCAGTATTCTAGCTTCACTGATTGGCCCTCCTCATCTGCCTGATTATTAGCATCAGGATGGTGAGGGATTGGGACAGAGGGGGATGTAACTCATGATGTCAGTCAGGAGATTGATCCTGGCTGATCCTTCATGGGAATGTAGCTGCTGCTTTTTTGCCTATGGTTGCTCAGGCTGCAATGGGCCTTTTTCACAGCAGCCATTTTGTCTAAAAGTCAGGGTAAACACAGGTGCAACCGAAACTTAAAGGGACACTCCGCCGATTTTCAATGCTGATTTATTTTGCACATAATCTCACACATATTATGAAAACTGTAAACCGTTTTGCAGACATTCATTTAGTTTGACAGTTATCGAGAGTTGATTTGGGTTAAGTTGTGGACCAGTGATGTCATTTGTGCATGAATCTCACATCACTGGTCCACAACTGAACTCAAATCATCTCTCAATAACTGTCAAACATGCACACACGTGCAAATCTGGATTGGAAGGCGGGAATCGAACCCAGTACCTTTGTTGCTGTGAAGCGACACAGCGCTACCACTGTGCCACCATTTCCCCTATCGCTGTGAAACCTCCACTGTTTATTAGGGGTGTCAAAATTAATCGTTTAATCGATGCATCGCGATGCGGAGGTTATGTCGCCATGCAGAATCGGATTGTTGACAGATAATCGCTGAATCGTTTATGTTTAAATGTATGTTGACATTCAGATTTTAAAGCACTTTCTAAGTAAAAAAGAGAGTTGATATTTATCTGACTGCTTGTATTAATTCATGAAAAAGTAGCCATGTGCAGTAATAATACAGAAAATTGAGGATGTGATACTTGGAGCTGCAATAGTTTGAGCTGTATCGAGATGCATCGTGATGCATCGTGGAATCGAATCGAATCGTTGACAGATGAATCGTAATCGAATCGATTTGTGAGGCCAGTGAAGATTCACAGCCCTACTAATTGTTTTGAAGATTCTGCATGTTCTTTCCTCGGGTTTCATGAATTGATCTTCATTGATTTTTTAAACTATTATTGCCCAAGAGTATAAGCTTAATTTATATTTATTAGAAAGTGTCGCTCAGCACATGGTCGCAGACGAAAAAGAAAGTGTCGCTCATGGTGTTGCATTTATACGTCAGTGAACGTATCGCCTCGGTTCAACGGTCACGTGACACTCGAACGCTATAAGTGCAGACAGCCAAGAGAAGAGAGGGGAGGCACAGTGAAGCCACCTCGGAGGCAAGATGTAATGTAGGCCTATACTTGGCTGCAGCAGCATATACAGTAGAGACACTGCGTAACGCGTCATCATTCAGAAGCCACGCCCAAGACGGGGGGAAAACGGAACCCCCCCCTCCAATCCTGGCGTTCTCCTATGTCACGTGCATGGTTGCGTGTTGCACAAAAATATCGTATATACGGAAGATGAACACTCCAACTTACTTATGACAGCTAGATCCACATTTTTCTTCTCGCCAATTCTCAATGGCTTCCTTGTTTTGCTCAGGAGTACAAAAAAACTTGAACTGGCGATTTTTTACATTTGTTTTCTGCGCAGCCCCACCACACAACAGCTTTTAGCTATGTTTAATTCAAGGAAAATGACGCTGGTGTGTGGAAATGAACGGAGCTTTTCCCCCGTGATGGGCGTGGCCTATTTCATGCAGTGTCTCTATAACGACACACAACCACACAACTCACCTCCTCTCTCTCTGGGACATTGGTCACTTTGTTCTTTGTGATTTTCACGAAGTCATACATCAAGGACATGCTGATAAAAATAGCGGGGACACGTTCATTCATTTCAATCGAGCGGAAACCAAAACCATGAAGTGAACTGCGCCAACACTTGAAAGTGTCGACTCAAGTCTGTCGGCGACGGTTTCAAAAGTGTCCAAGCATCAATTGGGCTTTAAAGTCGAGCTGAACCCAAAAATGACTTTTATTTTCTTTTAGTTCAAATACCTGGGTATGCAGTGCACCTATTTAATAATGTATGCAAACAAAATCACAAAAGTCTAATTTCTTTCGTTTTTCACACTTTTTCACATCAAAAGTTCATTTTTTAAGATTTCATTGATAACAGTAATGTACAGTTTGCTGACGTCACCTAGTACTATCAAATTTCTACCCCATTTCAACCAATCATATTATGACATGCAGCTGTCAATCAAATCTTCATTTCAGGATAATTTTCTCTTCCAAAAGAAAGAGAAAATGGCGCCTAGTGCCTTTCATCTGGCAGAATTCCTATCCCATAAACTAACTACTAACTTGACCAATTGTTAGAAACATGAACAAAAAACAAAAACTATAATCTCTAAGAATGCAAAGAAATGTAACTGGCTCGTTAAAACACGCATTCCAAGAATATTATTTACATTTATTTACGATAATGATAATGGCGCACGCCTCCGAGCCTGACAGCCTCCCTGGCTGTCAGGGGTCGTCTCTGGGAGTTTCCAGGCGGGCGGGCAGCACCCATGCATCGGATTGTCCGCTCGCTCCGCACGAAGCAGCCTGGCTGCCTGGTACTCCGCGGATCCCACTTGCGTAGCACGACAACACGCTGAATCCCACCCGATTTGGGGGTGGAACACGCCAGGATTGGCCAATGCCAAAGCCAGTCCTCAGAATTGTCAAATCAAATCATCGACACCGTATATGGTCCGCCTCTCAATTTGTTTTCAGTCTGAAATGGACTCAGATGCACGTGACGAATGGGTTCACCTCGACTTTAAGGGTTAAATTTGCTGTTGCACCACTATTACTCAAATCAACTTAAAATGGCTCTGTTTTCAGGGTGCTTACTGAAGTATTTCATTCAGCCTTCAAAGCAGTGACTGAGAAAACGTTTGACTGCATGATAGGATAAGAACAGCAGCTTACACTGCACCCCTCTTCCCTACTCCCCCATCCCCCGCGAACCCACTGGTTCCTGCTCCGGCCTTTGAAGCACCACAATATGGCATTCATTGGAAATTCAATCTCATACATACGGCACACAGAGCATGGAGAGTTGCACCTTAAGCGCAGTCAAGTTCACCCCGGGTCTCTGAGGGCGTAACGAGCCTGAAAGAGACCCAACAAGGGCTTCCTTCAGCAGGGGACAGGACAGCTGTTCCAGCCAGCCGGGGCGGGGGGCAATGTTGAATTGTCCCCCCTCCCCCCCTGCCCCCAGGGCTATACCTATATTTACCACTGCATATTCAGGGGCAGTGGTGGCCCAACGGTTAGAGAAGCGAGCTTGTGACCGGAAGCCGGTCGTTGGTTCATCATCGGTGTCACTTTTTTCGACCAACCAAGCAAAATCGAGGAAGAGGTGGGACTAAAAAGATCAACAAAAATGGCGGAGGAGAGGCTATGTGAGAATTATTAACTGTATCATCTTGTTGGGTCGATGTAGCTTGCTATCTACCTTGTATGCTAGCTAACTAAGGGTAGCTATACTAACTACAGAGGCAGCTCCGTGCGCTGTTTGTCTGTGCGCGTTGGAACCCTTGATGCCTATCGACATTGCCCCTTATGTTGTATGGTCACTTGTGATTCATCTCGTACGGTGAATCCCTTCTTCTCACCAAGTAAACCTCTTTTATGCGGATTTTAAGAAATGTCTATGGGGAAATAAATGGGGGATTCACTCCCTGGGGTCATCCCTATGTTCCCCGGGTCCAATGTTCCCCGGGTCCTATGTTCCCCGTTTTTAACACTCTCCGTAACATTTGGGGTGTCTATCCGCTATGCCGACCACCCGCAATGCCGACCTTAGGTTTAGGCGTGAGGGGTGGGAGAGGTTAGGTTTTGGGTTAGGGTCTGGGGGAGGTTAGGAAGGCTTCTATGTTCCCCGGTCCCACAAAAACGGGGAACATAGGACCCGGGGAATATAGGACCCGGGGAACATAGGTACGCTCCCCACTCCCTTATAGGCCCCATGTGGAACCCGGAAGAGAGCACTCTATGATCTCACCTGCAAAGCGACTGAGGAAACGCTCTGAAGTTTGAGCACGCTCGGTGTGAACCTGCTCTAAACGTCACCTAAAGGGGGGGACTCCCCAATTTGCATGAGCCTAAAAACACACTTGTTGTGAACAAATGTACTAAGTGGCCTTGTGGTCTGAGTGTCCGCCCTGAGACTGGGAGGTCGTGAGTTCGATCCCCGGCCGAGTCATACCAAAGACTATAAAAATGGGACCCATTTGCCTCCCTGCTTGGCGCTCAGCATCAAAGGGTTGGAATTGGGGGGTTAGATCACCATGTGATTCCCGAGCGCGGCGCACGCTGCCGCTCACCGCTCCCCCAGGGGATGGGTCAAATGCGGAGAACTAATTTCACACATTGTGTGACAATCAGTGGGACTTTACCTTTACCTTAACTTTCAGTTACTGTAAGCAAAGCAAACACACACAAACACACTTAGCACAATGAACAATGTATGTGTTCTTCATAGGTGGAGTCCAATCAACAAAAGATAATACACAAATACACATAGGCTACACACATACACACATACACAAATACACATACACACATACACACACCGTCTCTAACAGGATTAGAGGACGAAGGTGCATGCTCACTCGGCAGACCTCAGCAACGTGTGTGTGTGTGTGTGTGTGTGTGTGTCAGACGGGGGAAATGGGGGTTACATGGGAGACCCCCCCCCCATCCCGCACCAGCTGGGGTCCTATGTGAGAACTGAATACCCACTCTTGCCCCACACACACACACACACACACACACACACACACACACACACACACACACACACACACATACATTGTTCATTCATTCATTCATTCATTGGTAGGTGATGCTGTGTAGCTCAATGGGCTGAGCACGACACAAAAACTGTCATCAGGGTTTTGGGTTCAACTCCCACCGGGGCTCAGCCATCTCTAAAACCTACAGTATACACTCCATCATCATGTCTACTATATCACACACACACACACACATGTATTATAGTATAAATATGGGTCCATTGGTAGCCTATAAGGGTTATAGAATTGGGTAAAGAGGAACACTCCTCTGCCTGGAAAACTGTCCATGGGCTCTTAAAGGGAGTTTGGTCAATTTGGAGGTCCAGATTATAATTTGTCTCTTACACATTTGAATCTCCACTTAAGAAAGAACTGATCGCGGCCATGAAATATTGCATATATAAGATATGACAGACTTGTTGTCTATCCTCCATCAGGAAGGATGAGAGAGGAAAAAAACCAGCACAAGGTGGACTAAACGCTGTACTACACACACACACACACACACACACACACACACACACGGACAAGGACACACGCAGACACACATAGAGCCGAACTCTCTTGGCTATAGAGCGGAACTCTCTATTGTTATTGTTGATTTTTTTTATTTTACAGTACTTATCAGAGCCATCTCCGAGACTCATTTAGATGATTAATTTGAAGATACTGCGATCACTATACAAGGATACAACATATATAGGAGGGACAGAGATGCCAATGGAGGAGGAGTAGCGGTACATAAAGAGTCATATAACTGTTAAAGTAAGAATGGATTTAATGACAAGCAATGTTGAGGCACTGTGGGTGCCGCATTTGAAGCCTTTACTGATAGGATGTTGCTATAGGCCGCCAAGTTCTAACAGTCAGTATCTCTAGACAACATATGTGAAATGCTTGATGGTGTGTGCGATGTGAACAGAGAAATCTATTTCATGGGAGACCTAAATATCGATTTATTCTCATCAACCTGCCCCATGAAAAAGAAACTCATAACTGTAATTATAGCTGCTGCGCAGCAATGGGTCGTGGCCGGGCAAGTCTCAAGGCTTTGAGCTGTTATGACATCACAATTGCTCGAGTGACATCAGTGATGGCATCACAATTGCTTGAATGACTGATGACATCACACAACCTAATTGCCCTAGGTAATTCGGGTAATTAAGATGCTCTTTATGCAGTGCATCAACATTTTGATGCACTGTGGGCTCAATTTTTGACCAATCGAAAATCTGTTTGATACTTTTGTGTAGGACAGTCTAACGATGCAGATGCTGAAGTTTGGTGTCGTTTGAAGAAAGAATGTGGGAGGAGTAGGGTTTAATTAGTTTTACAGTTTTTGCAGTTTTGCGGTCTTTAGACTTCATACTTGGCCATAGGTTGCATTGTACAAAAGTTTCTCCTCATTTAGGCGCACATTTCGGTGAAGGTTGCAAAGCTGTAGCACGTATGCCCGTATGAATTTTCAAAGTTTGAAACTTTAGACGGTCGCTGTAGTGCCACCGTTAGGACTATTGGCGCCAAATTTGCGTCAAAGACGTTTGGCATGGGACTGGACCTTTGTGCAAAGTTTTGTTAGTTTTCATGCATGGGAAGTCGAACTTCCCGGTAGAAGAAGAATACAGGCAAATACAATAAGTGGCCCTGCCGCTTCGCTGGCCCGGCCACTAATAAGTGCTTGTAACCTGGCCCAGGTCATTAACCAACATACCAGGGCACAGACTAACAGAGATGGAAGAACAACAGCTAAATGTATAGATCGCATCTACACCAGTGCTGAGCAACTCTGCTCCAAGGCTGTATCTATCCCCATTGGGTTTAGTGAGCACAATTTGGTAGCTATAACAAGAAAAGCTAAAGTGCCAAAGGCGGGGCCTAAAACAGTGCTCAAAGACCATACAGGAAATTGAGCTGTGATGCCTATGTGAATGATGTTAAAAACATACGTTGGTCTGAGGTGAGCAAAGAAACTAACCCAGACGCTGCACTGGATACATTTACCAAACTTCCAGTTATTGATAAGCAGCACGCACCTGTCAAGAAAATGACTGTTAGAACTGTCAAGGCCCTTTGGGTTGACGAGGAGTTGAAAAAATCCATGGTTGACAGAGATGAAGCAAAGAGAGTGGCACATTATTCTGGCGGTATACATGAATTGCAGATATATTGTATATATATTGTATCTAGAAATGCTAAATGTTTTTGGTTCAAAAACGTTGATAGGCCCATTCTATGTGGCTTGCAGTAATGTACAATACCGTTTTATTCTGGTGAGCAGGTTGACTGAGAAATAACATTTAAAACCTGAAATTCAGTAGGGGTGGGGGGGAAATCGATACACCATAGTATCGCGATATTTTGCCTGATGATATTGTATCGATATTTGGACGCCAATTATCGATATTGCAAAAAAATAAACACTTTTTATTTTTATTTTTTTTGCAGGCCATGCCATGCCAGGCCACCGGCTGCTATAAACTTTAGTTCCAAGTCCAGCAGTAAACAAACGGTAGCATATTTTCATTTTGTTTTAACAGTAACAGTTTTGTCATAACAGTAATTTACAAATTCCCCAGTTACTGAATGGGCTGCACAAGATGTTTTGTGCAAGTGAAGTGAAGTTGCATTGTTCAAAAACTACCTAAGTACAGTAGTCCACACACACATCCAGTTAAGGTGGACTGTAAGTAGACTGTAACAAACAGTTCAGTTTGTCAGGTGCATGCAACTATGACATGACTTTATGAAAGTTGTTGGTCTGTCTACTTGACAATGTTGCTGCAATAAAATGGTTGAAGTCAGATGTACAGACTGGAAAATTTTTCTTATATTTATTTATTTATTTATTTCAGGGACAGTGCAACATTAATGAACATTTGCATGTAAATGTGCCGGATTGTAGCCTTAGCTAATTTCCATCCGTAGTCCCTCGACAGGTGAGGTACAAAAAAGTTTAAAGACAAGAAATTGAAAAATTAGTGCATATATAGGGCAACTGACAGGGGTACAATGCAAGTGACATATACATACCGGTACATATGGGGTAAAGAGGAGAGGAGACATACAGTACATATACATGAAGGAGGCATTTAACTTTCCAATTCAATATAAACCAGATGTTGACAAAGTTTTCCTTTGGGGACATCATTTGCAGTTGAAAAAGTAAGAAATCGCAAAATATATCGAAATATCGCAATATCCAATATATCGCAATATTCAATATATCACAATATCGGCGATATCGCAATACTATCGTATCGTGACTCAAGTGTCGTTTTAGTATCGTATCGTGGGCATCTGGTGATTCCCACCCCTAAAATTCAGCGATGTTCCTCTTTGATGAGCTAATGAGCTTGTGAATGACTTTATTATTACCGTATGATCTGTCAATCCTGTAATATGCTCCATCATCTGTGTGGCCCCGCGGGGCACCACACCGCCGCCCGCCTGCAGAGGCCTCATCCCTGCCTGGCAGCACGGGGCGCGCGTGGAGAGATAGGCCTCTCATTACAGCTACAATGAAATAATTATGACTGGCTGGGCCAGACTTCATCACAGGAATATCTATTGTATTATTTATTCAGCCCCTGGTTCTCACAGGGGGAGAGAAGCCATATAAACTAGAGCAGCTCTCCTCTCCTCCTCTCACACACGCTGCCGTCTGCTGCTCAAAGCACAGCCACCCGCAACTCACTTTCTTCCCTTCTCTCTTTCTTTTGCTTTCTATTTGTTTTTGCTTCTTTCTTCTGAGTATCTCTCCATCAGGGGCCTGGAAGGCCTCAGCACAGCCCAGCAGCCTGCCAGCTGCGGACAGCTGCTCCACACTTTTCACCATGTTTTTCTCGATTTAGTTTTGAGTTTTTATACAACTGGACTACCATCAACAAATAATTGGGATTTGTGCAGGATAATTTCCCAATTTTCCATACATGCACTTTGGCTCATTGCACATATTTATTTACAGTATACGAAGGATGTCAACATCTACATATTTTTCGAATATATTTGGATTTTTTTTCTATTCCATCCATGGTTCCATACAACATCTCTCTACCAGGCTCACACTGAAGAGAGAGAGAGAGAGAGAAGACGAAGGAAGCTGGAGAACTGAAAATGAAAGCCGAGCGGAGTCGAGACGGACTGAGAGGGAGAACGCTACACAGCCAGGCCTGCGGCTACACAACACGAGCTGCACAATACCCCTCATTCAGAGGCAGCACTGCGAGGGAAGGGACGATCCACGATAGAACGAGACAGAAAGACCAGAGAGAGAGAGAGAGAGAGAGAGAGAGAGAGAGAGAGAGAGGCCGGCATGACAGCTGTGTCATGGGGATCAGGGGAGGAGTTGCCTGAGGCAACAACAGGTGAGTGATGCTGCTGCCGGCTGGTTGGCTGTAGGGAGGGAGGGAGGGAGGGAGGGAGAGTTGTTTGGATGGATGAGTAATTAGTTGATTGGCTGCTTGGCCAATGTGCTGTTTGAATGAGTTGAGTGAAACCAAAATGACAGATCGCACATAATTTAAACAAAAGAAGGAGCCTATACTTTTGAACAAGATAAAAGGAAGACTGAATTTGAGTTGCATGTGCAGGGTTGCTTCTGTGGGTCGTATTAAACGCAACACAACACAACACAAATCTAAGTGCTTTAATAAATAAATCAAAAATCAAAATACAAAGGTGAATCCCAATCGCCAAGCTGTGATAGCAGGCGATCGTTGAAAGAAAGAAAAAATTAAACATCGTTGGATACGATAAAGTATGACCTGAAGATTCATATATTCAAAAGAGAATAGAAATATCATTAACTCAATAGCGGATGTAACTGTGTTTACTTTTCAAACTATTTCATTTGAACAGTGATGACAGTAAAAGTAGTCCCTGGTAGTTCAAAACCGTTATTTTTCCATCATATTTAACGTCAATTTCAAAACTGACAGAACTCATTGTAGCCTTTGTCTTTGTCTCACTTTGACCTAATGCTATAGGCGCCTCCTATCACTCAACAGTGAATTGTGACACTAGTTGTCAGTACTAGTCACAACAACTACACCTCATTTTCCACTGTTGTTGTGAGATGAGTTGACATCTTCTATGCAGTCTGTTTTTGCGTTGACGTTATTAGAAACGGACGCGGAAAAGGAAGTGACGGTGGCAGGAGATACGCTCTGTACAGGAAGCTGGGAAGAAAGCTATAGGGCTGTCCCAGAGTCTATTTTTCAAATAATAGACTCTGGGTTCCCAGATTGGTCTTTGCTCGAACTCTGGCAGCAGCATTCTGAATGCGTTGTAGCTGGCTATCTTTTTTTTTTTTTTTTTTTTTTTTAGGCATGAGAAGATTTTAGGCATGTAATAGAGAAGACTATTACAGTAGACTAACCTGCTAGAAATGAAAGCATTAATTAGTTTTTCTAGGTCTTGTTTTGACATGTATCCTCTAATTCTATTGTTTATTGTTTGCACACAAAAAGGACAAGACAGAATACATACAAGGTACATACATACAATGCATAACATAGAACAGACAGTTAAAATGATACAATCAAAAACTTAGGTGGGTAGTATCAGTAGAAACTATACAATAGCACAATAGTAGGCTACAAGACGATATTAAATCTAGCCCTTGCATTTGAAAACTTCCTTGAAAGAGAGATCAGAAATATCAAGCCAAATTGTTTCAGTCATATGAACAGGGGCATTAGGTGTGTCTTGAGTAGATTTTTAAATGACAATTTATTTTGTGGGTTAGGGGTTTGAGTTATACGAGGCAGTAGTGAGTTCCAAGATGTTATTGAACGGTATAACTGTGCGTTTGAGGAGGTTTGTTCTTGGGGTTGGGGGTATCAAATGTCTAGAGCTGGCATTCCTGGTGTACTGGTTGTGTCTGCTACTTATGTTTGCCATCTGATTGAAGAATTATTAAGGTGTCTAATTTCAACGGTGGACCAAGACAGGCGATGTGCATGTTGAGCAATTAAGTGGCAATCTGGCAGCTTTTGAACTAGTTGTAATTTATTGAATTCTTTCTTAGCTGTGGCTGACCATATGACTGCACAGCTACCAGTCCCATATGGTCTAGCGGTTAGGATTCCTGGTTTTCACCCAGGCGGCCCGGGTTCGACTCCCGGTATGGGAACTACAATTTTTCCCAATTTCCCCCCGGGGATCATTAAAGTCTTTCTGATTCTGATTCTGATTGCAGATGACAAAATACCAAGGAGTGTATTATTTAACAGATAATAGAGGATGTTAAATAAGCGGAGCACTTTCTAATCATTGCTATGCCTCTCCCCATTTTGGTCACAATGCCATCAAGGTGTTGAGAGCATGACAATAGTCCATCCAACATAACACTAGGGCTGGGTATTGGCAAGGACCTCACGATACGATACGTATCACGATAACATGGGTCGCGATACGATTGTATCACGATACATTGCGATACAATACATATTGCGATATATTGCAATACTCTAGGCAATTTACTCAAAATTAAATAATAGAGCTAAAGATACAACACACTGTGTACCACCCAGGTAGTGTAATAATATGTACATCACTTTATACTGATAAGTTAGCGGACAAATTTAGTCAAAACTACTGAGTGTTGAGTGTGTTACTGAACGCATCGATATGGGAAATATCGATACAGTATCGATTAGGGGTGGGAATCACCAGATGCAGAGGCCTGGCATGGCATGGCCTGCAATTTTTTCTTTTTTTTAATATCGATACTTGGCGTCCAAGTATCGATACAGTATCGGGAAATAAAATATCGCGATATATTGCCGTATCGATTATATTGCCCAGCCCTACATAACACCCAGTTTTGTCTTTTTGACGTCTTCTATTGCCGTCCCCAACATCGACAGATGCAGCTCTGGGTCACCAATAAGCATACTTCCTGAGCCAACAACAATACTTTTAGTTTTGCTAATTGTTACAGGATCGGCCCACTCATATATTCTCAATATTCAATTCTGGCTCGTATACTCTGGTATCTAGGGGTTGACTGGCCTGTGATCCACAACATGCGAACAGAAACGATGAATAAGGCTGATTTTTTTAGAGACATGCTCATTAGCTTTAGTTGCTGTAAGTTAAGTAAGGGTTAATGCCCGACGAGGTGTACATTATCACTTTTTAAGGGACGACGCGGAGGCGTGAACCGTCCGAGGCGAAGCCGAGAATGGTTTGCCTCCGCGAAGTCCCTTAAAAAGTGATAATGTACACCTCGAAGGGCATTAACCCGCTTATACCATGGTCACTTGCCAACAAAACAATAAGACCAGTCATTTATATTTCCATGTGTAATAAATAAAGCAATCTAAATGGCTAAATGTCTGTTATTCATACTGTAAATCAGTCTTCCACGAAATAAAATAGTCCCTCCCACCTCCACCAATCTCCGTTTTAAAGCCGACTCAAACGTTAACTTCATCACAGGAATGCAGGTTTAACGATGTTTTGCGTTCTACATTAAATGAAGACATTACCGTTTGGCTGCTTGCTTTATTTTGTATGATAGATACGTATTGGCCAAGTATATTAACATTTAAGAGCGAAGAGTTTCAGGAAGTGAAAAGTGCAGCGGGGGCTCGCACTGCATGCATCTCTCTCTCTCTCTCTCTCTCTCTCTCTCTCTCTCTCTCTCTCTCTCAAAGGGCTCGCCCCCGCTCGTGCACGAGCCGAGGGAAATATCCTCTTTGTCGCCGAGAAGAGCCTGGTGACGCGAGGTTAAAAATCTCCGAAACGAAAATCAAAATTGTAAATAAGAGTTATTTTTGATAAACTGAGCACACAGGGGTGATTTAAATACTTACTTTGACCGAGTCAATTTTTTTCTCAACATCCAAAATTGTCATATTAACCCTTAACGGGGGTATAGAGCTCAAACTGCTCTCCTGATAACACTGATGAAACTATGGCGCATTGATATGAACGGTGAACAGACCATTTAGCTAGGTGTCCATTATCTAGGGATGGGCATTTCTAGCAAAAACACTATTCGAAATTCGCTGGCCAAATTCGAATTTAATTCGAATTTCGAAAATAAATTAAAAAATGTAAAAAAAAAAAAAAAAAAATTTTTTTTTTTTTTTTTTTTTTTTTTTGTGAGTGAAATGTTGCATTGTCTCCCCTGATTCTAAGTGGCTTTATTAATTAATATAAAAAGCTTCTGCTGTGGATTTTTAGCTCAAACAAGCATTGCACCACTGAAGTAAAGAACATGTTACATGACATTGACATTTTCGAAAATAAAAAACAGTTTTGACAATCATGAGTGGTTCATTAAATATTTAGTAGGCTCAGGTCTGAGTGCCAAAGGGGTGCCAAAGTCACCCCCTCTCCCTCTTCATGGGATTTCATCCGCCATTCATTTTTCCATAAACCTTGCTTAAAATGCTTATAAAAATTGTTTTACTTGCTCAAACCAAGCGATTTGACTATACTTAGAATCAGGGGAGACAATGCAACATTTCACTCAAAAAAAAAAAAAAAAAAAAAATTTTTTTTTTTTTTTTTTTTTTTTCGAATTTCGAATTTCAATAATAAAAGTCGACCTTGATAATAACAACGATTATTCGAAAATTCGAAATTCGATGCCCATCCCTACCATTATCACTGTACAATATCACTTTTTAATGGACACCTTGCAGCCAATCAGAATCGAGTATTCACCCAGACCATGGTATAAGTTAAGTTAAGTTATCCTTTATTTATCCCCATGGGGAAATCCATCCTCTGCATTTGACCCATCCTCTACTAGGAACCTTCCTAGAACTAGGAGCAGTGGGCAGCCACTGTGCAGCGCCCGGGGACCAACTCCAGTTCTTTTGCCAGTACCTTGGCCAGGGGCACTGACAGGAGTATTAACCCTAACATACATGTCTTTGATGGTGGGAGGAAACCGGAGCACCCGGAAAAAACCCACACGGACACGGGGAGAACATGCAAACTCCACACAGAAAGGACCTTGGACGGACCGGGGTTCGA
>NC_139640.1:14314430-14339430 GCF_964638095.1 Poromitra crassiceps | reverse complement strand
TGCATTCGTGCCTGCGTGCCTGCGCGCGTGTGCATTCGTGCCTGCGTGCGTGCGTGCGTGTGCATTCGTGCCTGCGTGCCTGCGTGCGTGTGCATGCCTGCGTGCGTGCGTGTGCATTCGTGCGTGCGTGCGTGTGCGTGCCCCAGGCCAGCCGTCAGTCAGAGTTCTCTCTCTCTGTTTAAAACATTCATCACTCCCCTCCTCCCTCATTTGTACCAGTCAATTATTAACTCACTCTCACTTATTCAATTATTCAAATGGCTCATTTCTCTCCTTTTTTATGATTTTTTCCTCATCTTTGGGTTTTTGGACGGAGGCTCGTTCTAAACTTGCGAAGTTGTGAGGCTGCTGGACTAACCGTGTAGGAGGAACGAGTCGCTCGGGGGAACTGTTTCAAAGTGCAGGCTTCAAAAGATAGCTGGCAGGTGATTGGATGAGCCATCCGTCTATCACGTCTATCACGTCTATCATGCGCTCGCTCTCGCTGGCGTCACACCTATAAAGCCCGGCTGATTAGTGCGAAACCACTGGTGGTTCAGATTCAAACCAACAGATTGGAGCGTGGCAAGATTAATTTATCATGTGATCGTGATCACATGATCTTGCGTGAATCCAGTATCTTGTGATATGGAGAATTAGCTATCAATTTCACTTTCAATGGCTGCGTTTCCCAAAAGCTTCTTAGCGCTAAGAAGCTTCTTTGACCCTTCTTAAGGCCCCCTTAACTCATTGAGTGCCAGCCACTTTTGGAGAACGGACGCTCCCAGTGCCAGAGTTTCAGAGCGTTTTCAGTGATTTCTCGAGGCCCACAGAATATTGTGTGATATTACTATGTAAACACCGAACACGCACAAAGAACGATGAGACTCTATTGTATCAGCAGCAAAAAAAAGTTTATTGATATCATTTTCCGTTCTTTAGTTATCAGCCGGAGAAGATAGGTCAAAAACAGAAAAAAATGGCGTTTCCATCTAGAAGCTGAGATATTGAGCCTTTTGTGAAATATAGCATTTCAAGCACATGACTGACTCTGAAGGTAATATTTTCTGATGTGACACCTCAAAAATAATTTACTTCAATAAAACAGTGAAAACAAAGGAATTTTGTTTGGCAAAATAATATTTTTTAGCTGCAACCAGCAGCGCTGGCCCCTGCGTGCGCAGACCCTACACCTTCTTGCTGGTCTTGATTTACTGCTGGTGGGCATCAGATAGCTTGTTTGCCTGTCTCTGTCAATCGAGCCTGCTGTGTGGGTGTTGTGTGTTGTACGCTGCCCTGCGTGCCCCACCCCCCTCCTCCTCCTCCTTCGTGGGAGTGTCTCTGCGCGACTGAGTGTCGCTGCGCTTGCTCTCGCTCTGCTTTTGCTCCGTCTGCACTGAAAAGTGTGCTGCATCCCCCCGCTTTTTCACAACCTGTCCCGGCTCCCAGCTGAGAATAATGTAACTTTTCAGAAAGAGGCTGGTGTCGGCAACTAAATCATATGGAGGGGCTATTGCAGCGGAGACGGAGGAGCTCAATTGTGGTGTCAGCAGATTGACTGCTGTTCACAGGCACAGCTAACGTTATGCTTCATGCATATCGATGCAATTTCCGTTTCCTCATGACTTCTTCTCTCTTTTCTCCTGGCCTTTCTGTAATCTGGAGAGCACTGTCGCCACCTAATGGGTCCCTAAAATAGCTTTTACACATTCGACAGCCACCATACTTTCACAGGAGATGGATCTGGCTTTGATACACGTCCCACCGTCAAAAAACGCAATTGACGACTTTAGTCGTCTTTGGCACTCAACGTTACTAAAGCAATTGACGACTAAAGTCGTCATTGGCACTCAATGAGTTAAGAAGCAAACGCGTTTCCCAATTGCTTCTTAGCCTAAGATGATCTTTCGTTAAGAAGGCATGCGTTTCCCAAAAGCTTCTTAGCGCTAAGAAGCTTCTTTGACCCTTCTTAAGGCTCCCGTAAGGAGCCAACGAAGCCAACGCGTTTCCCGATTGCTTCTTAGCCTAAGATGATCTTTCGTTAAGAAGGTTTTGTAAGAAGGGCCTGGGGCATTCTTAACATCTTCTTAACGACCAAACACTCGCAGATTCAGCCGCGTCAGACAAAAGGAGATAATAATATAGTGTCCACTGTTGTGTTTTTCCCTTTTCCCTTTCTTTCATGCACCCTTTAGTGTTTAAAATTGGGGAACACTTGAAAATCTCTCCTCTATGTGACATGGCTACTTGTGTTTTAAATGTTTTACCGTAGGCTATATTCCTCTAATCAGAATGGATTCCTTTTATAATAAGAATGTTGTGGATTTATATAGCACCTTTCACAGAACCCTTCTTAAGAGCCTTCTTTAGCGATGTGTTAAGAAGGCTGTTAAGAAGGCGTTTGGGAAACACTTCTTTGGAGCCTTCTTAACTCCTTCTTAACTCCTTAAGAAGCTTCTTAACTCCTTAAAGGAACACTCTGCCCATTTTCAACCAGCTTTGTATCATTAGAACATCAGTAGTATACTAGCTATATCAGAAAACTGTAAACGGTTTTGAAGTCTGTCATTTAATTTGACAGTTATTGAGTGTTAAAGTGTGGACCAGTGACATCACTGGTCCACACTAACTCAAATTAATAACTCATTAACTCAAATCAACTCTCAATAACTGTCAAACTATTCATCATTCATCTAGTTTGACAGTTATTGAGAGTTGATTTGAGTGAATGAGTTATTCATTTGAGTTAGTGTGGACCAGTGATGTCACTGGTCCACACTTTAACACTCAATAACTGTCAAATTAAATGACAGACTTCAAAACCCTTTACAGTTTTCTGATATACTACTGATGTTCTAATGATACAAAGCTGGTTGAAAATGGGCAGAGTGTTCCTTTAAGAAGCTTCTTTGTTGGGAAACGCTGTTTCATCTCCACTTTAAAGTCCCTAAACGTACAAATCACCTGTTCCACTTCTGTTGCTTTTGTTGTGATGGGAGACAATCTTTTGCTAGCTGTGGAAATACTTATATGTTCCCCAACAAAATGTCTCTGTCTCTTTCTCTCTCTCTCTCTCCCTCTGGTGGGACAGTGGAGTTGGACGGGGATTCCCCTGTCTCCTTGTCTCCTCTCTCCAAAACGTGATTAATACTTGATGCTGCGACAATAGCTTTCCTGTACGACTACTGGGAGATGTCACTTGTGTGTGTGTGTGTGTGTGCGTGCGTGCGTGCGTGCGTGCGTGCGTGTCTGTGTGTGTGTGTGTGTGTGTGTGTGTGTGTGTGTGTGTGTAGGACAGCTTTGTCAGGGTGATTAGGCCCACATGTTATTGATTGGCAGAGCGCTTGAAGTCCAACATCATCATAAATAATTCTCCAGCCTTCCAGAATAAACTATCACCTTTGTCGACGGTCGTCCGTTGAAGAGCGGATGCATTTTTTATGTTTTTACTTGACCTTAATTTAACCAGGGAAGTTGTACAAGGCCTATCTCTTATTTACAAGCTGTCTGGCACAAATCAACAGATGTCAAACCAATTTCTGCCTTTCTTTTTTTTTTAATCATTTATATTTGATCATTTATGATATGAAGTCAAATGCATTAAAGTTATTATTATTATTATTATTATTATTATTATTATTATTATTATTATTATTAGTATTATTATTATTAGTATGATTATTATTCCTATTATTATCATCATCGCTTTTTTTCTGACACCCCCAGTCGCCAGCCGCTTCTTTTCACCTGACAGCGACAGGACGTAGCACGTGGGAGGATCACACTATTCCCGCCATTTCCCCTCCCCCCACGAACAGGCGCCCTGACCAACCAGAGGAGGCACTAGTGCAGCCACCAGGATACATACCCTTAAACCGGCGCGCCACCTGCAGACAGCCAATTGTGCCTGTGTGGACGCCCGTCCTATCAGCCGACTTCTCTCCCTCATGAATTCCATTCACGATGAGATTATCTGATCCAGCGCAGCTGTCGTGGATTACTCTTTAAGACACTAACTAGCACCACCTGGGTGCAATATTGCACCTGCACGCTGATTGGTCGGACTCGCCTATATAATCTACTCTCAGGTGCCGCGCGCTTGCTCTTCCAGCGAGCAGACGTATGTTGTCGTGTGAGACTGAAGTAGACGTGTGTGTAGGACAGAGAAGGAAAAAGCATAGCCATAGCCTACTTACTTAGAGTAGAGAGATGGTCGTGAGCGGTCCCTCTCGGGGAGCATGCTTTTTGTGTTGTCCGCACACTTACTTGACTGTTGTGATGTTGTGACTGGAATTCGCCCACGGCGGCGGAACGTTGCAGCAGCAAAAGCAGGCTGTGGCAGGCGGCAGCGGTAGCGAGTCTGTGGTCCATAGACGAACTCGCCCAAGGTGGGGGAATATATGGATGGGCCTCAGTCATGCTTAGTCCTAAAATTGAAAATAAGTATGTGTGTATATAGACACACACAAAGCAGACTCGCCTACTAGCTTCCTCAAGGGGAAGTAAACGGAGATAAAATGAGTCAAGCTAGACTGCGTTAGTTGTGACACTTCCTGGGGGCAGGGACCATGTTGGAACTAAGTGTTTGCACTTTCACATGCTATCCCTTGGATTGTGTTCTTTTTTTAATATCCATAATATAATATAATAAAATCATGTGTGTATGTGTCTGTTACCATGTGCGTCTGTTACCATGTGCGTCTGTTACCATGTGTGTCTGTTACCATGTGCGTCTGTTACCATGTGCGTCTGTTACCATGTGCGTCTGTTACCATGTGCATATGTTACCGTGTGTGTCTGTTACCGTGTGCGTCTGTTACCATGTGCGTTACCATGTGTGTCTGTTACCATGTGTGTCTGTTACCATGTGTGTCTCCTGGCTTCCTTCTGCACTCACATCAGTATGAATGTCTTGGTGTCTTTATTAAGGCATGATTCCCCCACGCAGCAGCCACAAGACAGGGACTTTCCCTGGGAGACTATAAATATTTAAAGTTAATCTTGTTTGCATTCATGTTTCACCATCTGCCATGGAGGATGCTCAGGCACCACGGGTATTTGAGGAGAGGAATTTCTGGAGCTTATTGTATTTCACCCGGCATCACACAGCCTTCTCCAAAAACATCCATTTTAGGTGAATTAATCCATAATGGAGCCATACATCTTCTTTGATTTGAACATTTCCACAGTAGGTGATGTGATTTCAGATGTTTTCAGCACAGCTTTGCTTGTTCTGAGAGTTTTCTTGAATTGTGGCCTGATGGCTCCACAGCTAGATTATATATGGTGGGCTCTATTCTCCCCCTGGCCTTAGGCGCTAAACTGGCGTTAAACGCAAAAAAAAACACGTTTTGCGCCTGCCTACCCGTGACTCGGGAAGATAGCGTCATGTTTCTACGCCCCGAAATGCGGTTTACGCTGAAGAGGCGTGGCGCAGTGCCAGAATAGGCCAGAATGGACGTTTCGGCCTTAAATACCAGCCTAAGGCCATGTGTCCAAATGAAGTGGAGGAATACGGTAGTTGTACGGTTGGGAGAAAAAGTAGTGCCGAATGAGACTGCTGTTTGGCGGAAAAGTAAAGCGCTGAAAATTGTCAAAGTAGAGCGTACAGTACCGTAAATTCCGGACTATAAGCCGCGGCTTTTTTCCCGTTTTTTGGCCTTTTTTGGCCCCTGCGGCTTATATAACGGTGCGGCTTATCTATGGATTTTTTCCAAAAAAAAAAAAAAATCTCTCTTTTTTAGCACTCTTTCTAACTATAAATCCACTTCTGTTTTAATTTCCTCTCTTGCCCTCTTTTAACAACATAACATAACATAACACAACACAACACAGGTAAGCAGAAAGAAAAAGACCAAGCAATCATCGCCATGAATGAGGAAATGACTCACCTGCTGGAGGCTGGAGATACACGGCTTGGGCTAAACTTTTACTCCGTGAAACACTATCGATTAAGTCCGACATCGCTCAGAGGTTTTGAGCAGCTTGAAAACAAGTTTGAAAACGTGCAGAAGTCCATCCACTCACTCACTAAAGAAACTAAGGCAACCGTGAACAGAGTTTATAATGCGGAAAAGCGCATCAGCGCACTGGAGGACAAAAACAACACAGTGAGTCCGAAAATGGATAAAATGCAAAATCGAAACCCTGCACACGCAGGTTGATGACTTAATCAGCAGGAGTAAAAGAAATAACATTTGCCTGATCAATGTAAAAGAGGGAGCTGAGATTGGTGACATGGACGCTTTCGTGGCAAAATCCTGTGTTACATCCTGGACCTGAAGGAAGGCGAGAAACCACCAGAGGTGGACAGGGCACACCGGGCGCCTCGGCCACGTCCAGACCCCGGCCTGCCACCGAGGGCCATCTTCATCTGCCTACTCCGCTGGCCCGACCGTCAACTCATCCTCCAGGCTGCGGGGAAGAAGCCCCTCACCTGGGAGGGTACGCGCTTTTTCGTCCGGCAGGACCTCTCCGCGTTGGTGCAACAGAAACGCGCAACATACAACAGCATCATCGAGTCAATGGATATCGCTTTGGCGTACTGTACCCAGCGAGACTCGTCATAACCATTGATGGACAGCGGCGGAACAAGAGCTCAAAGTGAAACTGCCGAATATCTTTTGAGTTGGACTGGTCAATAGTACTGTGAGTAACTAAAATAAAAAAATAAAAAACGGAATTCTCTCTTCTTTAGCACTCTTTCTAACTATAAATCCACTTCTGTTTTAATTTCCTCTCTTGCCCTCTTTTCACCACACCGCGGACACTGTGTGCACTGTAAAAAAAACAAAAAATACCATTAAAACACCCGCGGCTTATAGTCCGGTGCGGCTTATATAAGAAAAAAATAGTCAACTTTGAAGGTGCGGCTTATAGACCGGTGCGCCTTATAGTCCGGAATTTACGGTACACAGATATCGATTTGTTTAGGTGGGCGTTGTTTTAGGTGGCTAAATTACGTTTTAGTTCTTGGCCCGGTGTACTAGAGAGACAGAGCTGTGGGGGCTGTTGCTTCAGAGTGGTGGGTCTCGATAAACGGTGCGCTCAGCGTCTACAACACTGTACCTATTTCAGTTAGTGTATGGAACTAGCTGATAGGACCCCACTTCAAACAAACCGAACTATGCCTTTAAAGCCCCATTCAGCAACTTGCTATTGGAGAAACTACGCCCTCTGCGTGCAATAGTATCGATATCGATATCGCCGTTCAAAGTCAACAAAACACAGCGGCAGAAAGCTCTATGTACATGTTGTGACATCGGGTACTCACCACGTGATGAAATAATAATCCATAGTTAAGTTAATTGATCCTGACTGAATTAGCGCATAGTAACTATCTACTGATACATCTAGACAGGCAGTATTTTCAGTCTGATACGTGTTACCGTCCCTCTCCTCCTTTAAAAAAACACCTGTGTGGAAACCAGCAGCTTGTTTGTTTATCTCTTCTTCCAACCATTTGTGAACAGTAAGTGTTGGAGAAAAATATAAGTTAACATGACATCTGACACATTAATCAATAAGCTATAGGCCTATTTGCATACGCATAATTATGCTATAAGTTCCATGCCATTTGACACATAGACTCACACTGACATTTCACCCATATAGAATAGCAGGGACTGCTCCAGTTGCTGAAACCTTGGACAGTGCATCAAGTCCCATAACAAACTGATACAGACAGGAGCCTGCACGACGCACACACAATTCACCCCCTCCTTCCTCCTCTCTGTTTCTCTCTGCCTACCTTTGCCTATAAAGCATATGTTGACTGTCGGCCATTTGCTGAATATTTGACTCTGTATGACATATCAGAATTGTGTACATTGAGGTTCAGCCCTCTGTCAATATACATATTGCAGAGAATGTATGGTATTAAATATACTTTTATGATAAATCTTCCTGGACTCATGGCTTCAATTCATTTGGTAGATAAGCTGTTATAAATAATCACATTTAGCGGATGTATAGAATTTTATTCTCTATCAGTAAGTCTGCCAAATAAATTTAAATTAACAGCAAAACAATCCATTTAGCATCAATGCTGTAAGCTAGATGCTGGTTTCTGCAGGTGTTTGTTACAGTTAATGTGATGAGCATATCAGCTAGCTGACGGCTGACTGACTGACTCAACGGGGACTATTTCTTGTCTCGGACTAACACACTCGGCAAAAAGTCTGTTATTTTGAGAGAAAATTGCCCCCAAAATATGAACACCTTTTGTTTATAGCTTGGCTTTTGTTGGTTATTGTTGTATAATCGCAATATTACACTCGAGGGTGTACTTTACTGTGGTTAGTGGCACAACAGTGATGTGGCAGGACCACGTACGCGTCACTGAAGCACACCCTCTCGTGTAACATTGCTTCATTAATATTGCTTAATTAATCATTAACAGACATTTAAACATTTAGACATTTTGGACCTCCAGCGTGTGCAGCAGAGGGTGCGTTACATCACTTGAAAAAGGTCCTTACACAGTCACACACACACACACACACACACACACACACACACACACACACACACACACCACACACAGTAATCATACACAGAGGACTAGATAGAGAGAGAGAGAGGGAGGTTGAGGTGTGTGCGTGTGTGCGTGTGCGTGTGCGTGCGTGCGTGCGTGTGTGCGTGCGTGTGTGTGTGTGTGTGTGTGTGTGTGGATGAAAGCTCTCAGTGAAAGCGTCTCTAAGCGTTTCTCTGGCTGCATGTGAAGTCAGTCGCTCGGCCTTCTGGGACATCCCCCCGCCGCTCTGATGCCTTTGGAGAAGTCTCATCCATATTACATGGTCTTTACCATGAGCTCTGATCCTCCTCATGGAGACATGGGGGTGGCTGGGGGGGGGCGGGGAGACAGAAGATGACAGCCCATTCGCCAGAATCAAATGTTTGAACGTGTGTCTAGGCGTTGTCATGTATATATCAACGGTTGTGCAAATAATGGCAGTCTGCTATTGAAAGAGCATCCTATAGAGACAGTCCGCATGTCTGGGAACGCCCATACAGGCCCTAGGAACGCCCACAATAGACGCTGGGTTAGCTGGCTCAGCCTGGTTGGGGGCGGGGTCAGGGTGGGGTAAAAACCCCCGTTCTATCCATTCAGTAAAGTTAGAATTTAGCTGATAGCCCAGCCCAGGCAGACACGATCAGGGATTTAACCACGACAGTAAACGCACATCTGAGCAGACGTCTTGTGTTCTGCTCTAGAACCCCCAAACCTGTAGTTTAGAGGCGCAGCACCGTCTTTTGGTGAGTCAGTCCATGAGATATATGGGCGGTTTTACCCCACTCGCGCGCCAGCCGTTTAACATTTTGTGGGCGTTCCCAGACATGTCTCTATAATCCTATCATAAGAATCCAAAGTGTCTCTCTGTCTGTCTGTCTTCTTCTTCTTCTAATGGCTTTCCGGCAGACTGGATGCCTTGCGGCACATTGCTGCCTCTCACAGTTGGATGGTCTCACTCTAGACCTGGTTCTTCTTCTTTCAAGTTTCTGGTGTTTCTCACACCTCCTCAATCTTGGCTGATGTTGCGCCTCGTCTCATGTTCCTCCGCTCCTCATCCCTCCTGAGCAACGCACCTTCACCTTCATGAAGGGGTCGTCCGTTAAGAGATTTCAGCCCAGGGGCGGAAGCCATCGTCTGGTTCCTTCTGGTAGTCCACCTCTTCCGGTGATCTGTCTGTCTGTCTGTCTGTCTGTCTGTCTGTCTGTCTGTCTGTCTGTCTGTCTGTCTGTGAGCAGAATTGTGTTCGGTCACAGCTATGCCATTTTACGTGTGATCGCGCTGAATCTTTCAGGAAGTGTTAAGAGAACCTAATGGAGCCAGATTTTTCAAGTAGGTAATTAAGGCCGATTAGTTGCCGAATGTGCAGCGCCTCCACCGCGCGAATCAGCCGGGGGTGGAGCTCCCGCAGTCGAGCTGCAGTTGAGGCGATTTGAGGAGCGGTCGGAAGAGCGAACCTACAGCTCCAGGGAGGGGGAAATTGTAATGTAAGGTTTTTGTATCTGTTGGGGAGCTATATTTTCGACAAATGTTATGATGGGTCTGGGAAACAAACAAGACGTGGACATGAATCTTTCAGGAGGTGTAAAGAGCATCCTTGTGGGTTGACCTAAGAGAGCTGGATTTATTAATAAGGTACAGTAATTAGGCTGACTAAATGGGCAAAAATGGCTAATTAATGGCCAAAATGAGTCAACACAGGTTCAGCTCCATGGAGAGCTCCATTCATTAGCTACTGATGGAGCTCACCTGAGTGGAGGAGCAGAGCAGAGCAGAGATGGAATCAGTCAGGGAAGTGGACTATATGAAAACCACACATCTCTGGGGAGAGAGGGCTGTGCGATTAAGGCCAACCATAACGCGTTTTTTTTTTATCGCGTTAATCGCATGCCGCTATTTTGTCCCTTCGTCGCACCCGTACTTGTAGTCAAGCCGCTCGCAGCGGTTTCCTGTCTCCTGCCTGTGCAGGCATGGAAGAGAAAGACAGCAATACGCTTCTAAATGTCTCGTTTTACTTTAAAAAAAACTCCCAAATGGCACCGTGGACAAGTCGAGAGCCGTAGTTTGCACCTTGTGTAAAACGGAATTAAAATATCACCGAAGTACATCGAGTTTGAGCTATCACCTAAAAGCAGCTAGCGGCCAGCTAGCTAGCGCGAGACTCATCACTCATTCTTCCTTCAGAGTCTCGGATGCGCGGGTCCTCTATAAAAACGTATAAACTTACTTTCATCGTCAGACCGGCAGATGCAGCTTTGTTTTCCAGAGTAGAGGAGAGAGGGGGCGTGAGAGGAGAGGAGAAGCAGCAGCAGGTGATTGGTAATGTGTCCATCTCACATTCGGATGGAGAAACCGGTGATTGGTTTACATTGGACTGTGAATAGGTGATTGCCTTATGTCCTTTCTCACATTGGACTTCATATTGGACTGTGACAGTGGTGAACCGTGCCTATCAGAACCGGGCCTTCTATGCGGTAACCAGATGAAATCCTTTAAAAACTACCCCTGCGCGTCCATTTCCTCATCACAACCCCATCACAACCCCTCCCTCCTTGTCGTCTGTCTCATCTCCTGGTTGGCTTGGATTCGCGAATCCCTCGACATATCCCACCCACAACTCAACTAATTGTGATTGGCTAACGCCACAAATAAATGATATTCTGATTGGTTAAGACACCTGTCATCAAAATTGTCATCCTCATGTCATGACTAGAGTCGGTCTTCGCGAAGGGTTGCTGTCAATCAATACCATTTGCCGGTGGAGGCTGGTCCAAATATTTAACCCAATATTTGCTGAAACAAAGTGAGTCCAAGATCTGAACAATTTAGCGACAATATTATTGTTATTTCAGTTAATAAAAACTAATAAATAACAAATACAAATAATTTATTAGGGGGAAATTATTTTCTTTTCAATTTTTATTTTTTTTATTTAATTTAATTTTTATTTTTATTTTTATTCTTGGCTATTCAGTGAATACCTAGAAGGCCCGACTGTGAATACGGTGATTGGATGATGAGATTGGGGTTTTAGGCCTCCGTGCAGAGGCCTCAGGTACCGCCACATGCCGCCATTTGTTCCATCCCTGTTTAGGGAGGAAATGCAGGCAGAGATAGAAAGGAGGGCGGGAGGCAAAAAGATGGAAGAACAACAACTCATCAACGGTTTAAAACACGATAGAGAGAAGATACTGAGGACGGAAGGGGAAAAACAATGGAGACACTCTCACACTGCTGACACATCTCGACTCAATATCTCTCTCTCTTTCTCTCTCTCTCTCTTTCTCTCTCTCTTTCTCTCTCTCTCTCTCTCTCGCCCCCAACCCCTACCACTCCCCTGTCCCTCTGCATTAGGAGCAGCCTGGGGGCATGCGAGGCAGAGAGAGAGAGACTCTGTTAAGAGCTGTCGCTTAAATAAAAGTTGGCTACGGGAGAGAGAGAGAGTGGGGGCAGCCTGGGCGAGCGAGAGAGAGAGAGAGAGGGAGAGAGGGAGAGAGAGAGAGAGAGAGGGAGAGAGGGAGAGTATGATGGGCTCTTTAGTGGCTGTGTGATCCACCAGTTCCCCAGCTGGTGCACCAGCAGGCAGCCCAGCCTGGCCATATGTTGCCTGGGCTGCTCCCAGTCCTCCCATTATCCTCAGCGGGGTAGACCCCCCTCCTCAGCGGGGCAGAGCCCCCTCCTCAGCGGGGCAGACCCCCCTCCCCTCCCCTCCCCACCCTCTTCCCCGAGCCTTTTCCAGCCATTCCCCTCATAGCCGCCCCCCCCCACCACTTTTCAGCCTCCATTACACTCTTCTTTAAGGGGCATTAAAGCCTTCTTCAGTGATTCTCCAACCTGGAGGTCAGGTCCCTGTGCAGTGGGTCGTCAGATAGTTTTGGGGGGGGTCATGAGATGATTTATGGGATATGAATATATAGGGCTGCAACGAATGATTATTTCCATTATCGATTCATCTGTCAATTCTTCTCTCGGCTAATCAATTAGGTCTATAAAATGTCACTAAATGGTGAAAAACTTAAGATGACATTCGGAAATGTCTTCTCTTGTCCTATAAACTCTGGATGCTTGAGACAGACAGGGGGTCGCAAATAGACACTGCTTCATTTGAACAGGTTCAAAAAGCTAAAAACTAACTCATAAGGGTCATCCTTATAACCTCAGTCCAAGAAACGCATATGAGCCCAATCCATTTTAAAGTTTGTCCGTCCAGTAGCTCTTCTTCTTCGAAGTACTTTCACTTTGTTCGGAAACACTCATAGCCTGAACACGAGGGCTAGTGTAGCGAACTTGAAACTACCCAAACCTAAAAAGCAAAGTTTGCAGAAGTACATGATGAGTTATGATTGATTGGGTATGCCAATCACTTGCGATTTTACTGCGAGTGCAGTTGCATCCCCTAGTGGTGAGATTAAATCTCTATTATGTAACCAGACGTCTGCGGCCGACATTGCTGTCTTTCAGAGGCTGTAGCTAGCTTGGGAGGTGGGGTAAATAATGCTCCAAAGTTAGGATACATTTTATTGAGGTAATAACTGGCATGGCCATTTTCAAAGGGGTGACCTTTCACCTTTCAAGGGGTGACCTTTTACCTCTCACAGCATGAATTTTTCTATGGTGTTCCCCAATTTTGGAGGGATTTTTGACCTTTTGTAATTCAAGGCCCACATCTGATTGTCGAAATAATTCTGAGGACCAGCTTCGAAATATAATAAAAATATCAAATAAAATATCATTCTGATATCTTGATGTGAGAGGTCATCCACGGCCCACTACATGGCGTTCTGAGGCTCAGTGGGCCTCTTCATTTTGCTCTCAAATTGCACCAGATTGATGCATTTTACTTTCAAATGTACCAAAACCGAACCCTTGTTTTCCCTATTTATCTTCTAATAAAGAGTTTACCAGTAAGGTCAGTGTCTTGCGCGATTTTCTCTACTTCTAGTTCATTTTCCCTCCTACGCACCTGATTTAAAGTTTTTAAGGTGTGCAACAGCTCTTTCACAGACTTTAAAATGTACAACATTTTCTTCCCCCCGGACCCCCCTGCTGGGCATTGCTCTCTCATCCCTAGTTGCAAAGCCTACAATCAAAGTTGTTTATAGTTTTTAAATGGATTTGGCTCCTTTGGTGATATCTCAAGAATACAGATATTAACGTCTCTAAACACTATCCGACAAATGCTTTGTCGTTGTTTGCGTCCGACCAGAGACAGATTCCCGGGCCAATTTTTTACCCCAGTCCGTCCCTGCCAAAGTGTGTGTGTGTGTGTGTGTGTGTGTGTGTGTGTGTGTGTGTGTGTGTGTGTGTGTGTGTGTGTGTGTGTGTGTGTGTGTGTGTGTGTGTGTGTGTGTGTTTGTGTGTGTGTGTGTGTGAAGAGACTCCCCGGGAATAAGTTTTCATTTCAGTGGTGCAACAGGAGGAAAGGTTTTCAGAGTTTTCAGATAGTTCTGTTTGATGCAGAGCCGCTGTTTTTCTTTGCTTTAATTGGTTCATGGTCACATGGTGTACGGTGGTCAGTAGGACAAAGTAGACTATGAAAACAGGCAAAGATGAAAGACTGAATCAATGTCGCATCGTCTCAGAGAGTTGCCGAAGACAAATTGACTGCTGTTTGGTATTTGGCGGGCGACTCGATCTCAGTTCAAGATGAACGGCCTCCAGGAGGTGAAACCTCAGACACACAGGCAGTGATTAACATGACTGTGGCAGAGAGAACTTGTTCTGTGATTTCATGATTAGAGGAGGAACTGTGTCATGAAATCAGAGCTCATTTTGAGAGTTTAACTTTGTAAACTTATCTTTTTAGTCTGGACTCTCCTGTGGATCAGAGACTCTTTTCTGGAGATATTTTCATTTTCATTTCATTTATTTAATGTGACTCATTGACCATGATCACATGGTATGGAGCACAAACAAAACATACAAAAACAATATACAATGGCACACAGCATGGCTAGTGCATATGTCATTTAAACAGAGGCAGGACATTCTTCAAAAAAGCACCTAATTTACACATGACTTTTTGTCTGTCTGATTGTAGTAGTAAGATCAGTTTAAACATAGATGGACGAGTTAAATAATATCTGGATAAATATAACTATCTGAAATTCAAAATAATTACATTCTTACATTCAAACAAAACATGATACTCGTCTCCCACACAGTTGTCACTACAGAGGTTACAGATCCTCATACTTCTATGCAGTCCTTTATATCTACCAACAACCTTGGGGATTCTGGTGTTATTAACCCTGAAGTTACAGATTACATGTCTATGCCTTTGGTTTACATACAGCAGATAATTTTCCATTTCCAATTTTTAAAATGTTGGCATTTTAAGAAACCACTGATAGGTTTAATATGAACATTTAAGAACCAAAAGCACTATTTTAAATATGGAAAGATGTACTTCATATAGCATCCATGGTCTGCAGAAATGTAAAATAACGGCAAGTCGGGTGTGGGGACGACATGTGTGACAAAAGAGCCCTGAGTTAGATACAAAGCTAGCACGCTGCGTTTGACATCATGGCACGCATCTTAGACCGCTGAGCCACTGGGGCACCCCAGGGATTACTTCCAGGGCGAGCCCCCCTGCCCCCCCCACACCCCCCACCAGTATTCTCCCCCAGGCTTTTCTCCGGTCTCGTAGCCTTCTCACCCTCTCATCCTCCCTCCAAGCCGTTTCCAGCCCTCCTCCCCCATCAGCCCCATTATCCCTCCTGGCCTCTCCCCCCTCCAGCCTATATAGCCATTTACAGCCCTCCCTCCCTCCCACCCTGCCCCCCTCCACAGCTCATCTGCCCCCCCCCCCCCTCTTCCTCTCTCTCTCTCTCCTCCCTCGCCCTGTCCCGTCCTGTGTGGGCCCCTGTCAGCGGCCTCGGGGTCGGCTACAGTTTCACAGACCCTGCTCTCACTGCTGTCACCTACCTACTTAGCCATGCCCCCCCATCTCACACACACACACACACACACACACACACACACACACACACACACACGCATACACACACACACACACACACACACACACGCACACACACACGCACACGCACACGCACACACACACACACACACACACACACACACACACACCACGCAGCATAACCATACCGCCGACCCCACACACTCCTCCCCTCCTCCCTCTGCTTTCATAATGAACTTCATTCTCTTTAATTGTATTTCAATCAGGCGAGACTAGATACCAGAGAATGAATAAAATAATATTTATTACAATAGTGAATCAGAATCAGAATCAGAATCACTTTTATTGCCACAGTATGCAAGTTACATGAGGAATTTGTCTTAGTGTCTGTATGCAGCCTAGCGGTCACATCAATATACAGAGATAAGAAGTAGGAAGATAACTAAAGACAATCACAAAGTTGCAAGTGCAATCAAATCCAGTAAATATATACAATATGAGTGGTACATGAGTGGTGAAGTGTTCTGTGGATGATAAATATGGATTTATGTTGGATTTACATGAGATTTACAGACTGAGTTAAATAGACGTTAAATAGGCAGTGGATTTACATGAATTTACAGTCGGAGTTAAATAAGAGTTAACATTGAATGTACATGAAATTTACAGGCTAAGTTAAATTATATTATTATATTATATAAAATTATTATTGAATTAATAATTAATAACAGGCTAACACTAATAAAGAACAACAAACGTGGAAGCATTTATATCATCATGGTGTTTGTTTTGTAAATGATATTGTGTGTGAGGATGGGACACTTATGATGTATAACCAGCTTACAGAAATCTATGGTACTATCTGACTCTCCTCATGCTTACGACCAATTGATTTCTGCTTTAGGAAAGTATTGGAAACAAAAGATAAATAGTGAGATGACTAAGTTGCTCGTATGTATGCCAGCCCGCTACAAAAAATACACAATTGTTAAAAGGAAATAAAAAAAAATAGGGCTGTCAGCGTTAACGCGTTAATCGCGATGCGATTAAGGGCCGACCATAACACGTTTTCTTTTTAATCGCGTTAAACGCATGCCGCTATTTTGTCCCTTCGACGCACCCGTACTTGTAGTCAAGCCGGTCGCAGCGGCTTCCTGTCTCCTGCCTGTGCAGGCATGGAAAAGAAAGAGCAACACACTTCTAAATGACTCGTTTTACTTTAAAAAAAAACTCCCAAATGGCACAGTGGACAAGTCAACAGTAGTTTGCACCTTGTGTAAAACGGAATTAAAATATCACCGAAGTACATCGAGTTTGAGCCATCACCAATTCACCTTATGTAGCCACGCCCATTTGACCTGGTTGTGTGGTCGTTCGACGACTTCCGGCAAAAAGAAAAAGAAAAAAAAATGGCTGGCTGCTCCAATATAATCTAACTCTGAATTAACTAATAGTTTAGCCAATTGTGTGTAACATACCAAATAAAAGCAAACGGCAATGTCTAAGAATGCAACGCCATGTGGGGCGGCTGTAGCTCAGGAGGTAGAGCGGGTTGTCCACTAATCGCTTTGGATCAAAGAGGTCGGTGGTTCGATTCCCGCCTCCTCCAGTCTGCATGTCGAAGTGTCCTTGGGCAAGATACTGAACCCCAAATTGCTCCAGATGGTGTGTAGGCACCCTGCGTGGCAGCCTGCCGCCATCGGTGTATGAATGGGTGAATGTAGACTACCTACTGATTGTAAAGCGCTTTGGATAAAAGCGCTATATAAACGCAGGCCATTTTACCATTTGCCATGTAACTGGCTCGTTAATTCTCGCATTCCAGGGAATTACGTTAACGTCTGCGGGTCTTATAGACGTAAGTGGCTCGAGCTGCGCTCGGAGGACAGAAAACCTTCTGAAGCTTTCTTTCTTGGAGTCCAGGTATGTTTTACAAGAAAGTGCTCGTCATTGTCAATGATAACGTTATCTGACCTGGCTAACAGTGGATACTCCGCTTGCTTGCTGTGTACCGAGCTCAAAGTAGTAGGCTACGATCTTTGTTTTACACCCTGCGCTGTCCGCTACAAAAACAACTCTCTTCTTCATGACGTTCTTTCATATTTTGCGCCGTGACCGCTGGAAGTGTTAACTCATTGAGTGCCAGCCACTTTTGGAGAACGGACGCTCCCAGTGCCAGAGTTTTCAGAGCGTTTTCAGTGATTTCTCGAGGCCCACAGAATATTGTGTGATATTACTATGTAAACACCGAACACGCAAAAAGAACAAGGAGACTCTATTGTATCATCAGCAAAAAAAAGTTTATTGATACCATTTTCCGTTCTTTAGTTATGAGCCGGAGAAGATAGGTTGTTTTCAGCGTTTTCAGGCATTTCAAATTATAAGCTGAGATATTCAGCCTTTTGTGAAATGCAGCATTTCAAGCACATTCACTGACTCTAGATAATATTTTCTGATGTAGTGATGTGGTGTAGTTGTGTCCTGCCCTGCGTGCCCCACCCCCCCTCCCCCCCCTCAGCTGAAAACTCCTCCCCACACTAGTAACACACAGCCTCGCACCAAGCGTCTATTTTCGGAATGCTTTTGGTGCGCCGCCTCCCAGGCAGCGCAACATGGAGAAGCCACACGCGGACTGCAGTGAAAGGTTTGGCTTTTCAGTGTCGCGCTGCTGCTTTTCTAGCGGCTAATCATGTGGAGAAACTATGCTGACAGACAGACAGAGGCAGAAGGACTCAGTTGTGTGCGCGGATTGACTGTGTTCGCACGCACCGTCAGTTGCAGCCAGAACAATCTACATGGCTCTGGACTGCAGCATGAGCGGGTTCTCTTTGATCAAGGCTATTTCAGGCTGTGTATTCCTGACATTTCTGTAATCTGGAGAGCACTGTCGCCACCTAAGGGTTCTGTAAAATAGGTTATAGACCTCCAATAGCTACTATAGTTGTACAGGAGCTGCGGAAGGCTTTGATCGACGTCCCACCGTCAAAAAACGCATTGGACGTCGAAGGACGTCCGTGGCACTCTACGTCACTATTTAATTGGACGTCGAAGGACGTCCATGGCACTCAATGAGTTAACAGGACCCGGAAGAATTTGGCCCACTGTAAGGTCTGAACATAAGGTGAATAAGCTAAGCATACTAAGCTTGCCCCGTTTGCGCCCGTTATAGCCTGTTTGAGGAGCCTACTCTGAGCTAAATATCTTCTATGGGCATCCGAATGAAACCAAAGTTATTTGGGTGAGTAAAACATCATATTTTAAGCTGGAAATAAGGTCTGGGGTGTGAAAAACCGGACTTCTCCTTTAAGGGTCCTGGTATTGCATTTTTTGTAATGATACGCAGCCCAGAAAGATGACAGGAGAGGAAAGCAGGACAAGGGAGAGGAGAGGAGGGGAGAGGGGGAACATGACACCTCCTCTCAGCATCCCTCACAACCTTCGATACATACACACACACACACACACACACACACACACACACACACACACACAAACACCTCTGCCTCCCTCACCTAATAAATATTTAATTGACGGAAAGTTTAGTAAACAAAGTCACGGGTGTGTGTGTGTGTGTGTGTGTGTGTGTGTGTGTGAGAGAGAGAGAGAGAGAGAGTGTGTGTGTGTTTGTGGGGGGGAGTCGGGGGGGGGGGGGGGGGGTGGGTGGCCCAAGAGACCAGCCAGCTATCAGGGGAACAGGTGATGTGTGTGTGTGTGTGTGCGCGTGTCTGTGTGTGTGTCTGTGTGTGTGCGTGCGTGTCTGTGTGTGCGTGCGTGTGTGTGTGTGTGTGTGTGTGTGTGTGTGTGTGTGTGTGTGTGTGCGTGCTCATGTATCCTATTTTTGGAACATTCATATTCCATTGTAAACCAAATGAGAGATCTGCTCTACTTCAACATGTATACTGTCTGACATTACTAATGCAAAGAGGCAGCTACTACCTCAAACTGAATGGAGAAACACCAACACACTCGCCCGAATAAAACCCCAGCATTGTACGTGGCTCTAAACCAGTGAAATGTCAATGTAAAATTTGAAACAAAACAGGTTAATTTGAAAAGGTTTGACGAGTGAGAACGAGAGCTCTCACTACCACAAAACCTGTCTTCAATGCATGTCTTATTAGGCAGCAGTGTTGGGCAGTAACACGTTACATAGTAACACGAGCAGGGGCGGACTGCATAATCGGGCACGCCGGGCAAATGCCCGGTGGCCTGGCCTGCAAAAAAAAAAAAAAAAAATTGTGCCCGCACTCAGGCCACTCACTGAACAGCAGGCCAGGCGCCACCTACTGGTTTACTAGTGGTTTTATTACTTTATTATTCAGGATTAAAGTGGGTGCATCTCATTGTAAAATTGGACTCGGCCCAAATTGGGCTTCAAACGGCCCAAATTGGGCTTCAAACGGCCCAAATCTGGCTTCAAACGACCCAAATTGGGCTTCAAACAACCAAAATCTGGCTTCAAACGACCCAAATTGGGCTTCAATCGGCCCAAATCTGGCTTCAAACGGCCCAAATTGGGCTTCAAACGGCCCAAATTTTTCACCGCCGCACGCGCCGGCCCGTATCGGCCTGGCCTGCTTGCTATCTAATGCCCGGCCTGAATTGATCCCAGTCCGCCCCTGAACACGAGTGTGTTTGCCGCTTCTCTCAGTACTTACGCTAGCTTGGCTAGCTTTGCATGCTTGCTAAGAGTTGCTTTTGCCGCCGTGCAAATAGCACCTACTACTTTGACCTTCTCCTCTCCTCCTATGCGTTCAAAAGCTGGAACATTATTGTCCTTTATAAAACGGCTCTCTCAAATCAAGCAATCTGATTGGTTCACAGCCATTGTATAATTCCAGTAACCGAGTTCAATAACCCATGGCCATGGGTTATTGGTTGCCATGGCAACTCTCTTACTAAGAGAGTAATAATAAAGCTTACCTCAAATGACAACGTAGAAAAAAAAAATGGTGGAGACAGCTGTCAGATCCTTGTGAATCGATCTTCGCTTATAACTTTACTAATACTTTGCAGAAAATGATGTTTTGTACAAGAATAGATGCGGGCTAATGTCTTCTTTGCAAAAGAAAGGCTGTTAACCCCGCATTTAACCCCGCATTTAACCCTGTAACGTTAGTTGGTGTCGGGCTTTGCAGAAAGCGTGTGTTGTGGAATATATCCCCCTGCTCAGCAGTTATCCCACTCGGCCTGCGGCCTCGTGGGATAACAGCTGATCAGGGGGATATATTTGGCACAACACACTGGCTCTCATGCTATATTGCTTAATTGTAAACTACGTGCGAGCAGCTTGGCAGATGCTACCTATTTGCACTGTTGACTCGCCCTCATATCGATGCATCATAGAGAAAATAGCCACGAAGAACAATATCAAGCTGCCACACAGAGAAAGACGTTTGCTGGCTAAATTGAAGGCGACGCTGGGTGAGGTAGACTTGGGTGGTGTAACAGATCACTGGATTAACAGATCCACTTTGGGTAAGTGTTGTACACTTTGTTACTTCCTAACCTTCTGGTCAAAGCCTTCTGACCGTAGTCAGACGGCCCAGGGAATGTTGACAGATCATCATCACTTTTCTTTCAGCAACGAAGCTTGAAACGTTTGCATTGAGGATGTGTTGTTTTATTACCACTCCGACAGTAACAGCATCTTTCTTTACACTCACGTTATCTGTCTGACTCTCTCATTCCACGTATTTTCCAGTGTGAAGCTAGCCAGTCTTAACACACCACTTCCTGTTCTTTCTAACTGAATTTCAAAGTAAAATGCCTTTGGCCTTTGGCGTTTCTTTTAACATAGCCTATATAATACCAAAGCGAAAATAATTAATACAGTGACATGCTAGACATGTAACATGTGTAAGGTATTTGGGGTAAAAAAAGAAACAAGAAGTAACTAGTAACGTAACTAGTAACGTAACTAGTTACTTTTTGAAAAAGTAATCAGTAAAGTAACTTCAAATCATACAGCCTAATTATGTAGACAAATATGATCAATGACATAAGTAGATAGAGAGATTGGTTTTATGCGTCTGGACGCTCCAAGTCTGATTTGTGTCACTTGTCCCAAACCACATATGGAGGTAGTTTCCAATCTGCTTTCGACTGATGTGACTTCAGTGTGGACGCGCAGATCCACCAAATCTGATTTGAGAGTGTCTTTTGCAGGGGGCGGGGACTTGAAGAGCAGAGAGCAGACATGCAAACACTGCCAGAAACATTGTATGTTGGCTCATTGGCTCATTGTATCTGGACACACAGATCCCACTTGAACACTTGCCCAAATCAGATTTGTGGCAGTGCGGACACACTCCCAAATCAGATTTGGGAAACCGATCAAGATAATGATGATTAATGACTTTAGCAGCAAATCAGATTTGCCTGTAGTGTGAACATGGCCTTAGATTCTTTTTGAGGGGCAAGTATCAGAGTGACATCCTAGTTCGAGACAGAGGAGAGTCTCGGTCAAACTTATTCAGTTTCAGTTCGGTTTCAGACAGTTGCCTTGACTGACTCCAGACCAGTCCAACTCAATCGCTTCTCGTTCACGTTTGAGAGAAGAAGGGTTCATTTGATCTGGTTCAGTGAGTGTAGCTGCCAGGCTGTCTGGACTCCAGTGTCTGATTCAATCGCTTCTCCCAATACATCCGGTTCGAGACAACGGCTCATTTGTCAGGACCGGAGTCACTCTGACATGTGTCCTCGTTCCCGCTCATTCATTGGTTATCCCAGCTTCCTGGGCGGCGCCATCGTAGCAGGCAGCATGAAGTAACAGCAAGTGGGTGTGTGTGTGAGTTGGAAAAGTGAAACACTAGTTTTGTCTTGTGGAGAGGCTGAGGTCACGGTGAGGTCACGGTGAGGTCACAGTTCACAGGCTCCACATGGGACGATGTAACTCAAGCTGGAAGAGTAGACGGGGTCAAAGGTCACCAGACACCAGGGACAAAAAGTCACCTCGACATCTCTGTTCTATCATGCTTCTTCTCCCTCTTCACCTCCAATACTGTATATTTAGGGACTTTAAAAATATGTCTTTATGTATTCCTCATAAGCTTGTGAACCAAAGATGTGTTGCATTTCCAGATATATACGTTTTGGTTATTTAACTCAAACCCCAATCTGGGAACCCAACGGTAATATATATATACATATATATATATATATATATATATATATATATATATATATAATTTTTTTGCCACCGTGTAACAAGGGAGCCACAGAGCTCTGTTATTCGGCTTCTCGCAGAGCTTGGCAGCAGATTTCCGATGCGAGTTGAAAGTCTGTCTCGAGAGATTACATAACCCTAACCTTAAGCATGTTCTTTAGTTGCCTAACCCTAATCAACGTTGATTTGTTTTTGTGTAACATTTTCAAATAAATTAACTGATGTTTTAACAGACATTCTCAAATGTACATTGGAAATGCTCCTGTGGGGACTTGGAGGACTGGTTGAAATGTTGAGTTGCAACATATTTTTGGCTCAGAAGAAATGTTAATAGAACATAATCTGTGGATTGCAGAAAGGTAAAAATGTCAACATTTTATTTAGCCGATTGGGTTGATTTCACTGCCTGAATGTGTCTTTGGTTGCTGCACACTTCCAAGCATGAAAACAGACACGCACGCACACACACACACACACACACACACACACACACACACAGACTCTCACTCTCTCTCCCCCTCTCTCGTTAACGCTAATCACGTTTTGTTTCATTGTTTTTTTTTATTTGCCCCCCCCCCCCCCCCTCCCTCCTGAATCTCATTGGACAATGAAATAGGAAGTAAAGTGGGACCGCTCCTCATGAATCATTAAGCAAGGTTTGTTTTGGCTGGCGAATGTAATTAATACATAATTAATATTTAAAGATCGACTCGTTTATCAAATTTAATTTCTCCACCGCAACAGAAGCGGTGGCAGAAACGGAGGGAAACAAACAGAGGAGGGAGGTGTTTTGGAGAAAGGGACGTAAACAAAGACGGGAGATGAGCGGAGGGGAGGGGGAGATAAGTTAGGCGCTAATGAGACGTGTTAGTGTCTTAATTAGCCATTAGCAGGTAGCGTCTCCTTTGGCTCGGTGCCAGAGGTGGGACTCACTCAACACGTCATCATCCTCAACTGATTTTATATGACATTTATTTGTTTAACCTTTATCTGTTTAGGGCTCTGACATCCACATTGTGGACGAAATAATTCCTGATAACGATTATCACCGCGGTAGCTAAATAAATACTTAGATTCATTCTAATAACGCAGTTAAATTCATCTTTAACTTGGCTTATTGTGCATTTTGTCTCTCTCTTTTTTGGCAAATGTATTTACACTCAAAATAGATGTACGAGTGTAGGGAGTTGGAGAGAGTCTGTAACTGTATAAAAGGCTAAATTGTGGTCCCATTTAGAGTAAAATTGAGGATAAATTTTTTGTTTTGGGGTGTGATTGACAGGCCTCCTGAGAGAGAGAGAGAGAGAGAGAGAGAGAGAGAGAGAGAGAGAGAGAGAGAGAGAGAGAGAGAGAGAGAGAGAGAGAGAGAGAGAGAGAGAGGCTGTGGGCAGCATCTGACTCTCCTCTCTCTACAGAGCCATATGAGAAGAGGATGTGACTAATACCCCGTTCAAGACAATTCAGAACACAGGAAAAAAAACGACCTCTGACCTGTAAAAAATGAATAGAGTACTGCAGAGATGATGTATTTTTGTAGGTTTAAACAGAAATCTCCGCCATGTTGGTTCATCAGGGGAAAAGTGAATGGTGGGTTCAGAATGGGAATTTGACTTAAAAATAAGGTCTGTGGTTAACAACAGCTTATGGGAGCGGTCATTTGGGTTCAGCAGGATAATCTTTAGAAACGTGAATCACTTTTATGCCTTTTGAAGCATTTTCTAAAAAATCCCGTTAAAAGAAATCACACATTTTACGTTTCAAAAGTCATAAAAGTGATTCACGTTTCTGAAGATGATCCTTTTCCCCCTATGAACCAGCAGTGCAGGGACATCCGGGCTAAGCCGCCATCCCTCTGGTGCTAGGGTCCTCCTTGATATGAAAAAGGTTGGGAATGTAATATGGCTGCAACCCATATAGAGACACTGCATGAAATAGGCCACGCCCATCACCGGGGAAAAGCTCCGTTCATTTCCACACACCAGCGTCATTTTCCTGCAATTAAACATAGCTAAAAGCTGTTGTGTGGTGGGGCTGCGCAGACAACACATGTAAAAAATCGCCAGTTATACGTTTTTTTTGTACTCCTGAGCAAAACGAGGAAGCCATCGAGAATTGGCGAGAAGAAAAATGTGGATCTAGCTGTCAGGAAGTAAGTTGGAGTGTTCATCTTCCGTATATACGATCTTTTTGTGCAACACGCAACCATGCACGTGACATAGGAGAACGCCAGGATTGGAGGGGGGGTTTCTGTTTTCCCCTGTTTTGGGCGTGGCTTCTGAATGATGACGCGTTACGCAGTGTCTCTATAGACAAGTTTCCTGGGCCGTTCCTAGGGCGGCGCCATAGCAGCCTTTCGTGTCCCCGGCTTCCGTTTAAGTCCACATTACGTCCACAGCAGCGAGCACATCAGAAGGCA
>NC_139640.1:14289430-14309430 GCF_964638095.1 Poromitra crassiceps | reverse complement strand
TCAGAACGGCTGAATCACCGCCGATCTTTCGGAAAAGACTAAAGACTTTTCAGGCTCCATCTGGGCCCTTCTTGAAACTAACTTCTTTCTCTCTCTCTATATAAATATATATATATATATATATATATATATATATATATATATATATATATATATATATATACCACTATTCCTTCAGAAGTTGTAGCTGTCATAGACTGTTGCATAGTTGATTGCTCTATTGCTGACAAAAATGTGTTACTGTAAGTCGCTTTGGATAAAAGCGTCTGCCAAATGACATAATGTAATGTAAATGTAAAAGAAGGTCCTAGGCCCCCGCCTGGAACGATGTTCACACTCGGGATATGTCTCCCCACGGCGTTGTGTGTGCAATGTTTGTGTACTGGCTGCTGTGACAAAATAAAGAGAGGGTTTTTAAATAGCGATACTTACGTACAAAATGATTGCTGCCTGGCATAAAGGTAAACTAGAACGACCGCACCGCAGCAGATATACGCCTCCGCCAACAACAAGTGAGCAGTCGACATCCATGTCTGTCCAGACTTTGAAATTGGAGCCCAATGTGAAGAAATTCCGTCAAGGTGTTACTGAGATATGGCGTTACCGAGCTTGAAAATGGTGTTTGTGAGGTCACAGTGACCTTGACCTTTGACCACCAAAATGTAATCAGTTCTAGTGATGTGACGTTTGCGAACGATCCGAATCTATTGAACGGCTCTTTGCTATGAACGAAGGGAACCGAGTCCTACTTGAGAGCCGTTCATTTTAATGTTGTGCCAAGATTTCACTGCCTGCGCTCCCCACCACACACACAGGGTAGACCTCCCTCCCTCTGCTAGTCCGCTGAGCAGGGAGGATAGGTGCACTCGTGCATGCTGTAACTGGCCTGGGTGGGTGGACTCAGCTTAATATCACACCGCGGAGTGCATCTGATGACTTTCTGGGCAGCGAAGTGTTGCATGAATTTCATTCAAGGAAAGCCAACTTTATTTACACAACACATTTCATAGAAGAAGTAAATTCACTGACTAAGCAGATGGATATGGTGTCACCTTGTGTCATGTTTACAATGCAGATCATTGACATTAGGTCTGGAAATAACGTATGAGTAATTTAATGCTGCTGCAGTCCACAGATGCAAAATGAAATAGTGGTGGGTCTAAGATCAAATCTGATCCAAATCGTACAATATCATTATCCTAGTGATTTTGCAGATCAACCGTAGTGCCCGCCCGCTAAAAAAAAGAAAGAAAAAAGAAAAGTTCCGTCAAGGCGTTTGTGAGATTAACAAGCTTGAAAATGGCGTTCGAGAGGTCACAGTGACCTTGAACTTTGACGACCAAAAATCAAATCAGTTCATCCTTGCATGGAAGTCGACGTTTTGAATATGCAATATCTAATTATATCCATAAAGCCTGGAAAAGAAGAAAACATCTAACTTATGCATAGTGGCACTGTAGATAGATCATACCAACATGGTTTACATTTGTTTTTATTTCTAAGCATTCTTCACGTGGTTTGTATTGTAAATTGCATCATCTTGTCTAGCTGCTAACATCCTTTTTTTCTTCTTTTTCTTGCCCTCCTTCACTCTATCTTGAATAGTTAGAAAGAAAGAAAAGAAAAAAAAAGTTTGTGTAGGTCTGAGTGGAGTCATATATTGTATTTATAATGTTTATTATTTTGTGTCAGTGTGTTGGCACTGGAAACAATTGTTGTCTTTAAAATGTGTCTGAATAATCCCATAAGGGATGGGCTGCGTGCAGCCAGACACGAAAATAAAATATTAATTTGTTCATTCATTCATTCATTCATTCATACAATTGCGTCTAACACGGAGGAGGAGAAAAAGTGGGCGTGGCAATGGGGAATAGGGATGACATAAAACCTTGAATGATTACTATTGCAATTTTCCCTGCATGGGTCAAATTGATTGACTGGACTTTTTTCTACTTCTTCTAAGCGTTTGTTCTTCTTCTACACAGACCGAACAAATCCCACAACTTTTCTTGAGTTGTATTCCAAGAGGGGCTATGCTCTTGCTATCTGATTCTGATTCTGATTCTGATACTCACAACTCTGTCTGGACTCCACTTCAACATTACGCTGAATAAGGGATGGCAGATTGGTGTCTGGTTTGTGCCCCGAGGTGACAAGTGTGTCAATCAAAATGAGTCCCGTGACCGACGGATTCCAGGCCAGGGAGAAAGAGACAGAAAACAAAAACCCCAATGCCAAATAAGACCCATAATTGGTTAATTGATCCTCATCTGCCAATCAAATGTCTGAATAATTCATTGAATAGATGAGGAGGAAGACCCCCCCCCCCCCCTCCAAAAAGTCACATTGATGGGATGCTGATGGGTTGTTATGGCGATAATGGAGGCTCATCATTGAACAGAGGAAGGTATTGATTGGTTGATTGGTTGTGTGACAGCTTTACTGCTGCTCGTCCTCTGTGAGGGATCAGGTTACACCATACAGTGTCTTCCATCCGCTTAACATGCAGTTTCACATTGTTACACCATACAGTTGTAACAAATTGAGGTTAAATTGAGGTACAATCTGTCTCTAAACTTAACACCAAACAATTATCCCTATTATCCCTATTTGCTTAAAACTAAAATCCCCATCTTGTTCAAATAAATCCCCATTATCATTCTGGCCTAATATAATTCTATGTCCTGTCCCTTTAATTCGTCCTGTGAAGTTTGTATGAGATCACAAACAATTTCCTCACACCTGGGGAACAACCAAACGTTGCTCAGCATGGCGTCGTGTGATTAGTCTGGGCACCTTTCATCCCGCTTTTTGTCATGGGGTGTAAACCACGGAACCAGAATGAACACCGGAAGGCAGTGCGCCAAAAAACGTCTTTGTTGCCGTTAGCTTGACGTCTCTTGCCTCGATTAATTGTCTGATTCAAAGCTTCTGTATTGGCTTAAAAGATGTGAGATTGTGAATCCGCAATGTTTCTAAAAGAACTTCTTCAAAAACTTCGTTCGGTACGTCCATCTTTTGTTTTGTTGTTTGCCGTTCTGATACTTGGGTCAAATTGTCAAGTTAACGTGAAAGTTGACGAGCTAGAAACGCTGCCCATCCGGTCTAGGGCGGGCTCTAGGCCGGAACCAGGTAGGGTGACAAAATCCATTGTGGGCGGGAGCCAGGCTCTTTCTCGCCGAGAAGAGCCTGGTGACGCGAGGTTAGGTTTATATAGAGAGACTACTCGTCTCTCTTATTTACTATTGGATGGTGGGGGGGGAGAAGGCGGGACTAGAGAGGCCGAGCAGTCAGCCTGCTGGGGGTCTGAGTGAGGAGCGGACGCCTTGTCCTGCACTCCTGTAAATTCGGAGTTGCTGTTTATTTTCAATACAAACGTTAGCACTACCCGTGAGAGTCGTGTGTTGGCCGGTGGTGGAGCGAGGAGTCCGTGGGACCAACCGTCTACCAGCCATGAGTAGTTAGCTCAAAGAGCGTGGAAGGAAAGAGACGACACTCCGGCCATTTTTGGAAACAGAATGCGCCTCGCAGTGGTCAGCTGCGGTAGCGCTGGCCCCTATAATCAGCCTCTCTAAACAGTAACTCAACGGGAGTTGAACCTCGGGTCCTTTTCATTAGGTATTTATCTTGAAAAAACTAAACAAAGAAAACGAAAAATTTTGCTTAGTTTCCACAATATGGTTGTTGTTTTACATCCCTGCACTACACCACTTCAATCAAGATTTGCAGTACGCCCGGAAAAGATGTGAATCCCCAAAGTTTAGAGTGTTCTCCCGTTGAGTTACTGTTTAGAGAGGCTGATTATAGGGGCCAGCGCTACCGCAGCTGACCACTGCGAGCCTGTGCGAGGTTCTTTTGGCGCTGTCACGCTTCCAAAAATAAAAAATGGCGGAGGCTGCTGGGCGCTGATGTTGCAATGGGGCAATATGGAGCTGTCATTTCTTTCCATAAAAGTTCTTTGGTTAGCTGGCCAACTAATAGCAGCTAACTGTAGCCAGCTAATCACAGCTAGCCGTAGCCACTAATTGGCTAACCGTTACCGTCGCTAAGCCTAGCAGCCAAGAGGCTGACTGTAAATGACCTTTAGTATGGTCCAGCATTTCCTGTTTGTTGTTTTTCATGTTTATTCATTTTATAAGTATTCTCATAAGGTTAAGTTATTATATTCACCTGTTATTTTTTATATCAAGGTAAACGTGTATTTTGTGCAGTAATTCCATAGGGCCATGAGAAACTAACGTGTCTAACTGCGCCACCCTGTGGCACGAATTGGCAAGTACATAGTTGCATTTAATTCACGTTTGTGGTCAAAGGCTGCGACGTTTATTTTGAAAGAGTCAACGGGAAACGGATAAAGTCTGTACGTGCGGTAAAAGACAGTAGAAGAAGTCACAGTCGTCAAGTGTGTCCACATGCTGAAAGTAAAGAAGGAATAATGTGAAAATTATAAGCTATTTTGTTTTAGCACCTGGCTGATAAGGGCACAAGGTTTGTCATGTTTTCATTTCATGTAGTGTTTCATCTGCAGCCATGTTTTGAAGCCGTTCTATTCTGTTGGGTTTTATTGCTAATGTGTTTAGGCTAGCATGACTGCTACGTTAGCTTCACTGTATACAATGCAATGTGGTCGGGGGAATTGGTGGAGTTTGCAAGTTATGCTATCAAGAGATGCAGTATTTGTGGGTTTTACAGTGTCTGTAATATTATTGCCCAAGGTTAAATCTGCACTTGCAACTTAGAATACGGTATAAATATTTCATTTCATAGAACTCAAATGTACTTACCTTAAGTAGCACTCCATCAGAGATTGTCATTAGCTAAAAAGGGATTAAAAGGTTAAAAATGTGATATTTCATGATTGGAATATAAATAGTGATTGTTTTCAGTTAATGTTAAAAGATGGTAATGTTTTATTTTCCTTTCTTTCCGTAGCTCTTACGGTGTGTTACACTGTGTATGTTACGGTTCACGGACAAGGTTCAACTTCAAGTTTAAAATAAACACTTTAGTAACCGTCAGTTGGAGAGTCAGACCATCATTCAGCCGGGGACGCTACACTGACCGTTACTGTAGCTGTGTAGCCAAACGTAGCTTTGTCAGTGGCTAACAGTCACTTTAAGGGTGATAGCTAAGAGTGATAGCCACGGTTGTTTCCTTTGATCAGTCATGTCCCTTCCTCTGATCTCCGCCGAGGAGCAGCACCAGACAGCGCACCGTGCTCGTTGGGGCTTCCCATGGTTGCACCTCTGGCCACGCTGGAACCAGATAGCGCCCCGTGCTTCCTGGGCATCACACGGAGCTCCACAACCCTCCATCGAGGGAGACAGCCGTCTCTTTTCCCCCTGCCCTTCCTTTCCTCCAGAAGTGGAGGTTGAAGAGGATTCCCTGAGAAGAAGAGGAGTCTGGTAAGAGGAGATTTCTGTGCTGTTGAACTGTAGTGAGCAGTCCAGTGCGGAATACTCGAGCGCTCAACTTTATCAGGCCTGCAACGGGGGCTGTGTTCACACCGAGATATTTATTTTTCGCTCTGTCGCTTGATTCAACCCTTTGGAATCGCTCTGTCGCTCTGTTTAAATCGCTCGTCAACAGGCACACGAATTGACGGACATGTGGGGGCTATAACATTACGCAATGTCATGATGTTTGTCCACTACGAGCCACCGTAGTTGTTTAGCGTATTTTCTCCCTATCGCTCTGTCTCTGCCGCTCGGACGCCCAGCGATTTTTCTCCCGGGCGAATATCGCTCGTTTGCATTGACTTTGTATGTAAACTCGATGCCAGCGAAAAACTTTAATAGGTCGGTGTGAACGCAGCTTAAGCCATAAGTCTGTTTTTGCAGAGAGGTATTTAATTTGGGTTTTCTATTCTCACCAGTGCTTACACTTCCTCTACAGGGTTTAGGAGGTATTTACCAGTACTATTACCTGTCATTTAGATTTTTCCCCAAATTAGGCCCTATGTTCTCACAGCCATATGTTCGGCCATTTCTAAGAAATTGTCTCCCTATAAAAATTAGGCCCTATGTTCCCACAGCCCTATGTTCCCTCAAGACAGTGAGGGACCCGGGGCCCCTCAGAGTGTGTATGTGTGTGTGTGTGTGTATGTATGTGTGTGTGTGTATTGTTTTTCTGCATAAATAAAGCCAAAAAACACTGCATTCTGGCATGCAATCATGTAATGAAGTAACAGTATTAATTTGATTAGTAACTGTAATAGTGTTTTTGAAATAGTAATCCCTTACATTACTTAGTTGCTAAAAAGTTATCAGATTACAGTAAAGTGTTACTGTAACTGATTACGGTAACTAAGTAATGTGTTACTGTAATCTGATTACAGTAACTAAGTAACATGTTACTGTAATCTGATTACAATAACTAAGTAACGCCTTACTGCCCAACACTGGTGGGAACATAAGGCTGAAGGGAACATAGGGCTGGGGGAATATAGGGCTGGGCATAGGCCGTTTCTCAATACCAAGAATGCGTTCTTGTTCTTGTGTTCTTGGGGAGAACGTTCTTGCTAGTCGTTCTTGGAAGAATGAACTTGCTAGATCACAAGCACACATGACGCTGTTGGCAGTTTGAGACGATGCGTTCTTGAGGGTATTGCGCAATACCAGCGCAGAGGCCGCCTGCAGTACTACACAAATAAAAAGCTCAGCTGATGTAGATGCAGCCAATTGTGCTCTGGAGCTTTTTGCCATTTTTCGGCATAAATGTCCGTAAAGTGGCACTTATTGAAACCTACTACCCTGCTTGTAGGCATCAAATGTCATCAGAAATTAATTTAGTGATAAAATAAAACTTTAAATTGTAAAAAAAACTTCCCGGAGCTTATGGCGTCTTCTCTGCTGCGTTCTGCCTCCGCTTATGCGGAAATGCATGCTGGGATATCTGCCTTGCCAAGTTGACACAAGTCACCAACCAGAGCATCCTCGGTAAAGTAGGCGTGTCGAGAACATCCGGGAATTTTAAGCGTTCTTGGCGAAATGTGAACTTTGTATTGGAACAGTACTTGGGCTGCGACTGATGACATTTCACAGGGACACAAGAACGCAAGAACACACAAGAACGCTTATTGAGAAACGGCCATAGACACGCTCCTGCCTTAGGTGGTCAGTACCCATACAGCCCACCCCCCAGACTGGGGGAGTAAAGCCTCTACCTGGAGCCGTGGTGGCAGAGCATATGGTGCATGGGCCAGGATCCTGTTACTCTGTAGTGACGCTCAGATAGCCGTTGTCACTGACAGCTGCTGCTCTTCAACGCTCTTCTCACAGGCTCCATTTTGATGCCACAACAATGGATTTTATCTTATCTTCAATTAAAGATCAATTACCCCAGAATACAAAGTGCTACCCACCTTATTTTTGAATGCCGCGCTGTAAAAAATAATTATGGGTACAAGGTCCGGTTTAATGTGACTTGATTGTTGCAGCTTGCTTGAAAAATAGGAACAGAAGCTGAAACTATCGCTGCAGCACGCGTGCAGCGTAGCTTCAGTGTGGCGTGCGGCCGGTGTGATCGGTCTCGCCTGTTAACAAGGATGCTGAAATGAAAGTGCCTCCACGCCTGTGTATCTTCAGCGTTGCTTCAGCGTAGCTTTGGCGTACGGAGTCCCCAGTGTAGCCGTCACTCTAAGCAGTCTTCCAGCCACAGTCCCCAGTGTAGCCGGCGGGAATTGAGGTGCCGGGCGTAATGCACCACATCAATATCTGAGATGTCAAAACAGCCAATTATCCCATCTTCTTAAGTTAAGTTAAGTCTCGCTCCTCAGGCTCGTGCAGTAGAGTAGGCTACATCCTGTGCTTTGAAGAGAAGAGAAGTTTCATTCACTTCCTGATGACTGGCGCCAAAGTAAAGTTACTAGCTGTTTGAAAAGTGATGACAAGAAGCTGGATGCAAAAGCAAAGCCTGCGTAGATGAGTCACGAGGAAGCCTGGAGATATTGGCAGTGTTGTTGGGGAAACTACTTCAAAACTGTAGTTTACTAAACTAACAATGAAAAGTAGTTAAAGGGATAGTCCGGATTTTTTGATGTGGGGTTGTATGAGGTGGGCTACTTGCATACAGTCAGTGCACTACATGCAGTAGCATAAGTATCAGTAAGTGGCCCGGGATTCTCAAAGCCTGTGTTGAGGGTCACACAAGAACAAAAATGCACTCTTGAAGCTAAATAAATCCAAAACAACGAGTTCATTATTTAAATGTTTACTTCAATGTAGAACAGTCATTTCTTACACATGAGATTACTTTTAGCCTTTTAGTCATACAGATTATTGAAAGATATTCCATATTCCAGACTGAAATGCTATAACAGAAGTGGAGTATTGGCCAGTATGACATGAACATTTGGAAACTTATTCAGTGGGTATCTTGCACGTTGCGTTCAGGTGCATTGTAAAAAAAAAATATATATCTTTTTTGCAATTCCATCGCGGGTGTGGACCAGTGATGGCGTTCATACACATATGACATCACTGGTCCACAACTTAACTCAAATCAACTCTCAATAACTGTCAAACGAAATGAATGTCTGCCAAACTGTTTACATTTTTTGAATATGTGTGAGATTATGTCAAAAATAATTCGGAATTGAAAATCGGCGGAGTGTCCCTTTAACTGTTTTTCTTGGTTGTTACTCTGTTTGTTAGTATTTTCTATTTTCATTGTGAATTAAATTAGTGCAGAATTGCACGAAATTCGGCACTGCACTCGGGTTCCCATCAGCACACGAACGGTTCTCAAGAGGAAAAAAAAGCCTTTTGTGTTGCCAGTAGGGGGAGCTATGTGCACTGCAGTGCTGTGCACATACTGTGCACTGTCGCTACACTAGGGGGCGATCATTTTATCTGTAGGTACTTGTGTGTATGCAACCTACTCACAAGCCTGGTTCTTCAAGCTTTATATTCTGTGCTCTTTGTTTCCGCCACGTTCCCCGGTGTGTTTGGCTGAAATGAAGTGCACAGGGCATAATGCACCGTATTGATATCTGACACGTCAAAACACAACAAATCACCCTCCTGCCTTCTCAGAGAGACTGGCTCAGGGTTGATCCATAGATCACCCGCACTTCGGCGCTCATCAGGCGAGATCACTCACAGCAGCATGCATGCGTTTTGTTGGTATCAGCATTTCAGAGGCCATTAAGATGAGGAGAGAGCACTAATAGAAATATGAAGGGAGAGCAGAGAAAGATACAGACCTGCACATGAGGCGCTCGGAGGCCATAAAGACGAGGAGAGAGCACTGATAGAAGAATCTCTCGAGACAGACTTTCGACTTGCATTGAAAATCTGTCGGCAAGCTCCGTGCAGGGTGTGCTTTAACCTGATCAAAATGGAGTGAACCTGACCGGTGTGTAGTCAAAAACTTACCATTTTCAGCATATAGCAAGTTGCTACTTGCTACTAGCAACGAGCTAGAGTTGTTATTGTTGTTTCATAGCGACGGAGGGATTTGAGAGCGACACGCAGGGAGCGGGAAGGAAATCCATAAATGGTCAAGAGCCGGTCGGTTGTTGGAGCCAATGACAGAGCTCGCACAGAGCGGAAATGGATTGTAGCGGAGATGGAAGTAGCTTTGGAAACAAAGGGGGGGGAAATCAGTGATGGGTTAGAGCACTGATGATGTCATCGACCTTCGATGACATCATAACTGATGTCATAAAACACATAGTGACATGATCAGTGATGTCATAAATCCTACCCTGCCTGGTGGTATAAACAGGACTGTCAGTGTGCTTGTGTCGTGCTTTTTAACCTCCTAGCTTCCTACTCAGAAGTGTGCCAAAATGTATAGACAACTGATGGGTCTTGGGCAGCTCCTCTCCAGGCGGACCATCACCAGCAGTGCCCGCAGACAGGTTGAAAACACCGTTAAGGACAAACAGAAACGCTTTCAGGTGGATGACGGCCTGCCGATCTACCTGAAGGGCGGCACGAAGGACGCTCTCCTGTACAGAGCCACGATGACTCTGACCATCTTCGGCAGCGGATACTTTCTATACGAGATGTTGAGCGCAGCGATGCCCAAGAAGAAGGCATAGTGAACCATGATCGGCAGATTGGGCTTCATTTTGATTGCTGCCTGGTTGTGCAGAATGCAGATTTGAAATCTGTGAGATTATTTGTTCTATCAATAATGTCAGGATCAATATTTATTTGATTGTACAATTACAATGAATGAGCTGCAGATAATAAACAATAAACGGATGTCAAGTAAAAAAAAAAAAGATCAGTAGAGGGCGGGATCGGTACGACTACGAACATCGGAACATGGGAGTGGACGATGACGAGGACCAGCCTACAGTGACCCAATGTCATGATGCCAAAGAGCCATGTGGTGGCGCTGCTGAGCCGGCTGGAGTGGGAGATCCTGTGGAAAGCTGAGAAAATCCGCCACTCAGGGTGGCTCACCTTTGACCTTCGTCCATCATTTGCCCGCGTCACAAGTCCATCATCTGCCCAGGATATTAGATTCGCCGCCGGGACATCACTGATGACATAACTGATGACATCACAGTTGCTCGAGTGACATCACTGATGACATCACAATTGTGACTGACACTACCACCACAGACACCACTTTGCCCATTTCAACTAAAAAGAAGAAGACTACTATAATTGATTATTTTCGGTCATTTCATTTCCTATTTCAGTGATTGTTTTGGGTGTACCAGTATTTCCTTTTCACCCGTCAGAATGACACACTTTGCCTTTTAAGACTTGAAAACTGTCACGAATAAACAACTTGTCATTAATTACCATTTGAATCAAGTAAATAAAAAAGAATTACCCTCTCATTTCTGTCAGCAAAGCCATATATAAGTCAGCAGGGGTAGGAAGTAACACGGCGCGGCGGGGGGGTGCTGTGGGGGTTAGCGCGGGTCATATGGAAAACAAGGCCCCGCCTCTTTAAGAGACCGTATCGACCTTTGACCTCTAATGGGAGCGAGAACAATAGGACCTGCAGGCCAGCGCGCCGCTCTACAAGTGTTACGCCGCCGGGGAGTCGGCCCATACTGCCATACGCTCGTGTCAGCAAGTCTTAGTCGGGTTCACTGCACGCACGCACACGCACACACACACACACACACACACACACAAATCCATATCCACAAGCATATGTACATATAGTGCACTATATGGACACAGACTGAAACACAGTGACATTGAATTGTTACTTTCAGATGCTCTTAACTGGTCGGCTAATTGGATAATTGGGGGAATGATTGGATTTTCTTGCGGGAGCTTATTAATGAAAAGGCTTTCAACTCATCATCTGTTACAATGAATCCAAGCAGAATGAAGCAGACGACATGTAGCATTTTAAAACGTGTCGTCAGTGATGTGAAATGAAAATGCTTGTGGTCTGGGTGTTTAAGAAAAGGTGTATGGATGAACATGTCTTAAAGGAACACTCTGCCCATTTTCAACCAGCTTTGTATCATTAGAACATCAGTAGTATATCAGAAAACTGTAAACGGTTTTGAAGTCTGTCATTTAATTTGACAGTTATTGAGTGTTAAAGTGTGGACCAGTGACATCACTGGTCCACGCTAACTCAAATGAATAACTCATTAACTCAAATCAACTCTCAATAACTGTCAAACTATTCATCATTCATCTAGTTTGACAGTTGTTGAGAGTTGATTTGAGTTAATGAGTAATTAATTTGAGTTAGTGTGGACCAGTGATGTCACTGGTCCACACTTTAACACTCAATAACTGTCAAATTAAATGACAGACTTCAAAACCGTTTACAGTTTTCTGATATACTACTGATGTTCTAATGATACAATGCTGGTTGAAAATGGGCAGAGTGTTCCTTTAACTTGCTGTTTTACATTTAGACTTGAGACTGCCTTGGACCTGGGGCAAAGTCTACACACCTCTGAACAGAAATCATTTCAACGTGAGCTGTGTTGTGAGATGAGTCAGTTGCTCTTTTACAAGTTTCAAGTTACACATGTTATTGTGAAACACAGTTTGTCAGATGCCGTGATTCCGTTAACCCCTCATCTCCCATCTGTAAGTTCCCTCCTTGGCTTGGCGTCGTATTAAATCACTTCATCTCTTTGAATGTGAACAACACATTTGGCTTTTCTCCCTGGCGTTGGTGGCTTGTCTCCGTTCTGAAGTCATTGTTTCAGGGAACCAAAGGGATTCAAACCGACACACTCCTCTGGTATCTCTATCGCTTTGTGAGGAGGCGCGTGGCTCTCATTGTCCACAGGGTGTCTTTTGTGTTGGTAGTGTTTGTAGTGTGTGTGTGTGTGTGTGTGTGTGTGTGTGTGTGTCGGATGATCAGGTGTGCGTATCCGGTGACCTGGCTGTGTTACAGTCAGTGGGAGATGTATAAAAAAAGGTGAAAGGTGGGTGGCGGTGTGTGTGTGTGTGCGCGCGTGCATGCTTGTGCGTGCGTGTGTGTCTAATGATGTAGCTAATAACTAGAGAAGCTTAATTTATACTTAGAATTTATTTACTGCTATTTATTTACTTTACTATTAGAAAGTGTCGCTCAGCACATGGTCGCAGACGAAAAAGAAAGTGTCGCTCATGGTGTTGCATTTATACTTCAGTGAATGTACGCCTCGGTTCAACGGTCACGTGACACTCGAACGCTATAAGTGCAGACAGCCAAGAGAAGAGAGGGAACGCACAGTGAAACCACCTCGGAGGCAAGATGTAACGTACTTGGCTGCAGCCGCATATAAACGACACACAACCACACAACTCACCTCCTCTCTCTCTGGGAAATTGGTCACGACGTTCTGTGTGATTTTCACGAAGTCATAGATCAAGGACAGGCTGATAAAAATAGCGGGGACACGTTAATTTCAATCGAGCGAAAACCAAAACAAGGGAGTCACGCGCGCGTGCCGTCTATATAGCCAATCAGTGCGTGACGTAGTCAGCGACACTAGACATTTCACTAGGTAGCAGACACTGCTGCTCGCCGACACTTGAACGTGTGTTCTATTCTATTCTATTCAATTCAATTCAATTCAAAACTTTATTCGGGACACAGCTCAGGGGGGTCCATAGTACAACAGACATCATACAGAATATATAAATAAAGATATTTAGAGATAGATTATAAGAAAGACACAGGTATTACAAGTATTGCACCAAGGTCGTTTTACATACAGGCTAGAGCGCCAGTGGTCCCACAGTCTGGATGAGAACCTGACAGAGCTCATACCAGGATTCGTTAGTACTGAAATAATACTGTTTTCTGAGACTGACAATGTGCACATACATCTATAAATGAGATTTCGTATTACAGCAGAGCAGGTGGGAACATTGATGTTAACTAACGTGTGTGTGTGTGTGTGTGTGTGTGTGTGTGTGTGTGTGTGTGTGTGTGTGTGTGTGTGTGTGTGTGTGTGTGTGTGTGTGTGTGAGGGCTGTCACTTTTTATTCGAAATTCGATTTTAACTTTGAATGTGGGGGAGGAGGGCATGTTCGAATGTATAATTGACCTGTTCGATTATTATTATTATTATTATTATTATTATTATTATTATTATTATTATTATTATTATTATTATTATTATTATTATTATTATTATTTTATTTTTTTAATTAACCAAAATTAACCAACTGCTGCTTGCTGGTAATGTTAATCCCATGTCAGAAAAAGTCTCCAGATTTGTTGCGTTAGTCTCTTCTGAGAAAGATTGTCTCCAGGGTCTGAAAAGTTGTCTCGAGTTGGATGCAGCCAAGTTTGTGAGGCAGTGTTGTGACTGTGAGCGTCCAAGCTAACACCGCAGCGGAGAGGAGCTGACTGACTGGACCATGAGGACAGCTGAGGATTTTTTTAGTATATTCTTTTAATATTTTATATTATATTATATATATTTATACGATGTAACCGGCAGGCGCGGACTGCATAATCGGGCACGTCGGGCCCATGCCTGGTGGCCTGGCCTGCATTTTTTTTTTTATAATAATAATAATTTAATTAACCAAAAAACTTTGAATATATTCGAACATTTTGCGGGCAATTAAAGTTTGTTCGAACTTTATTTTGGGAAAAAGTGACAGCCCGTGTGTGTGTGTGTGTGTGTGTGTGTGTGTGTGTGTGTGTGTGTGTGTGTGTGTGTGTGTGTGTGTGTGTGTGTGTGTGTGTGCAATTCCTTGAGTCCAAGTCAAGTCTCGAGTCAAGGTTCAAGGTTCAAGGTTCAAGTTTATTTGTCTCCCTTGGGAGAAATTTGTCTTGGAGACAGAGATTCGAGCTGCGTACAGACATTTAACACAGATACATCAGATACAAAAACATAGGACATAATTGCATAGTTGCAACGTGAAATTGCATACACCCTTGTGCATTACCTTAGTAAGGAGCAGCTAGTTATCGTTGAGTAGCTTAATTGAGAGAGGGACAAAGGAGTGTTTATATCTATTGTATTTACACTTTGGAATTCTATATCTTCTACCGGACCTCATGAGCACATATTCTGGGTTCAGTACATGCAAAGGGTCAGAAGTAATGCTCCGAGCTTGTCTGACAGCTTCCTGGTCAAAAATGTCCCCAGTGTTCGAGTCCAAGTCGAGTCATAAGTCCTGAAAATGAGTCCAGGACTGGAGTCCAGTGGGTCTTGGACTTGACTACAGTACTGGCTCTGTCACATAAACACAAACGTTGCATAGAGGCTTGCATTATTAAAGCTTGGATTGTATCCTACATTCTGCAAGATCGACATCCGCCAAAGTCAACGCTGCGTCGATATTCATATATAGGCTAATATTTTTATGCCTCCATCATCTGTTTGATAACAGTGGCGGTGTAGTCATACACGCTGTTGTCAATAATACATTTAGGCTACTTCTCTACTTCTATGTAAATGATCTTTGTATTTAGCACTATGTTTTCTCTTTGCTCTCCCTCTATTCTAATGTATATATTTTTACAAAATACCGGTAAACGTGCTTGTGTGTGTGTGTGTGTGTGTGTGTGTGTGTGTGTGTGCCTCCCATTGTGCGGTGCATGGCTGTCGTTTGGCCTCGGGGCAGCAGTCAGATAATACAATGTAGATCTATAGCAGCAGCCACATCTGTCTCTGTCCCATCCTTATTGCTATTGATCTGTCTGTCTGTCTGTCTGTCTGTCTGTCTGTCTGTCTGTCTGTCCCTGTGTCCATCTGTCTGTCTGTCTGTCTGTCTGTCTGTCTGTCCCTCTGTCTGTCTGCCTGTCTGTCTGCCTGTCTGTCTCTCTGTCTGTCTGTCTGTCTCTCTGTCTGTCTGTCTGCCTGTCTGTCTGTGTGTCTGTCTGACTGTCTGTCTGTCCCTGTGTCCATCTGTCTGCCTGTCTGTCTGTCTGTCCCTCTGTCTGTCTGTCTGTCTGTCTGTCTGTCTGTCTGTCTGTCCCTCTGTCTGTCTGTCTGCCTGTCTGTCTGCCTGTCTGTCTGTCTGTCTCTCTGTCTGTCTGCCTGCCTGCCTGCCTGCCTGCCTTACTGGCTGTCTATCAGTTTATTATTTATTTTAGACCTTCTTAATTCCTTATTTGTGCAGCTATTGTTGGTTGTACTTTGTATTGTGTAAACCAGTGGTTATCAAACCTTTTTGGCTTCAGTAGACTACCTCCTTTTTCAACGCATAGAGTGCTATGTAACCCTTCAATTTCAGTCAAAACATAAAAATGATCAAATTTGTGTTCATTGAAATTACGCTTTTTTAGTTTTCTGGGGCTGGTTGCACAAAGCACCTTAAGTTAAGATTTCCCTTAGGGTCCGAGTAAAGGTGTCCATAAAATAAAATCGGCTCCACAAAACACCCTTAAATCTTCTCCTTAAGGTTAAACATTTTAAGGAAAATGTAAGCACAAGATTTAAGGGTGTTTTGTGCAGCCGATTCTATTTTATGGACACCTTTACTCGGACCCTAAGGAAAATCTTAACTTAAGGTGCTTTGTGCAACCGGCCCCTGGTCTTTTGACCTCTTTTGACCACCAACAGCCTAGCAGTCATTTTTACCTTTTTGACATTTATATGTGCAATTAAAAAATCCAACGCTCGTGTTGACTGACTTTTCCTAAAAGTGTCTGTATTTTAATTTAAAAATAGTTTTTACACAAATTACACAAAAGGCAAATAAAATACGATAATTGTTTACCTAGAATAGCCATAGGTGGTCATTTTGACTTAGTCTGATTTACAGGAAGCAGGCTGAGGCGAAAAGCTCTGCCATTGGCTCGAACCAATTCAGTCAGAGAGAAGGGAAATCCCTTTCCTGCTCGCTGCGTGTTGCTCTCCAATGCCTCCACCGCTGTGAAACAACGACTAGCGCCCCCTAGCGCTCACTCCCAAAGCCAGCAAGTGCCTGGAGAAGCTGGTCAAAACATATTTTGGTGTTTTTTCGTCTTCTTAAAAGACATTTTAAAACAATGAATGAATTAATGTTGTATGTTTCATTTGGTTTGCTTTTATTTTTGTTTGTTCTTTTCTCTTGCTTTTGTTTATATTGTATATTTTGATGTAATTATTGTCAATATTGGTTGAATTCCTTATAGGTAAATGACCTCGCATATTAAGCCCATTAGGGTTTCTTGTCTCTGCACCCGCACGATGTTTTCATCCACTTGTATCCTGACATTTGTTCTTGATTTTACTATGGGCAAATAAATAAATAAATAAATAAATAAATAAATGATGATAAATGGCCGGCTTCACCTGCGCCGCGCGGCCATGATGGATCATTTGAATCAGCGCAGTGTTACTAATGATCAGAGCGTAATGGCCGAGCCCTCTAGTGTCAGCACCTATAATCACACGCTGCTTTTGAGGCGAATGCCAATAAGGATGCCACATGCTACAGTGTTGCCTGCAGATTGCATGCGACCACTATTGAGCTACGACAGGCAGAAGATCATCTGGAGTGATTCTGTAATGAGGCTCCTGAGATGCTCTCAGATGGGATGAAAAATGGGTTTGTAGTTTAGTTTGAATCCAATCAATCGGCCACAAAGAAAAGGAAAGAAAAGGGAGGCATCCCAATAAAAAAGAGGATTCGTCATCACTGTGGATCAGAGTACCACAGTGATGACGTCTTTTTGTAGCTGGTTCGTATAGGGCATTGGTTCCCAAACTGTGGTCCGCGGACCCCGGGGCTCCGCCTGGTGGTCCGCCAGAGAATTGAAAAACAGACAACAGTTTTTACACACACATTAAACCCTGAGCAGTTGCCGGATTGGGCCGACTTTCGGAAATATGGCGATATTTGGGAAATATCACAATTTTGAACATTTACTTTCAGAGGCTGCAGCAGGCTCGGTTTTAAAGCCAGAGTGAAGTTTCTGGTATCATATGAAACTAGAAGACTTAAGGAATGGATTTGTATCAACCGTGTCATGCTAGCTTGTCAGGAAGGTAGCTAAATAACACTCCAAACTTAGGCTACATTTTGGTGAGGGAATTTTTTTTTTTTCAAAGGGGTCTTTTTCACAGCCTAATGTTGGCAGGTGTGTGTGTGTGTGTGTGTGTGTGTGTGTGTGTGTGTGTGTGTGTGTGTGTGTGTGTGAGAGAGAGAGTGTCCGTGTGTGTCCATTTTGAACCAGTTATTAGCCTTATATTATTATTTAGCCTTTCTGCTGCTATTGCATGGTTAAATCAGCAAATTTTATGCTAAGGAAGGGGGAGTTGGTATACTGTACGTGGAAGTGGTCCCTGGGAAATTTGGTTGGGTACGTAGTGGTACTTGGTCGGAAAGGTTTGGGAATGCCTGGTATAGGGAAAAAGGCAATGGGATTTTTGAATGGGAAATTCGGTGGAAAAAAAAGGTCTGGGTTTAGTTTATGAAACAGCGACATTTGTGTTGAGCAAGATAATCTTCACAAACGAGGACCACTTTTATGACTTTTGAAGCGTTTTCTGAAAATTGCGTTAAAAAACCCCCCATTTACGCTCCAAAAGTCATAACAGTGCTCCTCGTTTGTGAAGAGTATCTTGCGGAGCACAAACTTCACTGCTCTCTCTCTCTGTCTTTCTCTCTCTCTTTCTCTTTCTCTTTCTCTGTTCATCTCTCTCTCTCTCTCTCTCTCTTGGCTGTGGGACTCTCTCCCTCTTTCTCTCTCTCTCTCCCTCTCTCTCTCTCTCTCTCTCTCTCTCTCTCTCTCTCTCTCTCTCTTGGCTGTGGGACTCTCTCCCTCCCCTCTGTCCCCCTACAGAGTCTTGTCACCCGTGTTGTCACGACCCGCCTGAGTGTGAGCGCGACGCAGCGCAGCAGCGCTATTCCACATCGATCAATACACGGAGACGGGGGGCGAGCGAGGTAGGGGGGAAGCAGAGAGAGAGAGACGGAGGTTGTATGATGGATGGAGAGTGGTCGCCTCTCATTTGTTTCTCCTGTTCACTCTCTGCTCTGCATTACCTGGATCACAGAGCACACACTCCCTGTGGGGGCAGGAACACACACGCACACACACACACACACACACACACACACACACACACACACACACACACACACACACACACACACACACACACACACACACACACACACACACACACACACACACACACACACACACACACAGAGAGAGGAAGTACACAAGGGCAAACAATCAATTTGGACCACTTATTGGTCATGGAGTTCATCGCTTGGTTCTTATCTTGACTCTCTATTGATTCGGGATAGAGAGAGATTACAGACTTCCATCTAACGTCTAACCTGACGCTGCCGGAAGGTTTGTTTTCACAGAACCATCTGGGAATGCGCCCGGCAAGCCTTTGAATGGTGCAGGCACTTTCACAAAGCTACTTATCCGGTGATGGGATGAACCCATCTGTCTATCAAGCTACAATACCTGGCAGGCTCCATCTGGGCCCTTCTTGAACTAACTTCTTTCTCTTAAAAAAAACAACTAATAGGGATGTCACAATATATCGTGCCACAATATATCGCGATATCAAAACGTGACAATATGTATCGCTGAGATGAAATCTCGTATCGCGAGAAAAAGAAGCTGAGCATGGTGGCACTGATCTGCATCTGATTGCATGCTCGCTCTCCTTTTCATTGCTTTGTTTGAACAGACGAGGGACGTTACAGACACACGGAGGATGAAAATGGTGAAATGACTCAAATTAGCGTGGAGGATGCCCCCTCAACTTACAAATCGATTGCAAAAAAATATTGTTAAAATATCGTATCGTATCGTTATCGTGAACCCCATATCGTGTATCGTATCGTATCGTGAACTGAGTGTATCGTGACACCCCTAAAAACGAACCTAAACTAAACTTGTACCACTGTTCCTTCAGAAGTTGTAGCTGCCATAGACTGTGTTGCATAGTTGATTGCTCTATTGCTGACAAAAATGTGTTATCGTAAGTCGCTTTGGATAAAAGCGTCTGCCAAATGACATAATGTAATGTAGGTGATTGGATGAACCATCTGTCTATCACGTGTCACAGGGTCGCTTCTCGCTGGCGTCACTCCAACGCCCTCCCGTAGCTGCCTCATAGGACGCCGATTGGTGTGAATCAAGTCAAGTCACGTTTATTTGTATTCATAGCTTTCAAGGGGCGTTACGTAAGTACAAGGAACGCCCATTCTGGCGGTCAAAACTCAAAACAACAATGGCGCTGAACACTGACCAGACGCAGCTCCAGCAAAAAGCGGTCTTTTTCCCACCAGTTTCCAGTCAGGAATATTTAGACCATCTATCAAGCGTTGAAAAAGAACAATATCTAAACAAACTGCACGTTTTGGGCACTTCAAACAAACCGAACTATCGTTAACGTTACTGTCCAACACATGGCAGTTCGGAGAAATTGTTTCACAACAAACTGCGTGCGGAGTGCGGACTCGTTTTTATAATGTTGTGGAGAGAGAGAGCACAGCCCTCGTCGCGTGTGAAGAGAGAGGGAGAACGGGTGAGACAGAAGCAAACTATTTTTTGCAGATCTCAAAAGCAGGTAAACCACTGTGGGATTAGTGAGACTATTGCTAAAAGAGAAGATACTGTAGTGATGCCTGTGCTGTCGTCCGCTC
>NC_139640.1:14266930-14284430 GCF_964638095.1 Poromitra crassiceps | reverse complement strand
CCCACTGATGATGCCATAGACATTGTGAAATGATCAGTGTTGTCAAACTATACATTTTTCTTAAACAATAGGTAGCTATGAAAGAATGGGAGTCAAGGTGAGGACAGGAAATCAACGGTCGCTCAGCAGGTGGGGAATAACTCCCTTTTGGAGCCAGCCCTCAAGTGGCCATTTGAGGAACTGCAGTTTTTGGTACTTCCGTGTTGGCTTCATTTTTTCAGAACCGAAGGTTGGGGGCTTAGCAATCGGTTCAAAACAAAATGATGAATGGATGAAAAGCACATGAACGAAAACACGTGTGTGTGTGTGTGTGTGTGTGTGTGTGTGTGTGTGTGTGTGTGTGTGTGTGTGTGTGTGTGTGTGTGTGTGCGCGTGTGTGTGCATGCGTGCTTGTGTGTGTGTGTGTCTCAGAGGTGTAGTAAAGCAGGGAGTGGTGATCTGGGGCAGACTAATGGATATGATCCTGTAATGGGTGTCAGGCAGGAGGACATCCTCTTTGCAGTTGACTTCAGAGATGGGAAGTAACTAAATACAAATACTTTCTTACTGTACTTAAGTAGGATTATCTGTACTTTACTGCACATTTATTTTTTCAGACTTTTTAATTGTTCTCCCTATTTTAAAGGCCCTATATGTACACATTCAGAAGAAATTAACGTGTATGATTTTGTTCAATTGCCATTGAGTGAATGCTAGTTTACTAGCTTCCTTACGCTACTCCCGCTAACAGGGTGCGGCCTGCAGAAGCTAACAGGGTGCGGCCTGCAGGAGCTAACAGGGTGCGGCCTGCAGGAGCTAACAGGGTGCGGCGGCCTGCAGGAGCTAATAGGGTGTGGCCTGCAGGAGCTAACAGGGTGACAGGGTGTGGCCTGCAGGAGCTAACAGGGTGTGGCCTGCAGGAGCTAACAGGGTGTGGCCTGCAGGAGCTAACAGGGTGCGGCCTGCAGGAGCTAACAGGGTGCGGCCTGCAGGAGCTAACAGGGTGCGGCCTGCAGGAGCTAACAGGGTGCGGCCTGCAGGAGCTAACAGGGTGCGGCCTGCAGGAGCTTGCTGTTAGTTTTAGCTTCCTGCTTTCTCGTGCTTAGCATGGAGAAGGGAGAGTCAGCGAGGGGGTGCGCGGTGTGCAAAGCTACGTTGGCCGACTTTGACCGGCACGAATAGGTGCGTGTTCTGCCTCGGGCACGAGCACGCTGCACAGGCGCTTTTAAACCCTCGGTCTTGCAGCCTCTGTGCTATCTCCAAGATGGCCGTGCTGCGTCATAGAGCCAAAGAACTTTTATGGAAAGAACTGAAAGCTCCATATTGCCCCATTGCAACATCAGCGCCCAGCAGCCTCCGCCATTTTTTATTTTTGGAAGCGTGACAGCGCCAAAAGAACCTCGCACAGGCTCGCAGTGGTCAGCTGCGGTAGCGCGGGCCCCTATAATCAGCCTCTCTAAACAGTAACTCAACGGGAGAACACTCTAAATTTCGTGGATTCACATCTTTTCTGGGCGTACTGCAAATCTTGACTGAAGTGGTGTAGTGCAGGGATGTAAAACAACAACCATATTGTGGAAACTAAGCAAAATGTTTCGTTTTCTTTGTTTAGTTTTTTCAAGATAAATAGCTAATGCGGCTGTCGTCCACTCCGTCAGAAGTGTGTTGCCGTGGTTTTAACCTCGGGTCCTTTGCATTTACTATTTATCTTGAAAAAACTAAAAGAAAAAACGAAAAATTTTGCTTAGTTTCCACAATATGGTTGTTGTTTTACATCCCTGCACTACACCACTTCAATCAAGATTTACAGTACGCCCAGAAAAGATGTGAATCCACGAAATTTAGAGTGTTCTCCCGTTGAGTTACTGTTTAGAGAGGCTGATTATAGGGGCCCGCGCTACCGCAGCTGACCACTGCGAGGCGCATTCTGTTTCCAAAAATGTCCGGAGTTTCCTCTCTTTCCTTCCATGCTCTTTGATAGAGCTAAGCTCTTTGTTGAGGAGGACATTCCTCCCAGCGGTACGCTTCTCGAGAGGAGCGTGCCCGTTGAATATCTCCGCCCTGTCGTGGGTGAAGCCCCTGCTGCTCAGGGCTTACAGGGCCAGGGGCTCCAGTCCGAACAAGACGAGCAGTCTGAGTTTAGGTGGGGCAATGAGCCCATGCCTCCATTCATAGAGCGGCGTGAATTCCCGAGGTACGACCCCCTAGTCCAGGGATACTCAACTTGCTTTCGTGAAATGATAGAAGGCCAGGGGCCAGTTAATAAACAATCAATATACATTTTTCTGTAGCAGATTGTAGGTTTTTGGGGTGTCAGCCGGAGTTTAGTCTGACAATGTTGTGCACACCGGATAGTTAGTTAGGTTAAGTTAGTTAGGTTAAGTACATACATAAGTGCCTGGGTAGCGAGCAGACGGCGGTATTTGACAATTTAGCAGCTAAATCATAGATTATTAAAAGATATTCCATATTCCAGACTGAAATGCTATAACAGAAGTGGAGTATTGGCCAGAATGACATGAACATTTGGACACTTATTCAGCGGGTATCTTGCATGTTGCGTTCAGGTGCGCTGTAAAAAAAAAAGTGTTTTTTTGTTGTTGTTGCAACAAAAAAACTCAACTGGCGGGCCGCCAGTTGAGTATCACTGCTCCTAGTCGATGGAGGAGGGCTGGGACGGTGCTACCACCGTCACTACTAATGCGGAGGAACAAAGGAACGAGCCCTACCAGAAGCAGTTTTGCAGGGTGATGTCCAGGGCCGCAGCTAAGCTGTGCATCACTTGGGCCGACCCACCCCAGCCCCCTGCTTCAGTGCTACAGGGGTGCTTCTTTCAGGCATGCCAGGCATCCCGCCCACAGCGCTGCATGCCTGTCTGTGAGGACGTGATCCGCGCTGTGCAAACAGGCTGGGAAAGTCCACAGGAGGCTAAGCAGCTTTGTGCGGGCATGGCTTCATGGTCTACGCTCGACGGCGAGGATCGGTTGGGATTCTCCAGAATGCCTCCCCTGGAGGATGTGGTGGCGACTCATCTGGCCCCCACCTCCAGTAGGCCGACACTGCCTTCGAAGGGGTGCCAATTATGAGCCCGCCGTCGTTGGAGCTCAGCGCCCAACTTCGGCTCAGGGCTCTGCGCCCGACTTCGGCTCGGAGCTCAGCAGGGACCCGCTCAGTCCGCCCCTTGCTGGCGCTACGTGCCCGGCAGGGACGGCAGCTCGCCAAGGTCTGGGCTCAGGGGCAGCCTTCGGCTTGTAGCTTTAAGGACAAGCCCACCGTCCTCGGTGCCCACGGCCCGAGTGCGGTCGGGAGCTCTCCTTGGGTCTCATTCCCGTCATCAAGGCTCACCTTGGTCCATGGCCACGGCCTGGCCTCGGTTGGTAGCATCCAGGACAAGCCCACCATCAATGGCGCCGCGCGCCCATTGTCGGTCAGGAGCTCTCCTCTGGACCACGCGCCCGGACATTGGCCCGCCTTAGGCGGGGCCCATATCCGTGTGCGGTTGGCCTCGAAAGAGGTCTTCGTCCCCGCAGTCCCGCTGGCCCGTGAAAGTCACGCGGCCGGAGGGTTACCCCGATCTGACGCACCCACGCGTTGCGTCGGTAGTCTGAGTTTGCGTAAGGGATTTCCCCACTGCAGGCCTAGCATCTGCGGAGCTGGCCATGCGGTGGGTGGGCGCAGCCTTTCACACCCTGCTCCCCCTATTTTCTCCCCCCATTGGGGGCATCGGATCAGGTCCCGGTGCCCAATATACACATCACCAATGGTGCGGTTCTCCGACCCCATGGTTTTTTTGGTGGCCCCCTTTTGGCCCAAGCAGATATGGTTTACGGACCTGATCTCCTTGGCGCAGGGACCGCCCTGGGCGTTGCCGTTATGGGGCGGATCTCCCATCCCAGGCGGAGGGGGAGCTACTCCACCCCTCCTCCGGCAGGTGGAAACTAGCAGCCTGGTTCCTGAACGGGACCATGTGCTAGCACAGGGCTTGCCCGAAAGTGTGGTGTGCACTATTCAGAGTGCTAGGGCTACTTCGACCCGCTCTCAGGTGATAGTGACTGTGTTGCATTATATATTCGAGACATAGGACATATCTTATGCCTCGAATAACTTTTGTGGGGAGAAATAAATTGAAAACTAGTCACTCAAATCATCCACCGTTTAATGTTATTGCTACCACTACTTTGAGGCTTTTGGGCGATGTAACAATTAAGGCAAGTGCTCACTTGGCACATTGCCACCCCACGTTATCGCCTGAATGCGTGGGTAATGAATGCATCGGGAGACACGTGCGTTATGGAGTAGTGGAGAAAAGTGTTGGGCAGAGATCTCGTGTTGTGGATGCAGTGTATGGAGACCTGTCCGCACGTTTTGGGCATTCCAATTGCTGCCTCATCGACAGCACAAAATGTGTCATGCCCATCACTCCTCGCCTCCCCCCGCACGCTCTACTCTCCATCGGCCAGAAAAGAGGGACCATTTCCCTGTTTCTAAACAAAGCACATTGACATCACTATGTGGATTATTGATTATTGCACAAATTGCGGTATTTAGCAGTTATTGCACATTGAGTTTTTTTGCACAGTGAGGTACACATCAAAGTCTGTTTTGATTTGTGGACGGGTGGAGGGAAGTCGAAGGCTAATACTAATTGACTTTTTGTTTGAATTTTTAAGTTTGTTTTTCTTTGAATTTTGATGATTACGGCTTTACAGCACATGAAATGTCGAACTTATGAAAAGTATGTTCATTTATGCACTCGATACTTGGTCGGGGCTCCTTTTGCATGAATTACTGCGTCAATGTGGCCTGGCATGGAAAAAAGTGAAGTTTTCCACTATATATATTATTTTTTATATTACCTGTATGCATGTTAATAAGAAAGGTATCAATCATTCATATGTGTTCCCTAATCTAAAGTGTTCCCCATCAAATGGGAACCGCCAAAACCAAACGACCTCTAGCGATCACAAGTACATGATGTTTAGATCTTTTTGAACAGGTTGCACTCAGGTTGCATTTGTGTGTTTTGAATGTGTGTGTGTGTGTGTGTGTGTGTGTGTGTGCGCGTGCTTGTGTTGCTGTCTGTACCTCTACCTGTCTCTAGTCGATGTGTTTGCGTGTGTCTATAGCGTGTTTCTGTGTAAACTTAATTAGTCTGGTATTATTTGCATGTCGGGAGATTTGCCTCCAATGCTCTCCAGGGCCTGTCTGTCTGCCTCTTGTCTTCATTAAGTGAACATCAGGTGCAGATTAGCCCAGAATAACTTCTCCCTAATATAAATATGGCTGCCTGCCAAGAGGAAACTGTGTTGACTGGCAACTGGCAGCCCCCAATGCAGGAGGCCTGGCCTCTGCTGCCACCCGGTGGCGGGACTATTTTTGTAATGCAATAAGGTTTTAATCGGGTTAAAAACTTGGTAAGAGAGCATCATGAATTTGATTTAATCCGTTTCACGTTCAGTAAATTCAGTCAGAACAGACAAATTCAGAGAACAGAATGGAACAAATCTCATCACTTTCAATCCAAGTCATTGACACAAACACAAGATCTCAAGTCAAGACTTTAAAAACCTTTTCGAAGTCATCAAAGCACAAGTCAGAGTCAAGTCCCAAGTCAGCAAAACCCAAGTCAAGTCAAGTCTAAAGTCTTATCTTCATGCAGCAAGTCTCAAACTATTCAAACTGTGACTCGAGTCTCTCTCTCTCTCTCTCTCTCTCTCTCTCTCTCTCTCTCTCTCTCTCTCTCTCATACACACACACACACACACACACACACACACACACACACACACACACACACACACACACACACGCACACACACACACAGTTTATAAGCCATTGAAATCCCTTCAGTTCAGCCTAAGTGTCATCATGTAATCATCACCTTATCAGATCACACACACACACATTAGGGGTGGGAATCACCAGATGCCCACGATACGATACTAAAACGATACTTGAGTCACCATACGATAGTATTGCCAATATTGCGATATATTGAATATTGCGATATATTGAATATTGCGATATTTCGATATATATTGTCTAACTCCTTTTCCTACCTTTTCCTCGACCTCACCGGAAGTAAAACATGCAGTGTTTTTTTGTTTTGTTTTGTTTTGGCCCCACACGTAGGCTACATTATTAAGCTTCTCTGGACCCAATACGCCACTGCAGGTGCGGACTGCGACATCGGGCGCTTCGGGCAGATGCCCGGTGGCCTGGCATGGCATGGCCTGCAAAAAAATAAATAAAAAAAAAAAGATTTTTTTTATATCGATACTTGGCGTCCAAATATCGATGCAATATCGTCAGGCAAAATCTAGCGATACTACGGTGTATCGATTTCCCCCCCACCCCTAACACACATGTACGTGCGTGCAGACACACACACAGTAGCTGAGCGTGTATTTTTTTTTTTTTTTTTTTTTTTTTTCCACGTGACTCAAATTTGATATTTTCTTTTTGGGGGGGGGGGGGGGGGGGGGCTTTATTGCAAAGGACAGTATAGACAGACAGGGTTCTTTCAGGGTGCTGTTTACAAAACAGGGAGACTTAGAAGAGAGACAAAACACTGACTTACTTTAGAGACAACAATGGCCTCTCTGGTCTGGGATGTTTTCCCCAATTTATCCTGGGAATGGTGAAAAAGGTCTGCAGGACACCGGCATTCAGTAAGATACAAGATACAAGATGTTTATTGTCACACAGATGTACAAGTACACACGGTGAAATGCTTGAGCTGAGTTATGTTCCGTAACAAGTCATCATCATCATCGTCATCAACATCGTCATCATCATTGTCATCAACATCGTCAAGGCAGCATATCATGGCAGTTCCCCATCTCTCTCTTTCTGCCTGTTCGCTCTCTCTCTGCAAAAGCCAATAGCGCCATTTGCTATTGGTCCATGAGCGTGAGCTGTGCTGTGATAGGGTAGCGCAGGAATGAGTCAGGAAGTCGCACTTCCCGGCTCGTACGTGTAAAAGGCAATGGGATTTTAGTATGGGCTTTGGGTTCAATACTGTACATGAAATAAGGTGTGTGTGGTTAACAAAAGTGAAACAGCGAAGTTTGTGTTCAGCGATATAATGTGTCTTTTCAACATCGCCATCTGTTCATATTGGCATATAAACAGTCATCCAAAGTAATAAATAAATAAATTAAATGAATAAATAAATAAGATATGAGCAGAAATTCGGAATTGAATGGTGAACCATCAACCATCGCAAACACGCCCACTAGCGAGCCCGCCCTGGACCCATGATGCACCCCCAGAAGAGAGGCTGCAACTGGGGCTTGTTGTGCGTAAGCATGGGGGTGGCACTGTGCGCGCATGTGTGTGTGAGTGTGTGCGTGTGCGTGTGTGTGTGTGTGAGTGCGTGCACGTGTGTGTGTGTGTGTGTGTGTGTGCATGCATGCATGTGCGTGTGTGGTGTCCCAGAGGTGCAGGGGATTAGCTGAGGTCTCTCTGGAGGGGTCATTAGGCAGCTCTGATTATCTCTGATCCCCCTGACAGACAGACGCACACGCGCACATACACACACACGCACGCACACACACACACACAGACACACACGCACGCACACGCGCACACACACATACACACACACACGCGCACACACACACACACACACACACGCACGCACACACACACACACACACACACACGCACACACACGCACACACACACATTGATCTTTCGTGGTTGGCTCACATCTGTTTACCATAGGACCTTGTTGCAATATGGAGGAAATGTGACAGCTAATCACCAGCCTGGTCGCTATAGAATAAAATGGCATTATGCATTTCTGTAGAATATCACCGTTTCTCAACCAAAAAATACCTACATCATAAAAATATGTTTCTAGATACATGTATATCAACGTTATAGATGCACTGCGGAGCGCGTCGTCATTCAGAAACCACACCCAAAACGGGGGGAAAACAGAAACCCCCCCTCCAATCCTGGCGTTCTCCTATGTCGCGTGCATGGCTGCGTGTTGCACAAATAGATCGTATATACGGAAGATGAACACTCCAACTTACTTCCTTGACAGCTAGATCCACATGTTTGTTCTCGCCAATTCTCAATGGCTTCCTTGTATTGCTCAGGGGTACAAAAAAACTTTAACTGGCGATTTTTTACATTTGTTGTGTGCGCAGCCCCACCACACAACAGCTTTTAGCTATGTTTAATTCAAGGAAAATGACGCTGGTCTATGGGAGTGAATGGAGTGATTTCCCCCGTGATGGGCGTGACCTATTTCATGCAGTGTCTCTATAGAGAGCCGCAGGGATGACATATTTTTGTAGTGTTGTGGTCAGGGTGGATGATGGGCGTGGTCAGTAAGGGTGTTGTCAGGGTGGATGGAGGGCGTGGTCAGTAAGGGTGTTGTTGTCTGGGTGGATGGAGGGTGTGGTCAGTAAGGGTGTTGTTGTCTGGGTGGATGGAGGGTGTGGTCAGTAAGGGTGGTGTTGTCAGGGTGGATGGAGGGTGTGGTCAGTAAGGGTCTTGTCAGGGTGGATGGAGGGTGTGGTCAGTAAGGGTGGTGTTGTCTGGGTGGATGGAGGGCGTGGTCAGTAAGGGTGGTGTTGTCTGGGTGGATGGAGGGCGTGGTCAGTAAGGGTGGTGTTGTCTGGGTGGATGGAGGGCGTGGTCAGTAAGGGTGGTGTTGTCTGGGTGGATGGAGGGCGTGGTCAGTAAGGGTGTTGTGGTCAGGGTGGATGGAGGGCGTGGTCAGTAAGGGTGTTGTTGTCTGGGTGGATGGAGGGCGTGGTCAGTAAGGGTGGTGTTGTCAGGGTGGATGGAGGGCGTGGTCAGTAAGGGTGTTGTTGTCTGGGTGGATGGAGGGCGTGGTCAGTAAGGGTGTTGTTGTCTGGGTGGATGGAGGGCGTGGTCAGTAAGGGTGTTGTTGTCTGGGTAGATGGAGGGCGTGGTCAGTAAGGGTGTTGTCTGGGTGGATGGAGGGCGTGGTCAGTAAGGGTGGTGTTGTCTGGGTGGATGATGGGCGTGGTCAGTAAGGGTGTTGTCTGGGTAGATGGAGGGCGTGGTCAGTAAGGGTGTTGTGGTCAGGGTGGATGGAGGGCGTGGTCAGTAAGGGTGTTGTTGTCTGGGTAGATGGAGGGCGTGGTCAGTAAGGGTGTTGTGGTCAGGGTGGATGGAGGGCATGGTCAGTAAGGGTGTTGTCTGGGTGGATGATGGGCGTGGTCAGTAAGGGTGTTGTTGTCTGGGTGGATGGAGGGCGTGGTCAGTAAGGGTGTTGTCTGGGTGGATGATGGGCGTGGTCAGTAAGGGTGTTGTGGTCAGGGTGGATGGAGGGCGTGGTCAGTAAGGGTGTTGTGGTCTGGGTGGATGGAGGGCGTGGTCAGTAAGGGTGTTGTTGTCTGGGTGGATGGAGGGCGTGGTCAGTAAGGGTGTTGTTGTCTGGGTGGATGGAGGGCGTGGTCAGTAAGGGTGTTGTTGTCTGGGTGGATGGAGGGTGTGGTCAGTAAGGGTGGTGTTGTCAGGGTGGATGGAGGGCGTGGTCAGTAAGGGTGTTGTTGTCTGGGTGGATGGAGGGTGTGGTCAGTAAGGGTGTTGTTGTCTGGGTGGATGATGGGCGTGGTCAGTAAGGGTGTTGTCAGGGTGGATGGAGGGTGTGGTCAGTAAGGGTGGTGTTGTCTGGGTGGATGGAGGGCGTGGTCAGTAAGGGTGTTGTTGTCTGGGTGGATGGAGGGTGTGGTCAGTAAGGGTGGTGTTGTCTGGGTGGATGGAGGGCGTGGTCAGTAAGGGTGGTGGTGTCAGGGTGGATGGAGGGTGTGGTCAGTAAGGGTGGTGTTGTCTGGGTGGATGGAGGGCGTGGTCAGTAAGGGTGGTGTTGTCTGGGTGGATGGAGGGCGTGGTCAGTAAGGGTGGTGTTGTCTGGGTGGATGGAGGGCGTGGTCAGTAAGGGTGTTGTTGTCTGGGTGGATGGAGGGCGTGGTCAGTAAGGGTGTTGTCTGGGTGGATGGAGGGCGTGGTCAGTAAGGGTGTTGTGGTCTGGGTGGATGGAGGGCGTGGTCAGTAAGGGTGTTGTGGTCTGGGTGGATGGAGGGCGTGGTCAGTAAGGGTGTTGTCAGGGTGGATGGAGGGCGTGGTCAGTAAGGGTGGTGTTGTCAGGGTGGATGGAGGGCGTGGTCAGTAAGGGTGGTGTTGTCAGGGTGGATGGAGGGCGTGGTCAGTAAGGGTGTTGTCAGGGTGGATGGAGGGCGTGGTCAGTAAGGGTGTTGTTGTCAGGGTGGATGGAGGGCGTGGTCAGTAAGGGTGGTGTTGTCAGGGTGGATGGAGGGCGTGGTCAGTAAGGGTGTTGTGGTCAGGGTGGATGGAGGGCGTGGTCAGTAAGGGTGTTGTTGTCTGGGTGGATGGAGGGCGTGGTCAGTAAGGGTGGTGTTGTCTGGGTGGATGGAGGGCGTGGTCAGTAAGGGTGTTGTCAGGGTGGATGGAGGGCGTGGTCAGTAAGGGTGTTGTGGTCAGGGTGGATGGAGGGCGTGGTCAGTAAGGGTGTTGTTGTCTGGGTGGATGGAGGGCGTGGTCAGTAAGGGTGGTGTTGTCTGGGTGGATGGAGGGCGTGGTCAGTAAGGGTGTTGTGGTCAGGGTGGATGGAGGGCGTGGTCAGTAAGGGTGTTGTTGTCAGGGTGGATGGAGGGCGTGGTCAGTAAGGGTGTTGTCAGGGTGGATGGAGGGCGTGGTCAGTAAGGGTGTTGTTGTCAGGGTGGATGGAGGGCGTGGTCAGTAAGGGTGTTGTCAGGGTGGATGGAGGGCGTGGTCAGTAAGGGTGGTGTTGTCAGGGTGGATGGAGGGTGTGGTCAGTAAGGGTGTTGTCAGGGTGGATGGAGGGCGTGGTCAGTAAGGGTGGTGTTGTCAGGGTGGATGGAGGGCGTGGTCAGTAAGGGTGTTGTCAGGGTGGATGGAGGGCGTGGTCAGTAAGGGTGTTGTTGTCAGGGTGGATGGAGGGCGTGGTCAGTAAGGGTGGTGTTGTCAGGGTGGATGGAGGGCATGGTCAGTAAGGGTGGTGTTGTCTGGGTGGATGGAGGGCGTGGTCAGTAAGGGTGTTGTTGTCTGGGTGGATGGAGGGCGTGGTCAGTAAGGGTGTTGTTGTCAGGGTGGATGGAGGGCGTGGTCAGTAAGGGTGTTGTCAGGGTGGATGGAGGGCATGGTCAGTAAGGGTGTTGTGGTCTGGGTGGATGGAGGGCGTAAGCACTTGCCGTTCACGCTGGAGAGCCCGACCGCCCAGAGGAGGTACAAGTGCAGCGACCAGGACACATACTGTAATCCGGCTTCCCACCCACAGACACTGCCAATTGTGCCCATATAGATGCCTTCAATAGGTAGTTAGTAAGACAAAAACAATACAGAAAGACCATTACAAAAATTTAAAGTGCAACTTAGCCCCAAACTTTTAACCAATATATATGACTTTGGGGTGGTGTGTGAAGAATTCTGGTCAAAATGTCCACATTTGAGACCAAACTGTTACCATTGTACCATTTGTATCATTTTCAGCAGCATAAGTTCCCTCTATGGGTTCAAACCTGCTTTTTTTTTGTGCCCTCAAATGAATGGGATATTTGGTACATTGTGACGTCACGGTGGGTTTAGCACGCGCCCCCACTCATGTGGGGAAAAAAAAATCCCCAATGGATTATTACTGTAGTTCAGGCGGCGCGAGCCCTTTAAGAGCAGTGCATTCATGGGTAATGGCTACTGTGGCTAATATTAGCCGCTAGTTAGTTATGTTACATGGCAGTAAAACGCCACTGAATGACCAAATTGATATAACTTTTAACCATTTCGAGTAACACTGTTTCCATACGGATCACCAGCGTTAGTTTGTTGTTTATAACTTGGCTATATTCATAACGTTTTCTATCTCGGATGCGTTATTTCAAATCCCACATAGGTTACGCCAAAACCACCCTGGCGCAAAGCGTGTGGGTTTCAGGACGAAACAGTCTCGAGCCACTAACGTTATCTTTAGAGCACAATATTCCTGGAATGCAAGTTTAACTAAACAGTTACATGTCCTCTGCATTCTACATCAAATGAAGATATTACGGGTTGTTTTATTTTGTATGTTACATACTTATTGGCCAAGATATGTTAGTTTATGATGGAGGAATTCTGCCAGCTAAAGAAGGGAGTATAGGCGGCCATCTTGCCTGCAGAGTTTTCAAATCAAGTAGAATCCGTTTTGCAAGAAATCTGGGGGGGTCAGTCCCGCTTTAAAGGTGCAGGCCAGTGTCTCTTTAAAGTGATGTATGATGGGGGGGGGGGGGGGTAGATTCATATCAGTGGGGGGATTCTGGCCTCTTGTTGAGCCAGCTGTGCTCAGGGGTCAAGGGGGGGGGGGGGGGGGCAAAGTCCCATATGGGGGCTTCCGGGCCTCGTTGAATAGGCAGATGGCAGTTGGGAAGAAGCTGTTGTGATGAGAGGTCTTGGTCTTGACAGACCTGCAGTCTCTTGTGAGGGGGAGCATTTCAAAGAGTTTGTGTCCAGGGTGGGAGGGGTCGTCCATGAGACCGCTCCAGCGTCCTGGTGGTGTGCAGGTCCTGAAGGTCCTGGTTGTGTGCAGGTCCTGAAGGGATGGCAGGATAAATGTACCCCTGATGAGCCTTTAACTCAGAAAAACCCTCCCAAAGTTAAAACCTGCTCTACAGTGTCTAAATCATCCATGTAGGGGCTACTTTAGAGCACTTTGTCAAACCAAAACGATTTAGTTAATTTGTTCCAAATATGTCAATCATTGTCAATAGTACCTGGATATTTAAACCACTAGATGTCAGTAGAGAGCCACTCTCCAGCCAGCAGGATGATAGGAAGCTCCACTGTTCTGTGATGCAGGAGGTGAAAAAGTTGAGTCCAGTGCAGCTGCTTCTCAAGGAACATACCCCCCTGGCAATGTTGAAGGCCACTTCATTCAGTACATTGCTGATAATGTTGACCATAACATCAGAACCATTGATGGCCACAACACATTACATGGTATGGGCCTTATAGCTGGAGTTACACCAAAGAGCCAAACCAGTACCTTTGATAGCTGTGACATCATAGCAGCAGTTGGACACATCAATATCCACATCTGGAAATCAGAGACCCCTGGCCTTTCGTCCATGTCCTATGGGAGGATTGAGAATGCCACGGGTGGGTGCAGGCCAGGGCCGTAGCTAGAGGGAGGAAAGTGTGGACGATTCCAAGGGCCCTTGACTGACAGGGGCCCTAAAAAACATGGTGAGTGAGAAAAGGATAAAACATTTATCAAGACTGAATAATCATCTCATGTTAATAATAAAAGACTCCTGTTGGACTCCATATGTGTATCAATATTCTTTCTAGTCATTAGTTTAGTGAGAGCATTTCTTTGTTCACTGTGGTGTATTCAGGGCAGAAAGAGAGCATGATGATTCAGCAGGGCAAGGAGAGCTGGTATAGGTGATATAGAGATGATTGAGAAAAGGCAAATAATGACATTACAATAGTCTCTAAGCTGAGCTGAATATTAATTTAAAATGAGATATTCCTCTAAATTGGGCTTCAAATGGCCAAAATTTTCCGCATCCGTGGCCCCGATGTGATATCCTTTCATGGGGCCCAAAATCCCTGGCTACGGCCCTGGGTGGGTGATTCTCATGAACAATGGTACAAACGCATAGCAAAACTCAAAGATATCAAGAAGATATCAAGTAGGATCTAATTTCATGATGATGATAGAAACGTGTTTGCAGCGGGGAAACGGCAGAGAGAAAAAAAAAGATGGGAGGATTTAGAGTGGACTTGGTGAAACAGTAGTGAGAGGTGCGCGCCGAGGACAGAGAGAGATGGAGAGAGCTTATGTCGACAGAGTCGACATAATATGTCGCGGAGATTATGGTGCGCTCAAGTGCGTAGGAGGTGCTTTTCAAAGCTCTGAGCGCAAAGTAATTGCACCATGCTGACGATAGGTGTAGGAGCCAAAAAGTAAACTTTTGATTTGCGTTTGTTTGATGACGATTGTAAGTGATGAGGTCACTGTCAGCAGTGTAATGGAAATTGTGACGTCACTGTTGAGAAAACTGGGAATTATGACATCATCGGTCAAGTCGCTCATGCGGTAGCCACTAGCCGCCATGGTATAAATGTGTTTAGTTTCGAATAGTTCAGTTCTGCTGTAGTGTTTGGCTGCATTAAAAGCCTGCAGACTCTCTGCCCTCCATGGCACATGGTTAAACTCCTGCTTAGCAGCATTCTTCTTCTTCCCCATCTGGCAGCCAGGAACACTTTGAGAATAGAATAGAATAGAATAGAATAGAATAGAATAGAATAGAATAGAATAGAATAGAATAGAATAGAATAGAATAGAATAGAATAGCATCAGTGTTCATTTACAGCTCATCTAACAGCAATTACACTCAGAATAACTCACTAACTCACTGTTCATTTACAGCACATGTCACAGTGCAAAGAGGAAAGAACATCAGAGCACAATGACGTCAGTACTCTGTATCAGCAAGTACTCCAGATTAAGTACTCTCTAATGTGTCTCTAAAACCAGCAGGTGGCAGTGTTTCTTCATTTGTCAGCACCTGAGGCCACTGAGCTTCTCTTTCAGCCAGCAGCATTCAGCAGCTCAAGAGAAGAGGAGAGAAATCCTTCCATTGACCTTTTTCATCAGCAGCCATTTTGTGTCTAAAAGGCAGGAAGTAACACAGGTGCAAGCAAAACATTAATGAGGGTTTCCAACTTCCAATCCATTTAAGTGTTCCAGTGCTGTTTGGGTTGCACCTGTGTTACTATTGCTCTATTGACATCGTGAAGGGCAATTTTTCTGAAAATGAGCCAATGACACATCCTTTGCATAGGTCAGGATCCATTAAACTGAGACCACTGATGCTTTTAATTAAAGCACGTGACAGTAGCAGGCTGGTAGCAGGGCACTGCCAAGGTGGCCTAAAACTGGTTTTATGCTTACGTGAAATCACCAGCGCCGACTGCGCCGAGGGGTCCCCGCAGCTGGCCGTTCTATCGGCGCAGCTCGGCGGAGGAGGGGGTGCAGCTCCTCGAAAATGTGACTCCGCGGCGTCAATGCGGACGTGACATGACCAGCACGAGAGCTGTGATTGGCCGTTGCCTTGGGCTGCGCACATATCCGCTGACGTAGTTGTTGTGAGGAATGAGGAAATGCCATTTCATCATTTAACAGTGCTTGTCCCTCATCTAGCAAAGCTTTCTGCAGGCTCACCGGAATGAGTTTTGAAATAAAGGGACAATAAAATGTCCCCCCACCGACATGATTGAAAGTTCTTGGTAAACGACATGATAACGTCAATGTACCACAAGCCACCTAGTGTTTTGGACGTGTACCGCAACCAATGCACTCAGTTACGTTCGAGTATGCACAGTCTCGCTGGCAAGCAGCCGCCCTGGAACTACTTTTAAGTAGGGGGTGCTCTAAGGAAGGGACTCTCGGCACTGCCCGCCAGGGCCATATTTAGAGGAATATTTAATTTTAAATTAACATCAGGATTATACTGTTGTGATGTCATTATTCAGTATCTTCTCCTTTTCTCACTCACTTTCATGTAAGCACCTGCTCTCCCTTTAGTCGTTTTACACTACAACAGACAGCAACACAGGCAGAATTACTGAAATTATTATTATTATTATGGAAAACCAGATTATGATGAAAATCAAACACTTTTGAAGAGAGAGCGTATGAAATAAGATTAGAGCTGGGAAGTACAAACTGTTTTTAATGCATTTTGTTGCTCTTATAAACACAGGACAGCCCAACAAAGCACAAAAAACAACATCCACTTACATACAGAAACACTCAAATGAAATCCTCAAAACTCAAAACCTTTAGCACAGACTGAGCAATTTAATTGTGCCTCATCATGTGCCCATGACACATTGAATACAAATAAATGAATCAATCAATCAATCAATGTAAATTTCAATTCAATTCAATTTCAATTTATTTGTTCAAAAGGGGACAGTGTACATTAATGAACATTTTAGCAAAATGTAAATGCACGACAATTGCAGTCACATGACTGTTAGTCCCTCTGCCAGAAGGTACAGGCCTTGTGTCCTGATAGGGAAAAAGAACAAGGTGCAAATATACAGGATTAAAATAACATCTTATCTCTAAAGACAAGTGCAGCAAGAGAAAGAGAGCTAGCTAACACACAAGTATACAATCAGAATAACTATACTCTACATATCTACATATAGAGATTTAAACAACAAATATGAAAAGAAAGAAATGTACAGCAAACTACCCACATAGCAATACAGTAGAACCATTCTAGTTCTTTACCCCTAACTATGTGTACAGGTTTGAGTGGACTTCAGCCATCTCTTCATTTGACCTTTAAACATGCTCAGCGTCTCTGAGAAGGAGAGCTAGCTAATACACAAGTATACAAACAGAGTAACTATACTCTTAAAAAAGTTTGACGAATATGAAAAGAAAGCAATGTAGCCTACAGCAAACTACCCACATAGCCAACACAGTAGAACCGTTCTTGATCTTTTACCCTTAACTATGTGTACAGGTTTCAGACTTCAGCCATCTCTTCATTTGACCCTTAAACATGCTCAGCGTTGGACATTCCCTAATAGAGGATGGAATTGTGTTCCAGAGTTTACCACCCTTGACAGACAAAACCGTCTGGCCAAAGGTGGTGCGCCTGTATGGGATGACACAGTCGCCTCTGACTGAGGTTCTGGTGGTTCTGGATGTGGATCCAGATACAGGTCTCCGCTTGATGTACTCATTTAGCGGGGGAGGAGCAAGACCATTTAGAACTTTGTAGATGGTGCAAGCATATTTAAAGCTAATGAAGTTGTTGAAGCTTAGGAGGTTGTGTTTAACCAGAATGTTACAGTAATGATAGGAACAAGGTTTTTTGTCAAATACTTTCAAGGCTCTGTTTAAAGCGACTCAAGTGGTTTGAGTGTGGAAGTACATGTGAGTGACCAGCTGGTCAAACAGTAATCCAGGTGAGAAAAGATCATTGCGTGTAAGAATGTCCTAGCTGAATCTATAGACATGCTATTTGTAATGTGTTTGAAATTAAGCAGGTTGAGTTTCACAGAGTTTGCCACCTTTTTGACCTGGTTCTTAAAAGTCAATAGGATCTAGGATCACACCTAGGTATTTAAATTCGGTTACCAATTCCAGTTCAACATCATTAAAATGATGACTCCAGTGGGGACAGGCTGGCATGCTCGTCAGACATGTGAAGTTTGGTGCGCGTGTGACCATGTACAGCCGAGTTACAAACCGCTTTCTGTGTTGTCAGTAGGGGGTTCTCTGCCTATAACTCAAAACTGTCATATAAATGTCTTCAGGCTGGGATGCTCATCCAACTTAACTTGTAACACAGGCTCCCCACAGGGCAGCGTCTTTTCATCTGTTTTCTTTATCTTGTACACAGACAGCTGCAGATCAAACAGGGACAACAGCCTTATAGTCAAATACTCTGACGACACTGCACTCCTGTCCTCCAGGGGGCAGAGTTG
>NC_139640.1:14256930-14261930 GCF_964638095.1 Poromitra crassiceps | reverse complement strand
AAGGTGTGTGTGTGTGTGTGTGTGTGTGTGTGTGTGTGTGTGTGTGTGTGTGTGTGTGTGTGTGTGTGTGTGTGTGTGTGTGTGTGTGTGTGTGTGTGTGTGTGTGTGTGTGTGTGTGAGAGAGAGAGAGAGACATACAGGTCGCCAAGCTCAATCTTCCACAGAGCAAACAGACAAACAACAGGGGCGCCTTCTCTTCTTCTCCTCTCTCTCTCTCTCTCCCCCTCTCTCTCTCTCTCCCTCTCCCTCTCTCTGCTTCTCTCCCTCCCTCTCTCTCCCTCTCTCTGCTTCTCTCTCTCCCTCTCTCTCCCTCCCTCTCTCTCTCTCTGCTTCTCTCTCTCTCTCTCTCTGCTTCTCTCTCTCCCTCCCTCTCTCTATCTCTGCCTCTCTCCCTCTCTCTCTCTCTCTCTGCTTCTCCCTCTCTCTCTCTCTGCTTCTCTCTCTCTGCTTCTCTCCCTCTCTCTCTCTCTGCTTCTCTCCCTCCCTCTCTCTCCCTCCCTCTATCTCTCTCTGCTTCTCTCTGTCTGCCTCTCTCTCTCCCTCCCTCTCTCTCTCTGCTTCTCTCCCTCTCTCTCCCTCCCTCTCTCTCTCTCTGCTTCTCCCTCTCTCTCTCTCTGCTTCTCTCCCTCTCTCTCCCTCCCTCTCTCTCTCTCTGCTTCTCTCTCTCTCTCTCTGCTTCTCTCTGTCTGCCTCTCTCTCTCCCTCCCTCTCTCTCTCTGCTTCTCTCTCTCTCTCTGCTTCTCCCTCCCTCTCTCTCCCTCCCTCTCTCTCTCTCTGCCTCTCTCCCTCCCTCTCTCTCTCTCTGCTTCTCTCTCTCTCTCTCTCTGCTTCTCTCTCTCTGCCTCTCTCCCTCCCTCTCTCTCTCTCTGCTTCTCTCTCTCTCTCTATCTGCTTTTCTCTCTCTGCCTCTCTCCCTCCCTCTCTCTCTCTCTGCTTCTCTCTCTCTCTCTATCTGCTTCTCTCTCTCTGCCTCTCTCCCTCCCTCTCTCTGCTTCTCTCCCTCCCTCTCTCTCCCTCCCTCTCTCTCTCTCTCTCCTTCTCTCTCTCTCTCTGCCTCTCTCCCTCCCTCTCTCTCTCTCTGCTTCTCTCCCTCCCTCTCTCTCCCTCCCTCTCTCTCTCCTTCTCTCTCTCTCTCTCTGCTTCTCCCTCTCTCTCTCTCTCTTCTTCTCTCTCTCTCTCTGCTTCTCTCTCTCTCTCTCTGCTTCTCTCTCTCCCTCCCTCCCTCCCTCTCTCAATCTCTTTTTCTCTCTCTCTCTCTCTGCTTCTCCCTCCCCCTCTCTCTTCTTCTCTCTCTCCCTCCCTCCCTCTCTCTCTCTGCTTCTCTCTCTCCCTCCCTCCCTCCCTCTCTCTCTCTCTGCTTCTCTCTCTCTCTGCTTCTCTCTCTCTGCCTCTCTCCCTCCCACCCTCTCTCTCTCTCTCTCTCTCTCTCTCTCTCTGCTTCTCTTCCCCTCTCTCTCTCTCTCTGCTTCTCTCTCTCTCCCTCTCTCTCCCTCCCTCCCTCCCTCTCTCTCTCTCTGCTTATCTCATTCTCTCAGCATACTGTATAAAAAAATTGCAAGCCAAGGTCAAATCAAAAATGTGATTTCTTTATAGAATGCGCTCCTCTTTCAGTCTCTCTGCTAGACTCACCCTGGTTAGAATGACAGTTCTTCCCATGTTAGACTATGATGACACCATCTACCGATCTGCCTGCAAATCTACTCTGCAAAAGCTAGACGCTATCTATCACTCTGCCATCCGTTTCACTACAAATGCCCCTTTCAGAACTCACCACATAAACAAATGCGGGTTTGAAGAAAATATTTTTTCGATGTTTTTTCTTTAGTTTTGGTCCGAGTGAAATGTTCTATGGTCTCTCCTGATTATAGCGTTAAGGTGCATTCACACCGAGATATTTATTTTTCGCTCTGTCGCTCAAGTCAACCCTTTGGAATCGTTCTGTCGCTCTGTTTAAATCGCTCATCAACAGGCACACGAAATGACGGACATGTGGGGGATATAACGTTACGCAATGTCATGCTGTTTGTCCACTACGCGCCACCGTCATTGTTTACAAGCTAAGCCTATCAGCGTGCTCCTGATGCGAGCTCTATACCGGTAGTACAGACTTCACTTCATGTCAGCTGTCAGCCTGTCAATGCGGTTTGTTGCCACACAATAAACCAGCGGTTTCTTCCAAGCCAGAGTGATCCTTGACTCGCTCTCACACGGCAGCCAATCAGCGTTGAACAGCGAGTGACTGATGCCAGCGTATTTTCGCTTGAGTTGGAATATTTCATCTTGAGCGACGAGCGTATTTTCTCCCTATCGCTCTGTCTCTGCCGCTCGGACGCCCAGCGATTATTCTCCCAGGCGAATATACGCTCAATCGCTCGTTTGCATTGACTTTGTATGTAAACTCGACGCCAGCGACAAACTTTAATAGGTCAGTGTGAACGCAGCTTTAGCTGAACCGTTTGGTTTGAACCATTTAAACTCTTTTCTTAAGCATTTTACAAAATGTTACAAAAATGTTATATGGGGAAATAAATGGCGGAGGAAAATCTCTGGTACAGTGCTGAAGCAGGAAGTGACGCTCCACTTTGGCTCTCTATACTGTTTCCGCCGTAACTTATGCTATTTTTCTGTATCTTTGTCAAATAGCGTAGCACAGAATGATGACGTGCATACGTGTATATACACTCATAGAAGGTTTGAAAGAGAACAGCAACCTTTGAACAGGTAGAAAAGCTGACTTAAGTAACACATGAGTTAGGCTTTGAATGTACATTGGCAACCAACTTGCATAACAACATTACTTAGAGCCATGCAGTTGTTCATGTGCATTTAATATGAACTCTTTGTTCATGTTGTTCATGTTTAGTTCACATTAGTAAATGCCTTAGTTAACATTAGTTAATGAACACACTGTATAGTGTTATTCATTCATTCATTCATTCAATTATCACTTTCTTTTTTCTTATTGTACATTCATTGTTTGTTTTTTCTCATTCTTTTTTCATTCTTTCTGTCTTTCTTGTTTACTTTATTTCAGTCAGTCAGTCGGTCAGTCAGTCAGTCAGTCAATCAGTCAGTCAGTCAATCAGTCAGTCAGTCAGTCAATCAATCAGTCAGTCAGTCAGTCAGTCAGTCAATGAGCTATGTACAGTAGGAGCCATTCATGTCACTGTCTGTTTGTAGTTTTGGCCTAGTTTAAGTTTTCCGCTGGGTGGTGGTGTGGACGGGTGGGCCGGTGGAGTCTGTATTGCACAGGTGTCACAGGTTTGCAGTGGTGCTTGGGTGATGGGGAGATCACACAGGTTTTTACCGCTCATCAGGATTGTGCAATAGATTCACGTTACTGTATTTTCTTAATAGTTAACAGAATAGTTTTGCTGCCTGTAAACATAATTAAATGGGAACCTCTCACCCAAACTGCAAACACCACCTGGACATCAATGTTTTGAAGCACGTCAAAAACACCTCTCCTACACCCAGCTGAGTGACTAAATGTTGGACCCAGGATACAAGCTACAAGCTATAGTCAATTATCTCCCAGTCTTTAGTCTTATTTACTGTACATTCATAAATTAATGCAGTTAGTCAGTCAGTCAATTCTTTCTTTCTTTCTTTCTTTCTTTCTTTCTTTCTTTCTTTCTTTCTTTCTTTCTTTCTTTCTTTCTTTCTTTCTCCCGCCCCCCCCCCATATTAATCTGCATAGGGACAATCAGTGGCTCATGTTTACTGATTCGCCCAATCAGGTATCAGGTTCTCCCTTGAGGTTCAAGGACCCTGTCGACTGACGCGTGCGTGCGTGCATGTGTGTGTGTGCGTGTGTGTGTGTGTGTGTGTGTGTGTAGGGGGGCACAAACCCTCAACACTTTCAAAAGGCCTTTCATTTTTTTCAGGAAATGAAATGAAGAAGTAAGTACAGAGCCATGTTTTGACCACATTTCTTCACCCATGTGGTAAACTTTGATTTCTAACTGTTCGTTTTTAGTCATTTCAAGTCATGTGCTGTGTTGAGACAGATCTATAGGCCTATTTCCATGAAATAAAAACAAGATTGGTGATTCTATTCATGTGCTGATACGATCGTTTGAGAGTGAAACCGCAGTCTACTGAACATAGTTTTAGCCATATTTAGAGGAATATCTCATTTTAAATTAACATTAGGATTATACTGTAGTGATGTCATTATTCAGTATTTTCTCTCTTTTCTCACTCACTTGGTGACCTGCTCTCCCTTTAGCTCATTTTACAATTACACTACAACAGACAACAACACAGGCAGAAACCTAACCTCTCCCACCCCCACGATTATTATTATTATCACTTTGAAACACAGTGCCAAACTTGTCATCTCAACACACAAATAAAATCAAACTAAGCGTATACTATACTATTATAGCAGCAGCCAATGACAACACATTCAAGCCATCCTAAAGTGCATTACTGAGTGCAGTAAGGGTGGGGCATCAACAATGAAAAATAAATACAACTGAACTGAAATAAGTACTGATATGAGGAAGTGCTTTCCAGACACACAAAACACCCATTTGGTTTAGCTCTCACCTGAGTATCCTCCTCCTCCTCCTCGTCCTCGTCATCGCTCTCTCTCTCATCAAGAGGAGCTGCCAGGCAGGGTGGAGTTAGGGTGACCGGTGGAGATGCACTGTCTCTGTCTCTGCTGCTCTCTCCTTCTCCCTGCTCTCTCACCAACAGCTCCACGGCAATAGTAGAAGAAGTAGCAGGCTGCCGCTGCAGATGCAAAAACAAGTTTGATTTGAACATACTTTTTCTTTTTTGGCGGCTCATTCGTCATTTTTCACTCACCTAAAACAAACACATGTCACCCAGAGTGCCTTTTGCCTCCGAAGAAAGAAGAGCAGCGAGTCGGGGCGGGTGGGGGCGGGGCATTGGGTTGCTCGCTCACTCTCCGAGCGCTGGCTGCCAATTCTCCTCCCCCCCCCCCCGCGTCCCCACTCTCTCTCATATTTAGGGGGGCAAAATATCCCCCC
>NC_139640.1:14231930-14251930 GCF_964638095.1 Poromitra crassiceps | reverse complement strand
CGTGCGCTTACTCGCTCTGACTGCGCACCCTGCGTACATTTACGCGTAAAATTACGTGTTCATGTTGTGCGCGATGCAGAAACACTTCCGGTTGCGTAACACTCAAAACTGCGAACGGGTGTGTGTGTGAACGCGTAACGAAATTGCGTACATTTACGCGTAATGATGTACGTGGGGTGCGCAGCCAGAGCACGTAAACGCACGCATGAAGATAATAGAACAATTTTGTCACGCGCGCACATGCACGCGGACTATGATGTGCGCAAACTACATCACGCGTAACAACAAGCTGCGTAGCACAGCTACTTACAGCGTGTACACGTGTGACCAGTGTTGGAGAAATTTCGTTACGCGTTCACACACACACGCGTTCGCAGTTTTGAGTGTTACGCAACCGGAAGTGTATCTGCATCGCGCACAACACTCCGCGTACATGAACGCGTCGCGTAGTGTTCTGTTTTATTCTATTTCTTTCTATGTTACATTTTCATCCAGTAGATGGTGCCAGTGACCAAACCAACCAGTTGATCAAGCATGTCGCTAGCAGGTTTCTGTCCCAAGATTGCTCGCAGACTATTCTGTGGTCAGCACCAAAGATTACCCACAATCCCTTGGGCCCACATTTTACAACATAAATCGCCCATTAATCCTCATAAACAGCATTTAAAACGTGTAATAATGGATACATGAGTCAGTAAAACTGTTTTTATAGTTGTTTTATTAGTTGTTTTATTTTATTTTATTTGGTGAATGAATGACACCATGTTACAGATGCAGACCCAACAGCTGTAGTATAAATAGGTTGTGTTGGGATTGCCGAATTAGATTTAACTGACCCCTTGCGGCTGGATGGTAGAAGCAAGTTGTCAACTGGTACAGTCCTGACAGCATGAAAAACTCTTTTACCGACTCATATCCATTATTACACGTTTCAATTCTGTTTATATGAAGATAAATGGGCGATGTATGTTGCGACTGTCTGTCTCCTGTAATAATAAGTTAGGCACACGCAAGTTCAGGAGCTTCACATGTCTGGCTTTATTGTCATCACCGCCATCTTGTATACTGTCAGGTTAGCACACGTATCTCGTGCCATATCCAGTTCCGGTTTTCAACATAAAGGTTTGTGACCGTGACATCAAACATTACAATGTATGTTGTAAACTGTGGGGAAATTGGATTGTGGATAATATTTTGGTCACTGGCACCATCTACTGGCTGAAAATGTAACATAGAAAGAAATAGAATAAAACAGAAGAGAACTATGCGACGCGTTCATGTACGCGGAGTGTTGTGCGCGATGCAGATACACTTCCGGTTGCGTAACACTCAAAACTGCCAACGGGTGTGTGTGTGAACGCGTAACGAAATTTCTCCAACACTGGTCACACGTGTACACGCTGTAAGTAGCTGTGCTACGCAGCTTGTCGTTACGCGTGATGTAGTTTGCGCACATCATAGTGCGCGTACGTGTGCACGCGTGACAAGAACGACTATGTTAAGTCATGCAGGCACACACACGTTGCTGCGCATGTGTCAGTGAATAATGACGTCGATAGGACCTCATACACACACACACACACACACACACACACACACACACACACACACACGAGAGAGACTAAGGGAGAGAGGAGAGAGAGAGGGGGAGAGAGAGGAGAGGGAGAGAGAGACACACACACACACACACACACTATAGTGTGTGTTTGTGCGCAGACATCATGATTGACTAACTAAAGAACAATACATGATAGAGACTTCATACTGTCACGGTGTGTGTTGGGGGTAACTCATTACAAAAGTAACATGTTACATGTAATAGATTACTTTTAGCAGTAACTCAGTAATATAACTTATTATAGGATTTCAGTAATATTCTACAAGTTACTTTGTCAAGTAACTCAAGTTACAAATTGAGTTACATTTGATTCAAACTGTGTGTTTTTATGCAAATAACCACTATAGATGACAATAACAAAGGAAAATAATAACATTTAGAATTTTGGATTGTTTCCACTGACTTCAAGGGGGTTTAAATAATTTTTCGGGATGGTTCCGGGGCGGCAATGTCATTCTGCTGCTGCTGTTGTTTTGGTAAAAGTAATGCAAAAATAGTGTAATAAGTAACGAGTTACTCTACACAGAAAGTAATATTGTAAAGTCACTTATTACTATATTACTTATTACTTTACAAATGAAAGTAACTAGTAATATGTAATGCATTACATTTTGAAAGGAACTTGCCCAACACAACACTAACACTAACACTGACACACACACACACACACGCGCGCGCACACGCACGCATGCACGCACGCACGCACGCACACACACACACACACACACACACACACACACACACACAGAGACAGACAGAGGTGGAGACAGAGCTGCACTTCCTCACCACCTGTCCCAAATATAACACTATCAGAAATTAATATTAGTCCAAAATGGAACAGACCCACCCAGGCTTCAGAAGCCTCCCTAACATCAACAAACTAGCTGTCCTGCTGGGAGAGGAGAGGACAAGCTGCAACACAGCAGCTAAATACATACAGACTTGTCACAGTCTGAGGGACAGTGAGTGAGCACCTTGTCCACACACACACACACACACACACACACACACACACACACACACACACACACACACACACACACACACACACACACACACAGTCAGGCAGTCAGACACGATGACAAAGATCTTCTTCTATTGTATTTACAACATACGTAATGCACCAGCTGAGTAAATGTTGCCTTTGCACTGCATGTAAATGAGTGTTTCAATTAAACAGATTGATGTTAGGGTTAAAAGCTGTTTGGAGCTTTCTCAAGCAACACAAATGCTTCTAATTTGTATAAAACTTAGTCTAGTTCTCGACCCATACTACTCAGAGTGTGATCAATAGAAACAGACAACGTTTTGACAACCTGAGTAAGAGTCCTAATTGCAGCACATGCAGAATCGTTGGTGAACGCGGGCCCAGGCACTTCTCCACCTTGGTCCTTGTCTTATAGCCATCACCATGATACATCAGCCAGCTCCAGATGTTAACCACGACCCAGGACCCCAGCAGAAATACCATCAGTAGACCCAGGCTGATGTAGTACTCCTTCTGGTAGAACTCCACAGCTGTATATATATATCCAGCGCTATGTCCAACAGAAAGAACAGCAGACCCACGAAAAGAAACAGGATGTCCTTGATGGAGGATTTGGCCATTTCTGTCTAACCTACCAGCGACTGGCAGTGCTATGCTGTAGTGGTCAGCTGTTTATACCTCTTCCTCTCTCTCTCTCAAACTGAGTCAAAACTGAAAGCGATCAAACAGTTCAGTGTGTTTAAACATGACCCCTCCTTTCAAACTAAGGTATGAATGAGTGATATAACCTGTTCGGCTCCTGGGTTGTGGTTGGAGCTGGCTGATGTATCATGGTGATGGCTATAAGACAAGGCTGTGGGTGGAGAGATATGATGGAAAAGGAACAATTCATTTATTATTGGGATAGTTAATCAGACAACGGGGAAGTAGTCTTCATTATAAACTCTCGTAACGGACAAGCCCGTCTTTTATTGTCACACGAACACCACAATACATGCATGCGGCTACAACACACTCATGCTGACGTTGGCTGGTGAAAAGTGTCCTCTGCATTTAACCCATCCAGGCATGTCCTTTCCTCCGAGGGGCAGGCCAGGAGCAGTGGTCGCTTTCTCGTACAGCGCCCGGGGACCAACTTCGGATGTTGTCGTCACTGGTCGGATGACGATGACGATCTGATCTTCTGCATGTTTTTAGTGGGGGGGTTATATACGGAGGAACCCCCTTATTGAAAATAGTCAGACAGTATTTATGTTCAGCTCTGGCTTTAATTGATTCATCTGCACTGTAATATTTCTTATTTTAATTTGACTTTAGATTAGATTTTAATTTCCTCCACATTGCAATCTTTTAAATCAGGGCATAAAACATTTATATTTGGTCTTAAGAAATCATCTGCACTAATTTTATTTAAATAGGGTTTTCTTGTATTTTCTTATTTCTTATTTCTTATTATTCTTATTTCCTTTTACAGGTGACTTACTCTTGAGTCAATTCTTATGCGGGGCCCCAACCTGTGTAATATTTAAGAAACCTTGGCACTGTCTGTTATGGGATTCTGTAAGGAAGGGCCCTTTGTGTTATAATTAAGCAATATTACATGAGAGTGTGTGGCTTACCATGATTAGGCTATAGAGAGCCAAAGTGAACATGACTTCCTGTCTCTCTCTGTGTACCACTGTCTGAAGATATATGAATGGTGGTGAATGGTGCGATGCGTTGCTTGTAGGGCTGTCTGCATTAACGCGTTAATCGCGATGCGATTAAGGGCCGACCATAACACGTTTTTTTTAAATCGCGCTAATCGCATGCCGCTATTTTGTCCCTTTGTCGCACCCGTACTTGTAGTCAAGCCGGTCACAGCGGTTTCCTGTCTCCTGCCTGTGCAGGCATGGAAGAGAAAGACAGCAACATGCTTCTAAATGGCTCGTTTTACTTTAAAAAACTCCCAAATGGCACAGTGGACAAGTCAACAGTAGTTTGCACCTTGTGTAAAACGGAATTAAAATATCACTGAAGTACATCGAGTCTGAGCTATCACCTAAAAGCTAAGCATACCAGAGCAGCTAGCGTCGCCGTAGCCTCAACGCGAGACTCATCAGTCATTCTTCCTTCAGAGTCTCGGATGCGCAGGTCCTCTAGCCACTGGGAGGTTGGCTCCAATGGCTTCACGCTATATACACGTTATCAATATACACAGTTTCCAATACCGAGCCATTATTCACATGAAAGTGCCAAAGTTTTTAGCTCAGACACAGCCTTCTTCGGCTGTGTCATTTTGGGTTTCGACTGCTCCACAGCGCCGCCGCCGGAAGTATCGGTTCTCGAGCGTGTACTGCACTGTTTACAATTGTGCATTTATTTTCTATTCAAGATATATTTTGTAGACATTGTTACCTCCTGTCTAGATTGCACTTCTCTTGAATTGAAAAAACAAAAAAATTCAAGATCACAAAGTAACCATCATAGCTCATGCTGCAGCAACAGCAGCATCCGAGATACCAAATTGGAGCAACGAATGTTAAAACTGTCTGTATCACTCTCTCTCTCACTCACTCACTCACTCACTCACACACACACACACACACACACACACACACACACACACACACACACACACACACACACACACACACACACACACACACACACACACAATTTGAATATTTTGCTCTGTACACAATGTGTACACATTCCCACAGATTTCAGTCCCAGCCTTTATCAAGACCACAATTGCTCTCCCTCTCTATCTCTCTCTCTCCTCTCTCTCTCTCTTCCTGCCGCTCTCTGCTGAAATTGCTCTCCCTCCCCCTCCCTTCACCAGCAGCTCACCTTTCAGTCTCTCTTTGCAGATCATTGGGAAGTGTTCACTTGTGGTGCCAACCAGCTGAACCAGCTGAGAGAGGCGGCGTTGGTGGACCGGCTGGAGCTAAGCTCTCCCAGCCCCCACGCTTAAACCTAACCTCCCCCAGACCCTAACCCTAAACTTATTAAACATATGCCTGTTGTCTGTCAGACAGGCGGAGTGATATTTCATTGATATTTGTGATGAGGACGTGTTGAACGTGACTAGGTGTGCTGTAATGCTGATTTGAGAACGCTTCAATTGTCTAGCTGACCAATCAGTCAATTTATCAATTTTATTACAGCACTTTGATTGCCTCTGTGTATGAAATGTAGAAATCAAATTGCCTTACCAAATTGAAAGCTATTTCCAACAAACTGTCGCTCTGAAAGGAGGAAAAACTTTTTTACAGTTCGTGCTGTAAGAGAATGGAATGAACTTCCAGACGAGGTGGTGCAGGCCCCTTCAGTTAACACATTCAAAAACAGATTAGATAAACACTGCTTAACAAAGGATTTCTTGTATAACTATAGGGCAGGCTGTTGACCACGTATTTGGCTCTGGTACTTTGTTTTAATGTATGTTATATGTTGTTGTGTTGTTTTGTTTTTTAACTGTATATTATAACGTGACTTCTTTTTATTATTGTACTGAGTGTGAGTCTGGTGTAGAGGACTATAGTCCTGTACCAGAAACTTTCAATAAACTTCAATAAACTTCAATAAACTTACCTCACTTTAATTCACCTTACCTGACCTCACTTTACCTCAATTTACCTTTTCATTTGCAACAGATTACATGGCTGTATTAAAGCCTGTTGACAGTCTCATTCCAGTGGGAGGATGTGAGGAATCTGCTCTGACAGGTTGGATCAGACCAGCTCCTCGAAGCAGCTCTTGGTATGCTTTGGGCCCCAGGCCCTGGGTAGGGCCCTGGCCAAAGAGTGCAATTGTCGCACTGGATAGTGGAGGCCATTGCTTTGGCCTACTCTGCCGTGGGAAAGATTCCCCCGGAGGGTATTAGGGCCCACTCCACGCAAGGTGTCACGACGTCATGGGCAGTGTTGCGCGGTGTGTCGGTGGAGGACGTGTGTGCTGCGGCCTCATGGTCCACTCACCACACCTTTGTGAGGTACTATAGCCTTGGTGTGGCCAGTGCATGTTTTGCGCACGCTGTCTTGTCCGCCGTCAGGCGGTAGTGCCTTACGCTCACTCGTTGTACGCTGCCCCGGCGTGGCCATGGGCTCTCGCCATGTGCCCCGTGTTGCCGTCCGTAGGTCTCAGGGACGCACAGGGTGCTTCCTTGCAGCGAGGATGGTTGTACAGTACATCAGCATTATGTGAGAATCCAAGTTTGAAAGAAAGTAAAATGTTAGGGTTCTCCTACAACCCCAGCACCCTCTTCAAAATCTTTTTAAATGGCCAATTAATTAATGCCAATTCTATTCGTAATTTAGTTTTTTTGTTTGTGTTTTTTTTATTATGTGTATATATGTGTATATACATGTATATTTCCTTTTTTTATGTTTGAAATAAAATTGTCATTCATTCATTCTATTACATATCTCCAAGTTTGTAAATACAGTATACATACAGTACAGATATAATATGATTCCACTGAAAGACAACAAATAACAAGACTGAACTATTGTCCAGCCTGTTTAAAGGATCAGAGTGATGTTTCAGTGATGAGGCCGTGTTGAGCATGGCTATAGGTGTGCTGTAATGCTGATTTGAGAACGCTTCAAATGTCTAGTTGACCAATCAGATTGCTTGGTCGGAACTATGTGTTGTAAAATGTACTGTGTAGCCAGAACACGAGCAGCAATTTAATAAGTCTTGAATTCTATGGGTACGGGATTTATTCTGTGACTTAGATTGGTCCAAAGTAGATTTAGGAAAAAGCGGGAATTTAATAAGTACATCGGTATAAAACACACGTACAGTACAGAGTGCTTTCACAATAGTGAATGATCTCAGTCACAAAGTAAAAATATGTTAATTTTGCACTGTGACCTTTTGGATCTTATGACCTTGTAACACTCTGCTCTCTTCCTTTTAGCACTTTGATTGGCTCTGTGTATGAAATGTACAAATTAACTTGCCTTAGCTCACTTTAATTCACCTTACCTGACCTCACTTTACCTCACCTCAATTTACCTTTTCATTTGCAACAGATCACATGGCTGTAATAAAGCCTGTTGACAGTGTCATGTCAGTGGGAGGATGTGAGGAATTCAGGCCTGGTCTGACAGGTTGGATCAGATCAGCTCCAGTTTTATTCAAACAACACAGTCCCAGCAACGCATGGTGCGTCTGGGTAGTGTAGAGACAGACAGACAGACAGACAGACAGACATATTACAGACAGACAGACAGACAGACATATTACAGACAGACAGACAGACATATTACAGACAGACAGACATATTACAGACAGACAGATATATTACAGACAGACAGACAGACAGACAGACATATTACAGACTGACAGACAGACAGACTGACAGACACACAGACAGACTGACAGACACACAGACAGACAGACACACAGACAGATGGACAGTGTGTGTCTGGGTAGTATAGAGGGAAAATCACTCTACTCTGAGAGGTTGTTTACAAATGAACCACGATCAGATTGGACTAAACCCAGCACACTTGTCTGAGCTACAGTAGAGATTCTGATTGAGTGACTGCAGTAACAGCGCCACTAATTTCTCCAAATACTTGAAATTAGATAACATGGCATAATGTAGAAAATGAAATCTATGTTCAACAACAATGAATGTTATGTCCACCTTCAGTCGCTCTGAATAACGCATCGTACGCTATTCAGACTGATGATGCGTATGATGCACTAAAGTAACGTTATGCCCAAACAGAGATTAACTTCAGATAAACTACTATAGCAATCTCCACAATTAACATGCATGTCCACAGATTGCATAATGTTTACGAATGGTTTATTGAAATAAACATTAAGTGACTGATACATTCATTGTTGCCAATGCGGAATGAGCTCCACTAGATTGACACATTTTACCCGTGCGTGAAACACACGTGTCTAACATCGCCATCTCCATTATAATGGGTTTAATAAATAGTGCCTATTGTAAGAAAAAGTATAAAGGGAAATGCATTGCAAGCAGAAATGCAAAACTTACTTACCATGAAATGCCATAATAAAGCCCCAAGAGTACCTGGCTGCAGACAAGTGGGCGGACCTCACGCCTCCGCAACTGACAGGAAGTCACGAAGTCACGTGACAGGAAGTCACGTGACCTCCGCAGCGGAAGTTCATCTTTTTATGCCTCCACCGGCGATAGCCAGGCCGGAGGCATTATGGATCCGGGTTGTCCGTCCGTACGTACGGCCGTACGTCCGTACGTCCGTCCGTACGAGGTTCGTTAACGCGATATCTGAGGAACGCCTTGACGGAATTTCATCAAATTTGCCTTAAACATCCACTTAGACTCAAGGATGATCTGATTAGATTTTGGTGGTCAAAGGTCAAAGGTCAAGGTCACTGTGACCTCTCGAACACCATTTTCAAGCTTGTTAACGTGATATCTCAGGAATGCCTTGACGGAATTTCATCAAATTTGCCTCAAACATCGACTTGGACTCGAGGATGAACTGATTAGATTTTGGTGGTCAAAGGTCAAAGGCCAAGGTCACTGTGACCTCTCGAACACCATTTTGAAGCTTGTTAGCGCAACATCTCAGAAATGCCTTGACGGAGTTTCATCAAATTTGCCTCAAAAATCGACTTGGACTCAAGGATGAACTAATTAAATTTTCGTGGTCAAAGGTCAAGGTCACTGTGACCTCACAAATGCCATTCCCAAGTTCGTTAAAGCGATATCTCAAGAACGGCTTGATGGAATTTCTGCCAATTTGGCTCAAACGTCGACTTGGGCGCAAGGATGAATGGATTACATTTTGGTGATCAAAGGTCAAGGTCACTGGGACCTCTCCAATGCCATTTTCATGCTTGTTAACGCCATATCTCAGGAATGCCTTGACGGAATTTCATGAAATTTGCCTCAAACATTAACTTGGCCTCAAGGATGAACTGATTACATTTTGGTGGTCAAACTTCAAGGTCACTATGACCTCTCGAATGCCATTTTCAAGCTTGTTAACGCGATATCTCAGGAATGTCTTGATGGAATTTCTTCGAATTTGCCTCAAGCGTCCACTTGGACTCAAGGATGAACTGATTACATTTTGGTGGTCAAAGTTCAAGGTCACTGTGACCTCACAGACCCAATTTCCAAGCTCTGTAACGCAACATCTCAGGAGCGCCTTGACGGAATTTCTTCCAATTTGCCTCAATGGCAATTTGGACTCAAGAATGAACTAATGGCGGAGGCATAAGTCCGCGTTGCGGTCGTTCTAGTTTAAATCTTTATTGACATATACCTGACACCTCGGCAGCGGAAGTTCGTCTTTTTTTAATCTTTATTGACATTTTGAAGTTAAACAGACACACAACGAACATAAATGCAACTTTGCCAATGAAGTAGCCTACATGACGTCAGCAGTTCGTCTTCATGTTTTGAACACGGATTTAAAAGGCTTTATACAATATATAAAACTGAGAATTTAGCAGGTAAATGTGCTATGGATAGCATTAAAGTAAATATCTAACTAGAGATGACAGTCGGAATTATTGGTTGCCATGGAGACCCCCACACACACCTACATAGCCCTGTCTATATTTATATACTGTAGCCTGCAGTCTATATTTATATACTGTAGCCTACAGTTATTTAAATCAATTCAAATGTATATATATATATATATATATATATATATATATATATATATATATATATATATATATATATATATATATATATATATACACACACACACACACACACACACACACACACACACACACACACACACACACACACACACACACACACAGACAATGACACCTATTGCATCCTCTTGTCAGAATCTTTGTGGTGAAATTGAAACCTACAAAAACGTCAGTTGGCATCACCCCCCTATCCCCCTTCCCCAAGCCCCGCACCCCTAGAGGATCACAATGGAAATAAGCCTTTGGCTTTATTGTGTACTTGATCCTCGGCATGTGTTAATGTATGTAAACTGTCTTCATTTGAAGCTTTTTTATGTGGATTTTACATTGTGTTAAATAAACTACTACTACTACTAAAGCACGACTAAACCCCCCAGATTTCTGGCAGAACGGCATGATGCTTGATTTGAAAAAAACCTATGGGAAAAACCAAGAAATGACCATCTCCTCTCGTGTCACTATACTCTTTGGCTGTGCTCAGCTCAGGGATTTTTTTCCGGAAATCGACGCCATGACAGTTTGCTCACCGCCTCGAAAATAAGTTATTTGAGCTACTCCAAAATCTTTATAAATATCAACAACTAGCCAACGCTGGTGGCCTCTATGAAAACAGCGTGATATCAATTTGGCCATTCAGTGGCGAACTAGAAATTGACTCCATTGACTCCCATTTGTGTGTATGTAGTGTGTCTAAGTATCGTTAAAAGAGCCTAGTAACGCGAGCCTGGTTATCGCAGCACAGCACAATAGGACAAACCCCCCGCTCTCAACACGCTCATGTAATCACAATGGGAGATTTCTCCACGTTATGCCCTTGTCCAACTTGTCATATACCCCGCCATGAAATCCCTTTTTAATATTCGTTTCTCCCTTTTTCGTGATTCTTGTCAAAAGTTGTAGTGCACCTCTGCTTTTTCCTCTCGAGCGCAGGGCAGAGCTGCAGCGCGGCCGCAGAACATTCTCCCCCTCCCTCCTCCTCCTCCTCCTCAGACCCTGGCTGCTCAATCCATTCCAGTCTGTCCAAACTTAATACCGATCTAATCTCAGTATGAGATGCAGGGAAATATATTATAGTAGCCGATGTGTTTAGAGCAGCATTGTCACGTTGTCACGTCGTAGTATAGCGTTATATTTTACATGTGTGCTAAACTGCGATGAGATTTGTTTGCGGAAATGACGGCGGGGATGAAAGTCGCTGTGTGGAGGGAGGCTCACTTGATGCGGACTCGGAGCTGCTGCTGCTGACAGTACAAACACACATTCTCACCCCTCCCTCCCTCCTCCTCTCTCTCTCGGCACAATCAAGTGGTTGAGTAGTTCTCAATGTGGGGCCAGGGGACCACCACCAGTGGTCACCAGTGGTCCTTGAGAGGATTCCAGGATTCTCTGTTATCTCTCAACCTAATATATATGGAATTCTGGACAAAATCATATGTAGGCTACATAAAACAAAATTAAAAAATCTGATTTGCATCTGAGAGACCAAACCTCATCATATGGGGGTCCATTACCACAATGTGAACTAAATTAGGGCTCCTTAGTATGAAAAAGGTTGGGAATGATTTACAGCAACACAATGCCATTTTTCCTCCTTTTATGATTATAGTGGCATTTATTGATAGTATTGTGTTACATAGGAGTTGGTAAGAAAATAACAGGCGATTGTAATCAATTAACAGGTGATTAACAGGTCAAGTGACACAAGCAGCCAATGAGCTGTGTATTGTAGCGCCATATTGGTAGGAAAATGCTTGTGACATCATGGGAATAGGCTTGGAGTTGTGAGGAGCCGGGAAAGGGTACAGGGGGAGTGGGGGAGTACTATCTTGAAATGCCATAGTCTTTGGTTCATCGTGACGTCACGACATATCAAATCTCCCATTCATTTGAGGGCAAAAAAGAAAAGCAGTGTTCAACCCATAGAGGGAACTTATGCAGCTGAAAATGATACAAATGGTACAATGGCAACAGTTTGGTCTCAAATGTGGAAATTTTGACCAGAATTCTGCACACACCACAAAGTCATATTGGTTAAAAGCTGAAAAAAAGTGTTTTGGGGTTTAGTCCTGCTTTAAGTGTTTAAAAAAGTTCACATTTCAGAACATCAATAAAGAATACATGACAGTTAGTCAATGGGGGGGGGGTTAAAAGAAACACCACCACCACACACAAATCAATAAAACTTTACTTATTTATTCAGGCAGCCAACAAACTAAACCAAAATCCTCTTCTTCCGACAGTCGCAAGCGTCATTTTGACGGTCGCTGACTTCTTCTTCTGTTTTGTTTTACGGTGGTTGGCTTCTTCTTCTTCTTTTTTTAGTTTTATGGTGGTTGGCAAACATATGTATGTGCATTACCGCCACCTACTGGAGTTTCGGCGGTTGGCATTGGAGCATTGGAGGTAAAAAAAAAAGAGAGACGTTAATGCAATATCAACACGAATAAAGGCCTAAACATGGTCGTCCGTCCGCCTCGAATTGGAGCCGTCTCGCCGTCTGGCGGCGCCAGCGAGCCCCACATGCTCGGACGCCACTACGCCCCCCCTCCCCCCCCCCCCCCCGCGGAAGCTCCGTGTGAAAATGGCGGAGATTGTGTGCCAGGCAGTCTGAATGAAATTGAATGTAACGTTCCCAATTCTATGTATTAAATTCTAAAAAACGACCCTCAACATTTGGGAAGGCTAAGCCACACAACTAGTTGTTATAATCTAACATCATGCTTTGAAAGGCGACTTTACGACGAAGAGCCAGGGCAACGGCCAATCACAACTCTCCTGCAGCTGTCGTCACGCACGTATTGTCGCCGTGAAGTCACATTTTCGAGCAGCCCCCGTCAGCCGACGGCGGCCCCTCCCCGTAGGACGGCGCTCCACCCGCCGTCACACGGGGAGGGCGGGGCGAGGCTCTGACGGACGACCATGTTTAGGCCTTAAGAAGAACTTCCGCTGCGGAGGTCACGTGACTTCACGTGCAGTTGCAGCCAGACCCTCCTCTAATAAAGTGCATGATGGTGGTAAACGTTATTACATTATGATACTCCACAAAGTGGTACCCGGCACCAGGTGTAGTGATGGTTATGCATAGTGCTGGTACTGCTGTTGTAGGCTTACATATCATGCAGGTGACGGTTTTATCTGCTCAGGTAAACTACTATTTCCAAACTGTGAGTCTGTCATGTTTGTAGCGTTAATGCTCTCTTCTTCCTCTGCTATCTCATTTCTGCTCCTTTGGCAGTCAACACACCCACAGCGCCCCCCAGTGGCATATCTGCTGTACTGCTTTTATTAAAACGGCACTCTGAAAACAGGGAAAACCAAGAATGACAACTAGTCGACTACTATGCACAGCGTCGACTCGTGGTTTTACTAGTCGACTAGCCCTAGTTTGAAGCCACACACTTGCTTTTCATGTCTATCATTTTCTGTGATTTTAATGTGTACACACATTTGAGGTGGTCAGATCAGTGGTCCAGTGTCAAGTGTTTCAGCCATATTGGGAAGGGGGAGAAGAACCCAATTGAGGTATATGTCATTTTTTCATATTGCTGTTATAATTTATATTGTTTGGAGACAAATTATTTAACCTTGTGTGATGTTTAGGGCAAAGGCTACCAGATGACATGTTGCCTATGGTGCTTGCCTTGTACGAGGGTTCAGGTGCAGTGCTTTACAGGTAAAGAAACATTGTTAGTGGTATTTGTAGGGGAGTTGTCTAGTCTCCCTGAGGTATGTACAGGAGGAAATTAATGATTTTTGTTGAATATAATTTGTATTGTGTTGCAGGAAAGCCTTGTCGTGGCTGAGGCTGCCAGTTGCTGTTTTGTAGAAATATATGATTGTAATTGGGTTGATGCAACATAACTCTTTCTTAGCCTCTATTGCCCATTTTAATACTATTGGTTGGTTTCAGGCCCAGCACCGGTGGGAAATCATTGTCTGTAGACCAGTGGTGTGAGCAGGATATATTATCAGTTTGATTCACACTTAATTGGTTTGGACTTATGATCACTAATATAATGTGTGTATTTCTGTATTTAATTTTGTATTCTGTATTTAATTTTGGTCCAGCAGTACTATCATATACAGATCCCTATAAATATCTGGGCCTGATGCTGGATGAGCATATGACCTTTAAGGAGGGAGTCAGTGTTCTAGCTCAATCAGCGGGCAGAGCCCTGGGATCTGTACTGAACAAAGGTAAACATTGTGGTAATATGGGATTCCATACTTGCACACAGCTGTATAACTCCTGCGTCTGTCCTGTGTCGGATTATGCTTCTGGTGTTTGGGGTTCCCGGGAACATCTAGTTCACAAATGTACATCAGTTAAGTCAAGTCAAGTCAAGTTTATTTGTATAGCCCTAATTCACAAGCATGTCTCAGAGGGCTTCAGTGGCTCAGTTCTGGCCATCAGCGGTGATATGGGATGGGAATCCCCAAACATCAGGCACAAAGGTCAAATGCTTCGACTATGGAATAGACTTGTGAGGATGTCTGATCAGAGACTCACAAAAAAGATATTTGACTGGGACATTGCCCATAGACATCCCTGGGCAGTTGAACTGAAATCCTTATTCCATCTGTCAACGACTTGTCATTTATTTTTCACAATAGGTTGTTGTGTGATATCCGGGAGACTATGAGTAATATGTTCCTTCTGTATAAATATAAATGGTCTGTTGATTTGTGGTATAAACCAACGCTAAGAACCTACCGTCTCATAAAGGACAGTTACTGTGTAGAGCCTTATGTAAAGTTTGATTTGGACAGACGAAAAAGGTCCCTGTGTGCACAGTTACGATCTGGAACTATATATCTTGTGTGTCTCGTAAGCCCATGTCGGCTGTTAAGTGCATGACACAATGAATCAAATCAAATCAATCAATCAATCAATCAATCAATCATGTAAATTGGTTTGCAGTGCACTAAGTTCTTTTCACCGACTACTTCCTGGTACTGGTGGTAGCAGAGTGCAGTTCTCCGGTGGGTCTGGGGCCTCCCTCTCCCCCTGGTTGACTTTAAACAATAGGACTGATCTTAATGAAAATAAAGCAACTCATATATTTTTATACTGAAACATGCGTCTCTGTTTGGTTCATTTGCTTGAACAACCTGTGGGTCTCACTAGTTGATTGCATACTAGCTACTATGCAATTGTATTGTTGAGGGTACCCAATTGGTCACACAAGCAATCACAGACAGTTGACAGGCCAACTCCAAACAGATGTGCAACGCTCCTGTACTCGGCGTTAGTAGTGACTTTCCACAAGGGGGCAGGACAGTGGCAGGTCACATGGGAACATTCACGAGCCATTTGGCCTATTTTCTTGATTCCTTCCCCCTTTGCTTGTTTTTGTCTTTGCTTTTGCATGTTCATGATTCCTCCTAGGGCTGTCCACAGGCACCGCTACAACCAACACAACATGAAAGTTCCTCACAGCTGCTTTAAATCATAGGAGGAAATAACCAGTATGGATAACATTTGCTCAAATGTGAAGAATTTATTCAGAGATATAATGAGCTCTGTCTATCACATCATTTTGGGGACGTGCTTTACGCACCGCTCCTCCATGGTCATACAGAGAATCCTGGGAATGTGGGTTTTTTTTACACTCAGCTCACCTTTCTACAGCCTAGATCTTACAGCCCGTTCACACAGGACGCCGAAGCAACGCTCAACCTAAGCTCTACCTACGCTGAACCGGACCCACAAGTTTAATTTAGTTGTTTAGGCTTCGCCCGTTTAGTTGTTAACAGGCGAAGCCGTTCACACCACCCGCGTGCGCGTCACGCCGAAGCCACGCTCAAGCCACGCTCAAGCGATCGTTCAGGATTCACGCCTGTTCCAAGCGTGACGCGTGCTGAAGCCAAGCATTGATCTGTCAAGCCAGGCATGAAGTCAATGGGCGCCGAGGCGCTGAGAGGAAAAGAGAAGGCGTCTTGTGTCAACGGTTAAGCGTGAGCCTGCCTCAAGCTTCAGTTCTGCTTACGTTAGGCGTCCTATGTGAACAAGGGCTTACCTTACAGTGTTATATAGTGTTAAATCATAGGAATATAACCAGTATGGATAACATTTGCTAAATGTGAAATATTTCAGTAGATGTATAATGAGCTCTGTCCATCACATCATTTTGGCGACATGCTTTATGCACTACAGTACTTTCCCATGGACATACAGAGAAGCACAATATTGTGGCGTTCTTTCACTTTATCCACAGACAGAATATCTCACATTTCATATCCAGGAGCTCTGTGTCTCATCACTGTTATTCTAAAGGTAGGCTACTGTATGTAAACGTATGTGTGCAAATAGTTTAGATGGAGTTTTGATGGTGCTCAGTTGGTCAGTGGAAGAAAGGAGGAGGAGAGGGAAACAGCCCAAAGGCAACATTTATACAGTGCACTCCTCCTATATTGATCACCTTGGGACGGGTCAAATTGATCATTATAACCGATCCTTTTCTCTTTCTTCATTTCTCATGCAGATTACCACCTAACTGACATTTGTATAATGTATGACATGAATACAGTAGGAATGTTATTGACTTTAAACATCTATACAGTAAGTTAGGCCTCCAGCTGTTTCAAGCACAGCGGTCTCGCGTAGACAGAGACACCGCCGTCTCTCCACAGACAGAAAAGCCGTGATCTCTCCTTATACAGACAGACATGCATCAAGTATCGCTGCTGTATCTCGTTGGCTCATTGTTGGCAGTTTGTAAGTAAAGAAATAATACAAATACTGTAGTTTTAAACATGTTTTCCATTGTTATCAGGTGGGACAAGGCCCAAAATGATCACTGTAAGCAGAGTATGATCACTATTTAAACAGCATGTGTATAGGAAGCTTTTTGATCAATATAAGTGATTGATTGCTATAACCGTGATCACTATAAGCAGATATTCCACTGTACTTTGCCACATTGATAATTGCAGTCAGATACAAAACGGGGCAACTTGCACTCAGCAGCAAAACGTTATGGGCGTGTTTGCGTTGGCATAATTAGCAATTATGCAAATGATGCAATTCATGCGTGCTGTATCGGCCACAATTCATTCTTTGTGAATTTGCCCCTGAATGTATGAACTATTTGGGACATCTGTCATGTTGACACAATCCACATTGTCTCAACGCTTCCAGATGAACTCACCTGCTTCTGTGTGTCTACATCTTTGTGATTGGTCTAGATGTAATAAGGGACATTAATAAGCGATAATGGCTTAAAAGAGTAAACAGAAGTGTGACTCAAATAGTGTAAACCGTCATGCATGACTGACTCAAGAGCCCTGTTCCAAACCGCTCCCTATTAAAGAAATAGTGGACTATATAGTGTGTTGTCCATTTTGTACTAGTGTCCCAATCCTCAACTGTTGATTCACTATAATATATAGTGACTATATAGGCCACTGTAAAATACCCACAATGCAGAGCAATTTCTAGTGAACACAGAATGTACAATTTATCCCATACTGTATACCACAATGCAATGCTGTTGTGTTTACAGAAGGAGAAGAAGAGTGAGGTACAGTAGTGTGCTAAACTTGTTTGATCGTTAGTTCACTATATGATAAACACTACATGGGGAGTTAGTGAGTGAGTGAGTGAATGAGTGAGTGAACCATTCCAAACATGGCTAATGAGTCAGTGACTGAATTAAAGTTACAAGTCAAGTCAAGTCAAGTCAAGTTTATTTGTATAGCACATTTCATACACAGAGGCAATTCAAAGTGCTTCAAGTCATTAATGTAAACAGTGTCTGGAAAAACAGCAAATAAAAAGCAGGTCAGAGGAGCCTCTGTTACTATGCAGAATATGTCTTTCTAACCAATCATACAGCAGGTGATTTAAATGATTAGCACATCTTCCACCAGAGAGGGAGCTGATCAGTCAAATCTCTGCTGTAGTGTTTGGCTGCATTAAAAGCCTGCAGACTCTCTGCCCTCCATGACACATGGTTAAACTACTGCTTAGCAGCATTCTTCTTCTTCCCCATCTGGCAGCCAGCAACACTTTGAGAATAGAATATATAGAATAGAATAGAATAGAATAGAATAGAATAGAATAGAATAGAATAGAATAGCATCAGTGTTCATTTACAGCACATCTAACAGCAATTACACTCAGAATAACTCACTAACTCACTGTTCATTTACAGCACATGTCACAGTGCAAAGAGGAAAGAACATCAGAGCACAATGAGGTCAGTACTCTGTATCAGCAAGTACTCCAGATGAAGTACTCTCTACTGTGTCTCTAAAACCAGCAGGTGGCAGTGTTTCTTCATTTGTCAGCACCTGAGGCCACTGAGCTTCTCTTTCAGCCAGCAGCATTCAGCAGCTCAAGAGAAGAGGAGAGAAATCCTTCCATTGACCTTTTTCATCAGCAGCCATTTTGCGTCTAAAAGGCAGGAAGTAACACAGGTGCAAGCAAAACATTAATGAGGGTTTCCAACTTCCAATCCATTTAAGTGTTCCAGTGCTGTTTGGGTTGCACCTGTGTTACTATTGCTCTATTGACATCGTGAAGGGCAATTTTTCTGAAAATGAGCCAATGACACATCCTTTGCATAGGTCAGGATCCATTAAACTGAGACCACTGATGCTTTTAACACATTCACTGCCAGCCGTTTTTTTTTTACTGTAGGTAGCTTCTGCCAAAGTTTTTTTTTGAGGATTCTGGTTCTGGCTCATCTTTCAAGACCCGAGGATTCTTTTCTGCTAAGATTTTTTGAACACAAAATATCTCAAAAGAACTAATAGAATGTGTGCTTTCTCTGTCTAAAAGAGTTAGTTTGTAGAGTTAGTAGTTATGTAGGCATTAGCACTTGAATACAGCATGGTTTCAGCGTCTGAAAATTTAAGCTGAGATAAATAGCTTTTTGTGAAATTCGATAGAACAGTCACTTTAACCATTCATTTTTGGCATCAGTAAGACGTCAGACATCTAAACAATAGTTTTGAACAGTAATTTCCTCCATAACAGCAGGAAACCCCCCTCTCCTTCAAACTCCTCCCTCCGTGTGTGTTCTTCTTGGCTGCAGCGGGCGTGTCACAAGCGAGTTTCTGCTGCTGCTGCTCCTGTCTGCTGGGCAAGTCTGGATGGGCTCGCTCGTTTCTTGGGGTTTCGGTTGAGAGCTTTGATGAAGCTTTTGCGATTCTGGTCTTATTTATGCTGCGTGTTTCAAAGTGTGTTGCACCCATAATCTATTATGCAAATTTGCAATCCCCCACCGCCAGCAACCAGCGCGAAAACGAAAGCGTTTTCGCCAATCCATTTTACAGTATGAGAATGGTTTCATCGCGCGTTCCCCTGCAGTTTTGGCTCTGCTTTTTCTAGTCTGGAGAGCACTGTCGCCACTTAGTGGGTCGGTGGAATGGGTTGTACACGTTCGGTGGCTCCCTTATTTATATAGAAGATGTAAAAGGGTTAGATGCACATCCGACCGTCAAAATTTTTTTTTTTTTTTTTTTTGACGTATCAACTCGTCATTGGCAGTCAACCGTTGGATTTTTTTTGACGTATCAACTCGTCATTGCCAGTGAACGTGTTAATTAAAGCACCTGACAGTAGCAGGCTGGTAGCAGGGCACTGCCAAGGTGGCCTAAAACTGGTTTTATGCTTACGCGAAATCACCTGCGCCGAGGGGTCCCCGCAGCTGGCCGTCCTATCGGCGCAGCTCGGCGGAGGGGGGCGTGCAGCTCCTCGAAAATGTGACT
>NC_139640.1:14221930-14226930 GCF_964638095.1 Poromitra crassiceps | reverse complement strand
TCCTTCATTTAAATTATGTAAATTAATCATATTTGATAAATAAATGAATGTGTATCTCAAATCTAGTTGAGCTTTCAGGCAGGCAGTACATACTTGTGATGGTATCCAGCGTCCCTGTCGTCCGCAGAACGATGGCGAGCATGAGGACGACTTGGGGGGCGCTCTCTGCATACGTCTCTATGAGCCGCAGAAGGCCCAGGTCTTTTTTCATGATGTCCTCATCCTGGGCAGGGGGAGATTTTGATTTCAGAAGTGTGTGTTTGTGTGTGTGTGTGTGTGTGTGTGTGTGTGTCTGTGCGTGTGTGCGTGCTTGTGTGTGTGTGTGTGTGTGTGTGTGTGTGTGACGTGTGTGTGTGTATGTGTGTGTGTGTGTGTGTGTGTGTGTGTGTGTGTGTTAGAGAGAGAGACATGCAAGTCGCCAAGCTCAATCTTCCACAGAGCAACAGTGATAAACACAAACAGACAAACAACAGGGGCGCCTTCTCTTCTTCTCCACTCTCTCTCTCTCTCTCTCTCTCTGCCTCTCTCTCTCTCTCTCTCCCTCCCTCTCTCTCTCTCTCTCTGCTTCTCTCTCTCCCTCCCTCTCTCCCTCTCTCTCTCTGCTTCTCTCTCTCTCTCTCTCTCTCTCTCTCTCTCTCCCTCCCTCTCTCTCTCTCTCTGCTTCTCTCTCTCTCTCTCTCTCCCTCCCTCTCTCTCTCTCTCTGCTTCTCTCTCTCCCTCCCTCTCTCTCTCTCTCTCTCTCCCTCCCTCTCTCTCTCTCTCTGCTTCTCTCTCTCCCTCCCTCTCTCTCTCTGCTTCTCTCTCTCTCTCTCTCTCTCTGCTTCTCTCTCTCCCTCCCTCTCTCTCTCTGCTTCTCTCTCTCTCTCCCTCCCTCTCTCTCTCCGCTTCTCTCTCTCTCTCCCTCCCTCTCTCTCTCTCTGCTTCTCTCTCTCCCTCCCTCCCTCTCTCTCTCTGCTTCTCTCTCGCAATCATTGAAGCCATTAAGGTTAGAAATGATAGCCTGCAGATATTCAAGAAGATTAAAGATGAAGCTTCTTTCGGCTTGTTTAAAAAGCAACGAAATGAAGTAAATAGGTTGATCAAAAAGGCCAAATTAGAGTTCTATAATGAGGTAATTGCAGAGAATAAGGATGATCCTCAAAAGCTCTGGAAATCTTTAAATCAATTGGGCTACAATAACAAACTTAAAACAAGATCACTCAACTTGAACTTAAACTCTGAAGGCACCCTAACATCTGATAAACCCCTTGTCGCTGGCATCTTTAATAGTTTTTTTTACAACCATTGCTAGCACCTTGGTTAGTAAATTACCCTCCCACTCTGGACGGTATGGTAAAGACCACATTGAGAGTTTTTAACTCGAACTTAGGTGTACGGTCGCGGACGACTTCCAGTTTCAGGAGGTGTCAGAGGAGGTGGTGCTGTTGAAGCTCAGGGCCCTCAAGCCGTCTAAAGCTACAGGTATTGACAACATCCCAAGCAGGTTCATCCGAGATGCAGCTGATTTGATTTCACCTTATATTACTCATATAATCAATCTGTCTATTAGAGAAGGTCATGTCCCCCATGATTTCAAACAAGCCAGGGTAATCCCCCTTCATAAAAAAGGAAGTAAACTTGAACCAGGAAATTATCGCCCAGTCTCAATTCTCTCTTCCATTTCTAAGTTAATGGAAAGAGTCATTTTTGAACAAATTGACAGTTACCTTGCATCTCGGGAGCTCCTGTTTAAATTTCAGTCTGGATTCAGAAAATCTCATTCAACTGACACCTGTTTGCTTTTTCTAACCGATCACATCAGAAAGGAAGTAGATGCTGGTAAATACTGTGGTATGGTCATGCTGGACCTTCAAAAAGCTTTTGACACCGTTAACCATGATGTTCTACTGTGTAAGCTCGGGGCTCTGGGCTTCAACAGCACTTCACTCAACTGGGTCAGGTCCTACCTGGAGGGTAGGGAGCAGGTGGTGGACATAAATGGAACACTGTCATGTCCCCTCCCCCTGACGTGTGGGGTCCCCCAGGGAAGTATTTTAGGGCCTTTATTCTTTTTAATTTATATAAACGATATGCAATCGGCCTGTGATTGCAACCTGTTCCTTTTCGCAGACGACTCCGCCCTCCTATTCTCGCACAAGGACAGGGGGGAGATCGAAAGGAAATTGAGCAGTGAGCTTCACAGTGTTAGTGTGTGGCTCTCGGATAACAAATTATCACTTCATCTGGGGAAAACGGAGGCTATTTTATTTGGGTCAAATTTTAATTTAAAAAAGTCCCCCGAGTTTAAAATCATGGTGGGTGACGTAGCTGTTAACACCAAGGAGGATATTACTTACCTTGGCTGCATTTTAGATAACAAACTTTCTGGAGAGAGCATGACCTCAAAAGTAATTTCCAAAGTTAATCAAAGAATCAAATTCTTAGCCAGAATTCCTTCTTTCATAGACAAGAGCGCCCTTGTAACCTTGGCAAATGCTCTGATTCAATGTCACTTCGACTATGCTTGCTCCTCCTGGTTCACGGGAATCACCATTAAACTTAAAAACAGGCTTCAGACCTCCCAAAATAAATTAATACGGGTTATTCTGAAACTGCATCCCAGAGACCATCTCCTCCCCTCTCACTTCCTTAGCCTTAGGTGGCTCAGAGTGGAGGAGAGGGTTTCCCAGATCAAACTGGGCATGGTTTTCAGGATTTTTAAACGGGAGGCTCCTCGCTACCTCTCTGACTACTTTTGTAAAGTCAGTGAGGTACATGGCTACTCCACAAGAGGAAGCACCTCCAACATTGTTCCCCCCAAATTTAAATCTTTATAGGGTAAATGCACCTTTTCTTACTCAGCAGCTATTTTATGGAACAAACTCCCTGAGAGTATAAAGACCCTTAACTCCAGGTTCTCTTTTAAGCTTGCCTTGAAAAAATGGCTGGTTGGCTCCCAAATGGGTTCCTAACCTTTTCTTTTTCTTTTATCTCCTGTATAGTCGCAGTTTTTAAACCCTAGGTAGGTTTCTGATTTATTATATGAGCTGGTCTCTATCTTTTTATTTATTGATTGATGCATTTTTTGTTAGGTATGAAAATAACCATTCAGTCAATGACTAATCAGTCATTGAGTGCATGGTTGTGTTGTAAAATGTTTTCATTGTTTGTGTTGTTGTTGCCCGCGCACACACGCGCTCTTACCTGCAGACATATTCACTCCACTTGTCCCACACAAATGACCACATGGAAACAAGCCCTTGGGCTTTATTGTGTTTTATTCCTTTTGATCAATATGTTTTGTTGTATTGTCTTGTACAATTCTGCTATTATTGTATCAATAAAGTTATCAATCAATCAATCAATCAATCAAACTCTCTCCCTTCCTCTCTCTCTCTCTGCTTCTCTCTCTCTCTCTCCCTCTCTCTCTCTGCTTCTCTCTCTCTCTCCCTCTCCCTCTCTCTCTCTGCTTCTCTCTCTCCCTCCCTCTCTCTCTCTCTGCTTCTCTCTCTCTCCCTCTCTCTCTCTCTCTGCTTCTCTCTCTCTCTCTCTCTCTCCCTCCCTCTCTCTCTCTCTGCCTCCCTCCCTCTCTCTCTCTCTCTCTATCTCTGCTTCTCTCTCTCCCTCCCTCTCTCTCTCTCTCCCTCTCTCTCTCTCCCTCCCTCTTTCTCTCTCTCTGCTTCTCTCTCTCTCTCCCTCCCTCTCTCTCTCTCTCTGCTTCTCTCTCTCTCCCTCCCTCTCTCTCTCTCTGCGCCTCTCTCTCCCTCCCTCTCTCTCCCTCTCTCTCTCCCTCCCTCTCTCTCTCTCTCTGCTTCTCTCTCTCTCTCCCTCCCTCTCTATCTCTCTCTGCTTCTCTCTCTCCCTCCCTCTCTCTCTCTCTCTCTCTCTCCCTCCCTCTCTCTCTCTCTGCTTCTCTCTCTCCTCCCTCCCTCTCTCTCTCTTCCTCTCTCTCTCTCTGCCTTCTCTCTCTCCCTCCATCCCTCTCTCTCTCTGCTTCTCTCTCTCTCTCTCTCTCTCTCTCTCTCTGCTTCTCTCCCTCCCTTCCTCTCTCTCTCTCTGCTTCTCTCTCTCTCTCTTCCCTCTCTCTCTCTGCTTCTCTCTCTCTCTCTCCCTCTCTCTCTCTCTCTGCTTCTCTCTCCTCCCCTCCCTCTCTCTCTCTCTCTCTGCTTCTCTCACTCCCTCCCTCCCTCTCTCTCTCTCTTCCCTCCTCTCTCTCCCTCCCTCTTTCTCTCTCTCTGCTTTTCTCTCTCTCTCCCTCTCTCTCTCTCTCTCTCTGCTTCTCTCTCCCTCCCTCCCTCTCTCTCTCTCTCTGCTTCTCTCTCTCCCTCCCTCTCTCTCTCTCTCCCTCTCTCTCTCCCTCCCTCTTTCTCTCTCTCTGCCTCTCTCTCCTCCCTCCCTCTCTCTCTCTCTCTGCCTCTCTCTCTCCCTCCCCCTCTCTCTCCTCCGCTTCTCTCTCTCTCTCCCTCCCTCTCTCTCTCTCTCTGCCTCTCTCTCTCCCTCCCTCCCTCCCTCCCTCTCTCTCTCTGCTTCTCTCAAATTCAAATTCAAGGGCTTTATTGGCATGATAAGGTGCATCTTACATTGCCAAAGCAACATTAGCAACACTTAGCAGTTACAAAGAATCAAAAACAGAAAACAAGACATTTTGTTACCCAGTAACATAAATCACCAAATCTGAAGATATTCAAAGAGGAAGAGAAAAGAAAATTAAATGGAATGTGATGAGATAGAATATAATAGAAGACTATTGTTGACCGGAATCTACTCAGAATAATAACAGAACAGTAATAAACGGGCAGTTAAATGGTGATAGTGCAAAATAGTGAGCAATTACAGCATATTAACAAAAATTCACAGAATCTGTAAATACCCGTTGTCTCTTTCTCTCTCTCTCTGTCTCTGTCTCTGTCTCTGTCTCTCTCTCTCTGCTTCTCTCTCTTTCTGCCTCTCTCTCCCTCCCTCTCTCTCCCTCCCTCTCTCTCTCTCTTCTTCTCTCTCTCTCTCTGCTTCTCTCTCTTTCT
>NC_139640.1:14184430-14216930 GCF_964638095.1 Poromitra crassiceps | reverse complement strand
TGCGGTCGGGGTACGTTTCGAAATCCCTCCAGGCCTGAAAGATTTTCTAGGGGAAACTGGTATATATATATGTGTGTGTGTGTGTGTGTGTGTGTGTGTGTGTGTGTGTGTGTGTGTGTGTGTGTGTGTGTGTGTGTGTGTGTGTGTGTGTGTGTGTGTGTGTGTGTGTGTGTGTGGAAAACAATAAAACACAAAAAAATGGTAGGCAGATGTGCTTGGTTGGGGTGGCTTTTGGTGTTTTGCGGTAAAAGTGGCTCTCCTATTGACTTTGTCCTGCCAGTGCGGCTCTCATCGAAGAAATCGTGAGGATCACTGCCTTACAGTATGCTAGATTAGCCACATACAGTAGGCTATCTTAGAAAAAAAGAGACATCACAGTAACAACAGAAGAAGAATGAATGTCCAGAGGCAGTGAAAATGCTTCAGGACATGAGTGAGGGAGAATCTGATGGGGAGAGCAGAGCTGACTGATCCTTCATTTTCACCTGATGCTGAAAAGTCTTCATATCAGGAGGAGTACGAGCCTCCAGCCCATAAACAAGGCTTCTGGTGACAGGTCAGGTTACAACTCAACTTGAAAATGCTCTAGCTATGGCATATAGCAATATATAGAGCCACCGCGGGACGCCTCTGCTGTCGGAGCACAATGACAGCAGCCACTTGTTTAGTTTGTCCAGACTTATTTATTTGACACATTCCATGTAATTTTAGGAGGTTTCAGCTGAACTCATTCTACATATTTATATTCTTTAGTGTCTCAACCACTGCAAGTTCTGTGCAGCACACGTATATGAGACAGGCAGGGACAGGATAGGAAAGCTATCCAGCCGGGACTGTGCACCGGGAGCCCATAGCATTTACTGGGGACACCTCGGCATTCCGAAATGTCAGCACTCCGAAATACCGGCATTCCGACAAAATTGTCGGAATGGAGATCTGTCTCGCCATTGCGAAAGAACCCTAACCCGGGGGACCGGCTGGAGCTAACCTCTCCCAGCCCCTACGTCTAAACCTAACCTCTCCCACCCCCCATGCCTAAACCTAACCTCCCCCAGACCCTAACCCTAAACCTAACCTCTCCCACCCCCCACGCCTAAACCTAACCTCCCCCAGAACCTAACCCTAAACCTAACCTCTCCCACCCCCACGCCATGATCGGAATGCCGACACTTCGGAATGGCGAGATGACCCCGCATTTACTAGATGTTATTTTGTGTGTGTGTGTGTGTGTGTGTGTGTGTGTGTGTGTGTGTGTGTGTGTGTGTGTGTGTGTGTGTGTGTGTGTGTGTGTGAGAGAGAGAGAGAGAGAGAGCATCGTTTCTGTATCGCCATTAGCATAACTAAAATATTATAGGCCTTCTAGCCTCTAGTTATTATCCAAAATGTGTTTTTAACTTTTACTTAGGCCTAATATTCTTCTTTTATAATAATTAAATTGTTTAAATGTGTTAATTATTTTGTTTGTTTGTTTGTTTGTTATAGCTTACAGTTTATTGATGAATTGTACAATTTTATTTTTATATTGGAATGTTGGCGGTTCTAGTGTTAAGATGTCTCATGTCCCACCACAATCACAGTAAACATTTGTTGTTAAACTATTTTAAAAATAAATATGATATATTATATATAATATGTATAATATTATATACATATTGTCTTTACATAACACATGAATTGTATTAGTATTGTACTACTAGTACTTCCAGTGAATGCCAAGCCCTGACCATAATAGGCTGTCAATACTATAAAGAAGTGGTTCTCAACCTTTTTACACCAAGTACCACCTCAGAAATGATCAGGCTACAGACAGGGAGGGAGGAAGCCCTGCATACCACAGGGTGAGAACAGATACAGTTGTTACAGATACACTGTAACAAACTAAATGACACACTGTCACAAACGACCGCTGACATCTTCAGTGTGGACCCACATCGAGGAGAGAGAGCTTCCCCACTTTTGATTGACAGCCACCTTTACCAATCATTGTGACCGTGTTCTGCGCACGGACACACACACACACACACACACACACACACACACACACACACACACACACACACACACACACACACACACACACACACACACACACAGTCAGGCAGTCAGACACGATGACAAAGATCTTCTTCTATTGTATTTACAACATAATGCACCAGCTGAGTGAATGTTGCCTTTGCACTCCATGTAACTGAGTGTTTCAGTGAGACAGATTGATGTTAGGGTGGAATTGTAAAAGCTGTTTGGAGCTTTCTCAAGCAACATAAATGCTTCTAATTTGTATAAAACTTAGTTAAGATAAGTTACACTTAGACCCACTCTTACAGGTCTAGTTCTCAACCCATACTAGTGTGATCAATTAGAAATAGACAAAGTTTTGACAACCTGAAGAACAATCCAAGCTGCAGCACGTGTATGATCCTGAGTGAACGCGGGCCCAGGCACTTCTCCACCTTGGTCCTTGTCTTATAGCCATCGTAATGATACATCAGCAAGCTGTAGATATTAACAAGAACCGAGGAGCCCAGCAGAACAGCCAGCAGTAGACCCAGGCTGATGTAGTACTTCTTCTGGTAGAACTCCACAGCTGCATATATATCGAGCACAATGTCCAACAGAAAGAACAGTGGACCCACGGAAACAGACAGGATGTCCTTGAGGCAGCATTTGGAACATTTGACAGCCATTTCTGTCTAATCTACCTGCAACTGCCAGTGCTATGCTGTGTTCAGCTGTTTACACCTCTTCCTCTCTCTCTCTCTCTCTCTCTCTCTCTCTCTCTCTCTCTCTCTCTCACAAACTGATTGAAAACTGAAAGTGAGCAAACAGTTCAGTGTGTTTAAACATGACTCCTCCTTTCAAACTAAACCTCATATGGAGTCACATGATAATAATTCTGGGCTCTGTAATAAGTCAAATCATCTTGCACATTTTATTTAAAAAAACTGCATCTCAATAACTGTGCAATTTATGTCCCATAGCTTTGCTTATATAGATAAACTACAGTGCAATATCTGACTCATAGCCTTGTTTACAATCCAGTGTGGTTTACATATACCAGACTGCAAATAGCTATATAATTTTCATTTTAGCCCTTCTTATATACATATTTATATTTGTACATCACACTCATTGTACATAACAGCTAACTTGCTTTATATATGATCACTGTTTTTCATTTTAGCTTGTATGCACACCTTCTCCGCCCCCTGTGTAAGTACATTGAGAGCAACATATACCAGAGTCAACTTCCCTGTATGTCTACAAACTTGGCCAATAAAGCTGATTCTGATTCTATTACAGAGCAAAAAGAATAGATGACGATGATGATGATGATGATGATGATATAAAAAGTCACAGGATGAAGGCACAAGCAAACATTCTCTCACTCAGGTTTAGTAGCTCTACAGATGGTGTGAAGATGTCTCTGTTCAGAGCATTTATACACAACTCTATCCTGGACACGTGTGGTCGAAGTACAAAAAGGCAATCTGACAGAAACTTCAAGTAGCTTATAATGATCCCATGATAATAGTACTTAAAATATCTAGATGTTATAGTGCAAGTGAAATGCTTGTGGCTGCAGGAGTCAGTACATTCCTAACTGATTTAAGAAATCTCATGTATACATTTATCTGCGAGCTTGATGTCTCTGTAAATGAAATCATCTTGGTTTTATCAAACATAAGGTTTAGTGCTACACACTACCAATCCCTACTGTGGAGACATTGTTACAGTTGTCTCTTTGTAAGACATCAATTTGTTTAAACCAGGATTTATTTTTGATCCTTATAATCCATTCTATGTTGCCCTGTCTTTTATCTGGACCCTGAGCCTGAAATACATTTGGAATGAATACATGAATGAATGAATGAATGAATGAATGAATGAATGAATGAATGAATTAATGAATGAATGAATGAATGAATGAATGAATGAATGAATGAATGAATGAATGAATGAATCCTTAAAGGCATATATATACAGTAACTAGTATTACTACACTTTGGGGAGCAATAAGCTTAAATGGGAAGAGGAAAGAACAAACAGTGCTGCAAGGACTCTGTCTGTCTGTCTGTCTGTCTGTCTGTCTGTCTGTCTGTCTGTCTGTCTGCCTGCCTGCCTGTCTGTCTGTCTGTCTGTCTGTCTGTCTGTCTGTCTGTCTGTCTGTCTGTCTGTCTGTCTGTCTGCCTGCCTGCCTGTCTGTCTGGCTGTCTGTCTGTCTGTCTGTCTGCCTGCCTGTCTGTCTGTCTGTCTGTCCTTCACATATCACGAGAACCTTTTATCCGATCTACTTCACACTTGGTGCTCAGGAGGACCTAAGTGCAGTGTGGAGTGTGGAGTTGTTTGGATGAGCGGTTCTTGAGAAAGCTATAAAGGTGACCCATCCTTTGTGAGGTGCAGGTTATGGTAAAGGAAATGAAAGAGGTGCCTCTGTCATTTCTCAGCACTGCCAACGCCCTGCAGCCTGCAGCTCTGTCACCACATCCTCTTCTCTGCTGTCGCTCTCAACTTCTTAGAACAGGAGCGTTAAACATACGGCCCACGGGCCAGAAACGGCCCATCAGAGGGTCCATTCCGGCCCACAGGATGATTTTGCAAAGTGTAAAAATTGCACTGAGGAATCTTTCGATCCAATGTGATGCACTTGTGAAGGTGAAGGCAGGTTTCAGGAACAAGTTAAATACTAAGTAGCCTATTCATGTTTTCTCTATTCATCACTAAATAGTCAACTATTTTCAATACCCTTGAATATAGAGATTTGCACAGTTGCCGTCAATTGTGAGAGTCACTGACGTAAGGTATGCACGGGCCACATTCAATTAATGATCAGAATGTATTGGTGGCCTGATTAAAAGTGGTGGAGGGCCGTATCTGGCCCGGGGGCCTTGATATTGACACATGTGGTCTAGGCTGAAGAAACATCTTCATAAATCAGAGGTGTCAAACTCTTTTTAGTTCATGGGCCACATGCGGCCCAAGTTAGTCTCAAGTGGGCCAGACAAAGACAATCAATGCACAATAATCTATAAATAACACTTACACATTTCCCAGTTTCTTTTCTGTACATTTTAAGAACACGTTTTCACATAGGGTTATCTCAGATCAAACAAATGATCAAGTCTGTTGTCTGTAACTGTGCACTTTTACACAGAGATCCCGCAATATCGCCGTTATGAAGCGCCGCAAATAAGCCGCCGTTGCCTTTTTACACAGAAAGCGATTTGAAGTGTTTTTACACAGCAAAGATGGCGTTCCTGCGTCGATCTTCTATCGTTGCCATGGAGATGTGAACAGCTGTACCTACCTGCTGCCAAGCAGAATAAAAATACAGTAGTAGAGACTATAAGTATTGTAACAGTGAGGCTGGTTTTGAGGAGAGACCGACAGAAATATATAATAAATATCAACGTTGGTCCACAACCAAAAACGTTGCTATTTTACAATTTCGGCTCCAACAATTGTAAAAAAAATTTGATGGGAGTTTATACAGGGGTGGGACATTTTAGAGGGTGGGAGAGGTTAGGTTTAGGTGTGGGGGGTGGGCTGGGAGAGGTTAGGTTTAGGTGTGGGGGGTGGGGTGGGAGAGGTTAGGTTTAGGGTTAGGGTCTGTCTGGGGTCGGAGACCCCTTAAGGGGGTTGGAGACGGGACCCCCGGAAGAGAGAGAAGTGATGGATGGTCTCCATTTCCATTTGACAATTTTTGAGCCAAAATTGTGAATAGCAACGTTTTTAGCCTGTGGACAAACGTTGCTATTTTACAATTTTTTGGAGACTGGGCTGGTTAAGCACTTCAAACTTTAAGTATGAATCTAAATGCTTTCTTAAAACTGACTTGTCCAAATTGAGTGACTCCAGGCAGGACAAAGGTGACAACGGGGACAGGATATACAAGCAGACAAGGAGACTCCTCTCTCTGCAGACAGTGACCTATTGCTTCTGTGGAGACATACAGGGTGCAATAGAGAAGGAGACTCCTCTCTCTGCAGACAGTGACCTACTGCTTCTGTGGAGACATACAGGGTGCAATAGAGAAGGAGACTCCTCTCTCTGCAGACAGTGACCTACTGCTTCTGTGGATACATACAGGGTGCAATAGAGAAGGAGACTCCTCTCCCTGCAGACAGTGACCTACTGCTTCTGTGGATACATACAGGGTGCAATAGAGAAGGAGACTCCTCTCTGTGTAGACAGTGACCTACTGCTTCTGTGGAGACATACAGGGTGCAATAGAGAAGGAGACTCCTCTCTCTGCAGACAGTGACCTACTGCTTCTGTGGAGACATACAGTGTGCAATAGAGAAGGAGACTCCTCTCTCTGTAGACAGTGACCTACTGCTTCTGTGGAGACATACAGGGTGCAATAGAGAAGGAGACTCCTCTCTGCAGACACTGACCTACTGCTTCTGTGGAGACATACAGGGTGCAATAGAGAAGGAGACTCCTCTCTCTGCAGACACTGACCTACTGCTTCTGTGGAGACATACAGGGTGCAATAGAGAAGGAGACTCCTCTCTCTGCAGACACTGACCTACTGCTTCTGTGGAGACATACAGGGTGCAATAGAGAAGGAGACTCCTCTCTCTGCAGACACTGACCTACTGCTTCTGTGGAGACATACAGGGTGCAATAGAGAAGGAGACTCCTCTCTCTGTAGACAGTGACCTACTGCTTCTGTGGAGACATACAGGGTGCAATAGAGAAGGAGACTCCTCTCTCTGTAGACAGTGACCTACTGCTTCTGTGGAGACATACAGGGTGCAATAGAGAAGGAGACTCCTCTCTGCAGACACTGACCTACTGCTTCTGTGGATACATACAGGGTGCAATAGAGAAGGAGACTCCTCTCTGCAGACACTGACCTACTGCTTCTGTGGAGACATACAGGGTGCAATAGAGAAGGAGACTCCTCTCTCTGCAGACACTGACCTACTGCTTCTGTGGAGACATACAGGGTGCAATAGAGAAGGAGACTCCTCTCTCTGCAGACAGTGACCTACTGCTTCTGTGGAGACATACAGGGTGCAATAGAGAAGGAGACTCCTCTCTCTGCAGACACTGACCTACTGCTTCTGTGGATACATACAGGGTGCAATAGAGAAGGAGACTCCTCTCTCTGCAGACAGTGACCTACTGCTTCTGTGGAGACATACAGGGTGCAATAGAGAAGGAGACTCCTCTCTCTGTAGACAGTGACCTACTGCTTCTGTGGAGACATACAGGGTGCAATAGATACACCTCACAAATCTGGCTTGTGTTAGGGTTAGGGTTAGGGTTAGGGTTGTGTGGGACCGGGAACCTCATGCTCTGTCTGAGCGCGTGTTCTCATCAGCAGATAATGTCGTAAATAAAAAGAGAGCCACACTTGATCTCGACCATGTTGATAGATTTGTGTCATATTCAGCATCAATGCTACATTTGATCTTGTTTAAGTTGTTTTAGTTCAAAGCTGCTATTTGACATTTCAAATGAATTCAAATTTCATTTTAAGAAAAAGTAACAGTCCTAGAATGTGTGTCTGGTATGTATGCATGTGTCTGATAATGTGTGTGTCTGCATGTATGTGAATGCATTATGTCTGTTACTGTAGTCATGTAGTGTGTGTGTGAGTGTGTGTGTGTGTGTCTGTGTGTGTGTGTGTGTGTGTGTGTGTGTGTGTGTGTCTGTGTGTGTGTGTGTGTGTGTGTGTGTGTGTGTGCGTGTGTGTGTGTGTGTGTGTGTGTGTGTGATCTAAAGTGTGTGGTCGACAGTGTTTCCTGTGCGTACTTCCCTCATTGTTTCCATTAGATGTCTACTTGTCTCTCATCTATTTTGGGGCCAGCACTAGCGCTGCCCAGGGCCGGCGCGTGCCATTCTGCCACTCTAGGCGAGAACAAATCATGCCGCCCCCAATTTGCAACACCATGCAGCATCAAAGTATGCATGACGCAATATGCAGGCATTTTGCACATCTATATAGCCTACCTACAAAAAGAACACAACACAGGTCTGCATAATAACTCGCCATGATACAGCACAGCTACTTTCCAAATAATCTCAATTTTCAGATCCTCAAAATATGCAAATCTCTCTTATCTACCACTTTCTCATGTGCGTAAAACACACACATGGAATGTGCGCACGGTGGCGCAAGCACATTAATGTAAGACTCACAATGTATTTAGCCTATAGCCTATAATATCATCAGCAGATTCACAACTTAAACAACGATGAGTAGAGGGCAAATAAAGCTTGTTTACCTTTCAGAAGTGTAGCTACACCAGCGGGGGCCTGCGTCAGCAAAGGTCTTTCAATAAATCCAATCCTCCTCTATTAGGATTCTCTCTGCCAGTTCATTTTATATGGAGATTGTTGCCAGTCCTAACCTGCCTGGAACCCAGCTTGAGCCCTAAATGCACACAAGGTAGGAAAAACCTGGAAGAAATGTTGAAGAATGCGGCTGAGCGTGCTGTAGGTGGTGTAGCTGTAGGTGCTGTAGGTGGTGTAGCTGTAGGTGCTGTAGGTGCTGTAGGTGCTGTAGGTGCTGTAGGTGGTGTAGCTGCTGTAGGTGCTGTAGCTGCTGTAGGTGCTGTAGGTGGTGTAGCTGCTGTAGGTGCTGTAGGTGGTGTAGCTGCTGTAGGTGGTGTAGCTGCTGTAGGTGGTGTAGGTGCTGTAGGTGGTGTAGCTGCTGTAGGTGGTGTAGCTGCTGTAGGTGCTGTAGCTGCTGTAGCTGCTGTAGGTGGTGTAGGTGGTGTAGCTGCTGTAGGTGGTGTAGCTGCTGTAGGTGGTGTAGCTGCTGTAGGTGCTGTAGGTGGTGTAGCTGCTGTAGGTGGTGTAGCTGCTGTAGGTGGTGTAGGTGCTGTAGGTGGTGTAGGTGGTGTAGCTGCTGTAGGTGGTGTAGGTGCTGTAGGTGGTGTAGGTGGTGTAGGTGCTGTAGGTGGTGTAGCTGCTGTAGGTGGTGTAGGTGCTGTAGGTGGTGTAGCTGCTGTAGGTGCTGTAGGTGGTGTAGGTGCTGTAGGTGCTGTAGGTGCTGTAGGTGCTGTAGGTGCTGTAGGTGGTGTAGCTGCTGTAGGTGTCGGGGAAACATTGACAGAGTCATCAGCAAAAAAGAAAAAGAGAGAAAACAGACAAAAGAAAGAAGAAAAAGAGAGAAAACAGACAAAAGAAAGAGAGGCAACATGTCTGTCTGTGTGAAACATGGGAAAGACAAGAACAACTGGTTCATATTGTTTGTCTCATAATATGAAGGACAGTTGTCATAGAATTAACTGTAATATGTGGACAACATGTGATGATGTAACTCATCTCCACACAAAATGTAAAGGCCATATTTTCAGTCTAGAGGAACATTGATTGATCAATAGCTCATTACATCTCATTCAGATTGTGGAGGCCAAAACAGACTTGAGCATGTAGAAAGTGTGTCAGCTCAGCATGACACTATACTATATGATGCAACACTTTTTCAAATAGTCATTTGACAGATATGAAACTGGCTGATGGAACATAAGAACAGGAAGCATGAATAGAAGAGCAGAAGCGTTTGCAGGCAGCAGCAGGAAGTGGGCACAATGTATGGGTGAGACCGCTGAAAGCATTTCATACAGCAAACAGCTTTAATACACAACAAGGGTTTGGCAATTCTGCTATGAAGGCACTTTATTGAGACCTAAATTCAATGCATTTCATATGTAGCCATGACTCAGTGACAGTCAGTGAAACTAAGACAGGCAGAGGCAGAACATACACGTAACCTGAAATACACACAAGGCCCACAAGAAACCTGGTTTGATCAGAATATGATGAGAGGAGAGAGTGATGCTGCTTCCTACAACTATGTTGCAACCCGTTCTCACTCCGAGCGCCTAGCAGATTGATGCTTTGTCACGCCCCGTGTGGGTTAGTTGTTACCAGTGTTGGAGTAACTACTGCAACTTAATGCACTAACTAGTAATCTAACTGGATTACTTTTCCAAATTTAGTAACTCAATTACAGTTACTGAAATAGTAACTGGGCTAGTTACTAGTTACTTTAGGACATGAAAATAACGGACAACTTCAGAGGATTATCTGGTTTATGATCCTTAGAGCTAGTCCGGGAAGAGAAGACGCCTCCCTGCCTGGCAAAAATGCTCCACACGCTGCAGCCATGAGCCCCAGAGGCTACTGACCTTGAGTAGAGCTCAACAGCCATGAGCTCCAGAGGCTAATGACCTTGACTAGGTTACAGTAAAGCTCAACAGCCATGAGCCCCAGAGGCTAATGACCTTGACTAGGTTACAGTAGGGCTCAACAGCCATGAGCCTCAGAGGCTAATGACCTTGACTAGGTTACAGTAGAGCTCAACAGCCATGAGCCTCAGAGGCTACTGACCTTGACTAGGTTACAGTAGAGCTCAACAGCCATGAGCCTCAGAGGCTACTGACCTTGACTAGGTTACAGTAGAGCTCAACAGCCATGAGCCTCAGAGGCTTATGACCTTGACTAGGTTACAGTAGAGCTCAACAGCCATGAGCCCCAGAGGCTACTGACCTTGACTAGGTTACAGTAAAGCTCAACAGCCATGAGCCTCAGAGGCTAATGACCTTGACTAGGTTACAGTAGAGCTCAACAGCCATGAGCCTCAGAGGCTACTGACCTTGACTAGGTTACAGTAGGGCTCAACAGCCATGAGCCCCAGAGGCTACTGACCTTGACTAGGTTACAGTAGGGCTCAACAGCCACATGACTTTTTCCTGATGTCATTGTCAGAAGTAAGTTCCATTCATTTTCTCCATAGACATTTAGGAAAATCCTTATACAACGAGTATAATTATATACGAGTTTTAAGGCTGGAACCAAGCCAACCCGTGACCCACTGAATCGTGAGTGACCATAAAACATTCAATTTGGTGCAAAAACTAAAAATAACAATAGGGGGAGGGGGGGATATTTTCGACCCCCCCCCCCTTCCACAGCATGTCAAGACATAGTGTCATATTTTATCAACACAGCAACAATAAAATAATGTGTGATTTAATAAGACAATAAAAGTAACACAGGAGTTACTTTGCCTAGTAACTAATTACCTTGAAGTATACTAGTATCTTTAAAGTAATTAAATTACTTTTTCAGAGAAGGAACTAGTAACTGTAACTAATTACCAACTTTCTGTAACTTGGCCAACACTGGTTGTTACTAATACGGTGCCCTTCAGCGATGCATGAAACGACTTGGGCTCATATAACCTCTGTTTTACTATAATAAAAAAGATCTGCTCCCTCCCCAGTTATAACCGCCCCCTAAGTCATTTCATCCTGGTGCCAGGTCTGTTTGTAAAGTAGGCCTACCATTTAACCACCTGTCCACTCAGACATACATGATCCGGAACATGAGCTGCCGGTGTTAAACAACAGCCGTTTTGACAATGATGTGGATCCTGTAGGCTAATAGGTGCTCAGATGGAGGCAGCGCACATAAGGTGGATAATAGTTTCTAAACATGCAGGCCGACCGGCTAGCAGCTGGTCATAATCCAGATTTCACTGCATGTTTAGAAGGGGCTTTACTCTCCTCCGCTCCATTTCAGCACTGCGGACAGCGCCACACAGCCCTATCTATTGACCCATTTCCACCGCTGGTATTAACGCGGCCCAGACCAGCTCGACTCACTTTTTTGTCTCATCCCACCGGTCAAAAACCTGGACAGCCCGGGTTAAGTCGGGGTTGAGTCGTGGGTGCCACGTCTATGTGCCGACAGGCCGCAATGCCGATAGCCCACAAGCAGAACCAGCTGAGTGAGGCGGTGTGCAGCATGTCGGTGGACCGGGCTAACCTCTCCCAGCCCCAAACCAAACCTAACCTCCCCCCATGCCTAAACCTAACCTCCCCCAGACCCTAACCCAAAACCTAACCTCTCCCACCCCCCACGCCTAAACCTAACCTCCCCCAGACCCTACCCCAAAACCTAACCTCTCCCACCCCCCACGCCTAAACCTAAGGTCGGCATTGCGGGTGGTCGGCATAGCGGGTGGACACCGAGTCGTGCTAGTTTTGGTCCCTGCTTTGTTGAGGTTCCAGCCGGTACCATACGGTGACGTGAAAACACTGCACACGGCTGATCAGGCAGAATAGTGTTTACTACTGTAACCTCGCGTCACCAGTCTACTGTCAATGCTATATACCAGTGTAGTGGGACTTACCTTCTCTTCTCTCTTCTGTTATTTCCATCAGTCTTTTGTGTTGCTGCCTTCGGCTCTGGTGAAATCAAATTGATCTCCTTGCTCAGCTTTAACATGACGGTGGTTTTCAATTGTTTTGAGAGAGAAAACGTCTGCTGCTGGGGAACCCCTTGTAGTTGTGTGTTATGTCAGCTACGCTAGGCCGGAGGCGGGGGTTTAGCGAAGCCACGGTCTTGCCTGGTGGTGGCTTCCCTTCTCCCTGTAGCGTAACTCCCGTCCCCCGCGCAGCGCATGCATTTCTCTCCCCTCTGAGAGAGCCTGGTGACGCGAGGTTAGCATGCATGTAAATAACAACAAATTGATATCCATTCTCATGGCCGATGGTCTCTCATTTGCCCATGTATGTCATATAGAGGCACCAGTATTTCATAACCAGTTTAAAAGTTCTGTGTATGGATTTCATTTTAATATTATGTTATAGCCAACTTCCTGGTATGTTCGCAGTGACTAGTACTGACAGTACCAAAGTCACGCCGGCTAAAGTCACGTCCTCTCCTGCATTCAACATACAACCAAGGGATTTCATCCTCCATTAATTTTCCATCTACAGTTTGTGAAAATGTCCTTGTGTTAATTTAACTTTATACAAATAGAAGGCAGAGGAAAGATATATGAGCGGAGGGCGGATATGCGGTCGCTATGACAACCAGTTGTGGGCGGAGGTGGGCGGGGGCAGATTGAGCAGAGTTGTGACGAGTCGCACAGTGCTGTAAAATGTGGTGGAAATGAGCCATATATGCAAACAGCCCAAACCCACCTGTTTATGTCTGTCTGTCTGTCTGTCTGTCTGTCTGTCTGTCTGTCTGTCTGTCTGACATGCCAGACGGTCATGATCACTTCATTTCATTTCATTTCTTTATTTATCTCGAACAATAAAACACAAAACAGTAAAAGATCAATCATAAACAAACAGATTTGAATAATAAAATAAATGCAAATATATGAAAGACAATAGTTATGTTCGAGAAGGAGCAGGAAGAAGCACAATGCTTATCTTATCCTGCCCCTACTTCAACAATGAGATTTTAAATCGTATATTTAGAAGAGGGGTGATCTCTGCACAAACCGTGTGCGTCAGGTGCGTCGGAGCATCAGATGAGTTGAGAGAGGAAAATCCCGCACACTGACTTCACTTCAGACTTTTATTGGCAACGTTTCGGTCACAACAAGACCTTCATCTGGCAAAAGTAATTTCTGAATGCAGACAACAGTAATATATAGGCACAATGGGGTGTCGCAGCAACCAATCACAGTCAGGCAATCAGGCTGCCAATGGTGCCTAATAGACACTGCAGGTGTCAGTCAATCATAATAAATACATAGAGCAATCAGAATACATGAGAATCAGCCTTCACACACCTATACATTGACCCAGTAATAAAAATAAAGGGAAAATGATTAAAAGTTCCCAGTAATAAAAGGAAACTTGAAACTGCTATTCCCAGTAATAAATAAATAAAGGGAAGAAAATTAAAATTATTAAAGGGAAGAAAATTAAAATACACAGTAAGAATTTTTATATCAAATGGGCTATTGATTAAAAAGTTCCCAGTAAAATGTGAAGACGACTCGCAGCCTATGTGGGGAAGACGACTCGCAAACTTAAACGGAGAATTAGCGAACATAAGAGCTCTATTAGACGAAACGATCGTCTTTACCCCATTGCTGTCCATTTTAATGATCACAACCATGATATTGCCTCATTACGCTTTTGTGGCATTGAGCAGGTTCCCCTGCCACCTAGAGGTGGCAACCATGACCTGCTCCTCAAAAAAAGAGAGGCCTTTTGGATTTTTTACCTCCAAACTTTAACACCAAAAGGTTTAAATGACGAACTACAACTCAACATTATGCTCTAAATTTTAATCGATATTTATTGCATTCCATTGTTGATTGATATTGTATTTATAGTTCGCATTTGCTATTTTTCTATTCTCTCTTTATACTTAATTTTAATTTTATTACTGGGTATTTGTTTATTAGTCTCCCTTTATTTATATCTTACTGGGAACAATGGGCTTTTTTGATTTTAAGTTTCCCTTTATACATTTTACTGGGAACTTTTTAATCAATAGCCCATTTGATATAAAAATTTCTTACTGTGTATTTTAATTTTCTTCCCTTTAATAATTTTAATTTTCTTCCCTTTATTTATTTATTACTGGGAATAGCAGTTTCAAGTTTCCTTTTATTACTGGGAACTTTTAATCATTTTCCCTTCATTTTTATTACTGGGTCAATGTATAGGTGTGTGAAGGCTGATTCTCATGTATTCTGATTGCTCTATGTATCTATTATGATTGACTGACACCTGCAGTGTCTATTAGGCACCGTTGGCAGCCTGATTGCCTGACTGTGATTGGTTGCTGCGACACCCCATTGTGCCTATATATTACTGTTGTCTGCATTCAGAAATTACTTTTGCCAGATGAAGGTCTTGTTGTGACCGAAACGTTGCCAATAAAAGTCTGAAGTGAAGTAAGTGTGTGGGATTTTCCTCTCTTAAATCTTATATTTAAAATAAGTAAATAAAATAAGAAGCAATTTCACAAAAGCATTTACGTCATCACCACCATCATGGTTATAAACATTTACATGATGTCATCATCACCAACATCATGACCATCATCACCAAATGATCACCTTCATCCCTCATTTCTGTATTTCTCAAAAATAATATTCTTATATTTCTTCTTAAACTGTGACATACTTTTACATTGCCTGATCTCCTGATCCAATTCATTCCACAAAGCGACAGTGATGTATGATGGGGGGGGTAGATTCATATCAGTGGGGGGATTCTGGCCTCTTGTTGAGCCAGCTGTGCTCAGGGGCCATGGGGGGAGGGGGGGGGGGGCAAAGTCCCATATGGGGGCTTCCGGGCCTCGTTGAATAGGCAGATGGCAGTTGGGAAGAAGCTGTTGTTGTGATGAGAGGTCTTGGTCTTGACAGACCTGCAGTCTCTTGTGAGGGGGAGCATTTCAAAGAGTTTGTGTCCAGGGTGGGAGGGGTCGGCCATGAGACCGCTCCAGCATCCTGGTGGTGTGCAGGTCCTGAAGGTCCTGGTGGTGTGCAGGTCCTGAAGGGATGGCAGGCTAAATTTACCCCTGATGAGCCTTTAACTCAGAAAAACCCTCCCAAAGTTAAAACCTGCTCTACAGTGTCTAAATCATACATGTAGGGGCTAATTTAGAGCACTTTGTCAAACCAAAACGATTGAGTTAATTTGTTCCAAATATGTCAATCATTGTCAATAGTACCTGGATATTTAAACCACACACAAAACCACTAGATGTCAGTAGAGAGCCACTCTCCAGCCAGCAGGATGACAGGAAGCTCCACTGTTCTGTGATGCAGGAGGTGAAAAAGTTGAGTCCAGTGCAGCTGCTTCTCAAGGAACATACCCCCCTGGCAATGTTGAAGGCCACTTCATTCAGTACATTGCTGATAATGTTGACCATAACATCAGAACCATTGATAGCCACAACACATTACATGGTATGGGCCTTATAGCTGGAGTTACACCATTAGAGCCAAACCAGGACCTCTGATAGCTGTGACATCATAGCAGCAGTTGGACACATCAATATCCACATGTGGAAATCAGAGACGCCTGGCCTTTCGTCCGTGTCCTATGGGAGGATTGCGAATGCCACAGGTGGGTGCAGGGCCGTAGCTAGAGGGAGGAAAGTGTGGACGATTCCAAGGGCCCTTGACTGACAGGGGCCCTAAAAAACATGGTGAGTGAGAAAAGGAGAAAACATTTATCAAGACTGAATAATCATCTCATGTTAATAACAAAAGACTCCTGTTGGACTCCATGGGCTCTATTCTCCCACAGGCCATCGGCGCTATTACGGGCCTTAACCGCAAAAAAACGTGCCTTGCGCCTGTTTCGGCAAGATAGCAATAGGCTTTAGGCTGCCAAATGCGCTTTAGGCCGAATGGGCGTGGCGCAGTCCCAAAGTGGGCGTGTCTGCGCTAAATACCAGCCTAGTCATATCTTGGGAGCTGGCCTACATTTAGCGCTTTGCGCTTTTGAAAAGCAGGCCTATTCTTTGCCTTCACTGCTTCTTCTCTGTCACCCTTCTCTCTCTCTCTCTCTGAGTTCCCAGCATGCATTGTGTTTCTTCATTTCGCTACTAAATAGCCACCAAATGAGCCAAAATAGATATAAAAGGTAGTTCTAAATTAATGTGTAATGGTAACACAGCCTGCCATTGTCAACATTTCAATATTGGACCAAATAAAACCTCGAAATGAAAACACCACCCTATGTGAAACATATATGTCCTCCTGGGCATATATATACCCCTTGTCGAGTTAACGTGATTTAGAGAAGTAACAGCGGAACGCGCTTCGGAACGCGCTTCTAATGGCATCTGCTATACTGTGATGTCCGTCCAATAACTTGGCCCTATTTCACATTTAGTTTTACAATAAAAACACATTTATGCAATGACTTGACATAATGTAGGGTATATTTATGTGCATCATCCTTCCTGCAGCAGGCGAGAGAAAATGATATCTTTCTGGACAAACTTTCACCAATCTAATAGGCTATATTTTTCTAGCTGATGCATAGAACATTATTTTCACTTTGATCTTGCTATAGTGTAGCGTATTTACATGCTTGCAGTATTGAAACTGCAGTTAGATTGGTTTGAGAAGCATAATAATATGGAATAATAGCCTATAATGCAGACAGACAGGCTGGATGAAGGGAGGGGGGGGGGGCAGAGCGTTTGGCTTTCGTCTGGTTTTGCGGGATCACTGGAATTGGAGCTAAAAAGGCAAGCGTGCGATTCGTTTATTGCACTTATCCAATGAGCATGACGGTGCATAATTTTACGCCTAAAAGGCGTGGTTGTAATGCTTTGGGCTGCATCTAGCGCCAGCACGACGATATCAAGTGCGCCTTTCCACGCCCACTGCTTTGATCTGCGCCTGCCGCTCGGCCTAGAAACTGCGCCGATGCAACGATAGGGGCCCATATGTGTATCAATATTCTTTCTAGTCATTAGTTTAGTGAGAGCATGTCTTTGTTCACTGTGGTGTATTCAGGGCAGAAAGAGAGCATGATGATTCAACAGGGCAAGGAGAGCTGCTATAGGTGATATAGAGGTGATTGAGAAAAGGCAAATAATGACATTACAATAGTCTCTAAGCTGAGCTGAATATTAATTTAAAATGAGATATTCCTCTTAATTAGGCTTCAAATGGCAACTTTTTTTTTGCATCCGTGGCCCCGATGTGATATCCTTTCATGGGGCCCAAAATCCCTGGCTACAGCCCTGGGTGGGTGATTCTCATGAACAATGGTACAAACGCATAGCAAAACTCAAAGATATCAAGAAGATATCAAGTAGGATCTAATTTCACCATTCAAATTGAAATTATAATCCACTCGGCATCTTGCGGGCTACGCGAGCTCGCCTGCCTTGCAGCTCGCCAAGCTGGCCCTGCAGCTCGCATAAGCAGGTCGCGGCCTCGCCCTGGTTGCTCCTTGATGGCATACTTCAAGGATGCTGGATCACCTGTCCTGGAGCTGGCAACATACAGCTGTCCATGGCTGAAGACTGAAGCCAGACTCCCACTTCTTTCAGTGTCTGCCCCTGTGACTTGATTCTGCTCTTATGACATCACTGATGATGTCACAATTTATGACATCACTGATGACATCATCACTGAGACGTTGTGTGTGTGAGTGGATTTATGACATCACTGATGATGTCATCAGTGGGACAGACAGACAAACAGACAGAGCCCTAGCTCCCTTAGATAGATAGATGTGCTCATTTTTTATGTATTTACAGACACTTTTAGAGACACTGAGGGAATAAATTCATTACCGTAACACATTTTTTATTGGAAATATGAAACAACAACCTTTTTTTCCAATGGCAAGCACTTCAATATGCTCAAGGGTATATCACCCAAAATGTGTATGATTAACAAATACGAAGTTGTAGCTAACATTGCGAGAAATGCCATGTTGTATTACGACTACATACTTCATACTACATGAGAAAGAAAATCTGTTCTACTTAGAGACTCGACAACCATTTCTGTGGATTCCTTGCCCCCAAAAATGTGGAAATAGACACCAAATTTGTAATTCTAGGTCTAGTTGGAGTCAAGATATGGCTACAATTTTAATAATGGCAGCCATTAAAAAAGAAAAAATCATTTTAACATACTTCCACTAATGGGATTTTCTGGGATTTTTACTACAGTGTTTCGGGTATCAATATAAACATAAAAATGTGAAAATAAATTCTGTTGCAATTAGTTTAAGGTCAAACCTTATTTTCCCTAGACTATAACTAGGGAAAGTTATAGTCCACTGGAGTTGTCACTCCACTGATCTTAAATCAGCCAGAGTTATTCCTATCTCCAAAAAAGGAAATAAATTAGACCCGGGGAATTACCGTCCTGTCTCGATCCTTAGCACGGTGTCAAAGGTAATGGAAAGAATCATCTTTGAGCAAATAAATGAATACCTGTCAACAAACAACATCCTGTATGAGTATCAGTCGGGGTTCAGAATATCTCACTCCACAGACACATGTTTGCTGTACCTGACAGACCAAATCAGAACAGAAGTAGACAAGGGCAGATATTGTGGAATGGTTTTATTAGATTTACAAAAAGCCTTTGACACCGTGAACCACGATATACTGCTATTCAAAATGAAGGCTATGGGTTTTAACAGTGCTTCACTAAGGTGGGTAGAGTCATACCTAAGGGGGAGGAAGCAAGTGGTGGAAGTGAATGGCATTATGTCATCTTCACTAGTGCCAACTTGCGGGGTGCCTCAAGGGAGCATTTTAGGTCCAGTATTATTTCTTTTATATGTCAATGACATGAAATCTGCCTGTGAATGTGACTTGCTTCTCTTTGCGGACGATGCGGCTCTACTGGTCTCACACCAGGATAAAGGGGAGGTAGAAAGTATACTCAGCCGAGAACTACTCAGGATCAGTTGCTGGCTGGTTGATAACAGGTTGTCCCTCCACTTAGGTAAGACAGAAGCCATTCTCTTTGGTTCTACCATCAAATTGAGGAGGTCTCCGGGGTTTAGGGTGGTGGTGGGAGACGTAGAGGTCTCAGCTAGGGAGGAGGTCACATACCTGGGCTGTGTGCTGGACAACACTTTATCAGGAGAGAGCATGGCGCAGAGGGTAGCCAAAAAGATTAACCAGAGAGTGAAATTCCTCTCCAGGATTTCCACCTATGTCAACAGGTACGCTCTGGAAATCCTAGCGGGAGCACTGGTTCAGTGTCAATACGACTACGCATGTTCCTCCTGGTACACCGGCATCGCAGTGTCACTGAAAAACAGGCTCCAGACAGCACAAAATAGATTAGTCAGACTCATTTTACAATTGAATCCTAGGACTCACCTACTACAGTCTCACTTCGACAGCCTCAAGTGGCTAAGAGTAGAGGAGAGAGTAACACAAATCAAACTCGGCATGGTACACAGGATAGTTAACAATGCTGTCCCAAAATATCTTAGACATTACTTCACCAAGGTCAGTGACGTACATGGGCACGGCACTAGAGGGAGCCCCACAGACTTGGTCCCAGTAAAATGTAAAAGATGCATCGGCCAAAATTCCTTTCTTTATTCAGCGGCAGTAGCCTGGAACAGTCTCCCAGCTGAGATTAAGACAATCAGCCCCTATCCCTCCTTCAAAGGTAAAGTCAAGAACTGGATTAGGAGAAACAGAACCTGGACTTAATGTGTTGTGTTATATTGTGGTATTATATTATTATATTATATATTATATTATATCTATATTATTATATAGTATATAATATTGTATGGTAATGATATGTAATGCTATAGTATATTATAAAATATTGTCCAGTATAGGTACATGTAGGATGGATTTGATGGTAGCCAAGGTGTCTGAGGTGGGGGGCGACCTGTTGTCGGCCAGCCAGTAACTGAGCCGGTGTCTCACTCGACCCTATATGTTATGAGATCTTATCTTATTTTATTTATTTTATTTATTTTATTTATTTTATTTATTTTATTTATTTTATTTGATTATTTTTTAATGTATGTTTTTATTAGGATTTGATGGGTTTATTTTTTAATAGCACAAATTGTATTTTATCTTATTTTATGCTTATTTTTATTGGTTATTCACTGTGCCCCACTTTCCCATATCATTCTCCCCCCTGCGTGGCAGGCACACCCACGCATCACCCTCAGACTCTGACAAGTGCTTGTGGCACTCACACTGTTATACACTTACACACATCCAGACATACACACAACAGTACACATTTTATAACAGTCATCATGAGGACCGCAATGGAAATAAGCTGTCAGCTTTATTGCGTTTTTATCCTTTTGATAATGGTGGGCCTGTGTATGTATATATGTATATTGTATATACTGTGTATTCATTATCAATAAAGAACTCAATCAATCAAAAAAAAAACTGAACCTCACCTCGATAAACAGAATTTCTGGGGTGGCGACTCTGGAGACGATGAACCGAGTACACACAGTGCTCCTGGAGTTGTTTGAAACACAGTCACTGAAGAACTAAATCTATAAATGAAAATAAATAAACTGACAGTCCTTCAAGTCAGTTTTGGTGGAGCACGAAGTCCTTCATCACTTGTGTTAGTGGTAGGGAGTGGACTTGGTTCAGGCGATGTGTGCCCAGCGCTTGGCGGATCTGGATCCGACACACGTGGGCCAGACTGCGAGGACATCTCTTGGCCTCCAGAAAGACCCTGAGAGCCTCAGGATCCGCCCATTTCTCCAGCTGTGCCTGCTCTGTGGTCACCAGGGCCGGGTCAGCGCCGTGGTCCAGCAGCAGCTGGACGAAAGCCGTGTTCCACCTGTTACACAGCACCTCCTTCAGCAGGCGAGAAGCCACGTCACGGGTCAGAACACCAGCAGCCTGGAGCAGCAGGCGGAAGCAGTCCTGGCGGTTGAGTACAGCACTGATGTAGAGAGGGGTCAGGGTGTATATGCCGTGTATGTTTCTGTTAGGGTCGGCCCGGGCTTCCAGGAGGATCCGGACACAGTCCACGTGACCGCGGTGCACAGCATAGTGTAGAGGTGTCGAGTTGTTCTTATCAGCTAGGTCTACCTGTGCTCCCTGTGTGATCAGGTAGTCCACACAGGCAGCATGACCCCGTGAGGCTGCGAGCTGAAGAGGGGTCCTCCACCCATCAAGACACTTCTCATTGATCTGCCTTCTGAAGTGGTCTCTCTGCAGCAGGCTCCTCAGTGTGTCCAGGTCTCCTGCCATGACGGCATCACGGAGCAGCTGCCTGTCACCATGTCCTGCTTGAACAGCCATTCCTTCAGATGTGTCACTGTACCACACTGACTTGTATGCTGTGTCTCAAACAGAAGGTATTATCAGTGTTGGGAAATGTTGAATTATCGTAACTGAGGGTCAAAATTATCGTTTTCGGAGGGAAATCATCAAACGCGAGCAGCGGCTTCTTCTTCTTCTTATGGCAGCTTTGTGTTTTCCACCACTTATATAGCCTCAGCCAGGAAGGATTTATGACATCACTGATGACATCACAGTTGCTCAAGTGACATCACTGATGACATCACAATTGCTCAAGTGACATGAGTGATGTCATAAATCCCACTGTGACATCATCAGTGATGTCATAAATCCCTCATAAATCCCACTGATGAAATCCCACTGTGACATCATCAGTGATGTCATGAATCTGACATCATCAGTGATGCTGGTCTCATTGGCCACACAGCAGCCGAGCTGCGGGCGAGGGCGTGTAGCGGCCGAGCTGCGAATGTGAGCTGCAGGCGCAGCTCAGCTCTAGGAATCGAGCGCATGTAGCGCGCGAGATAATAATACAGTAATAATACAGTAATAATACAGTAATAATACAGTAATAATACAGTACAGTACATAATAATACAGTACACTAATAATACAGGCAAATACAATAAGAGGCCCTGCCGCTTCGCTGGCCCGGCCACTAATTAGTTACAAGTACAAAATGACAAGTAATTAGTTAATTTCACACTCACACACCATAGTCCATACATATTAGCACAAAGCGTTTGGCAATATTAGCATTGGAATTTAACCATAGCAGTGCTGTGTGTGTGTGTGTGTGTGTGTGTGTGTGTGTGTGTGTGTGTGTGTGTGTGTGTGTGTGTGTGTGTGTGTTGGCATGGACTATAGAGACAGTCCAGTCCGCATGTCTGGGAACGCCCACAATAGACGCTAGGGGCGTGGTCAGGGTGGGGTAAAAAACCCCGTTCTATCCATTCAGCAAAGTTAGAATTGAGCTGATAGCCCAGCCCAGGCAGACACGATCAGGGATTTAACCACCGCAGTAAACGCACATCTGAGCAGACGTCTTGTGTTCTGTTCTAGAACCCCCAAACCTGTAGTTTAGAGGCGCAGCACCGTCTTTTGGTGAGTCAGCCCATGAGATATATGGGCGGTTTTACCCCACTCGCGCGCCAGCCGTTTAACATTTTGTGGGCGTTCCCAGACATGCCGACTGTCTCTATTACAATTAAATCTGCCGGACTATGAGCCCGAAACGGCCCTCTTTACACCAGAGGAGATCCTACCAGTGATCAGTAGCCTACAGAACAACAAGGCAAGTGGCTCTGACGCTGTTGTTTATGAAACCTTAAAGGGCACAAACCAGTGGACATGTGCAGCATTGACGCATATCTTTAATGTGTACCTGATTAACGGAAAAGTCCCTCCATCCTGGAAAGGGGCATTAATCCACAGAATCCCAAAAGAAGGACAATATAGCAGACGATCCGAGTACGTGGAGATTAATTTCTCTTCTGCCAAATTGTTCATGAAATGTATACTCAAGCGCATTCTTCCGTGGTTGATGGAGACAGGTATACTATCTGGAAAGCAAAAAGCATATATAAATCACCAGGGTATGAACGAGCACGTGTTCTGCCTAAAAACAGGTATTGATGATTTTAAACATGAGTCAACTAAATTCTACACGCGTGTTTCTGGACTTCCGTGATGCATTTGGCACACTACCCCATAGCAGAAGCGATAGGTGTATCTGGATATAACTGTAAAAGCATTGCCTTCATCTTTGGCAGCCTAGGAAACGTGCACAAGATGTGTGTGTGTGGACTGCAAATAGCTGGTCTGACCAAAATAAGTGCAAGACACCTGATTCTGTTCTGTGTCCGCCATCATAGGCAGCTACCATATTTGTAAAAGACGCTGTCACCTCTATCCATAAGTGTTTTGTAGTTTGCCGGTGTGCTTATGTTGTGGTCATGTTCTTCTTTTCATTGCATTCTGACTCTGAGATATATTTGGATTTTGATGTGATTATGTCTTTAATCGAAAATCCTAATAAAGAAATTAAAGTGTGTGTGTGTGTGTGTGTGTGTGTGTGTGTGTTTGTGTGTGTGTGTGTGTGTGTGTGTGTGTGTGTGTTGGTATGACAGAGTGTGTATGGCTATGCGTGTGTGTTTTCTGTTTGGACAGTTAGCTGCACATCACAGCGTCAAAAAGTAGGCTACCTGTCAGGTCAAAGTTCACCGGGTATTGCAGCTTTTGTGGCTTTAATGGTTTACCACATTATGTTCATGAGAGAGAGGGGGGAGGGGCCATTTTTCGGACTCGTGAGGTGTCGGACTCGTGAGGTGTCGGACTCGTGAGGTGTGGGACTCGTGAGGTGTCGGACTAGGGGGCAGTCCCCAACAGCTCGTTCACCAGCATCCGGACAGGAAGCCCTGCATCTTGGATTCTTAATAATTTCTCCTTTCCTCTAAATTGCTTTACTCATTCTGCTCTCTTGTAAATTGTGTATTTTGATTAGATTCAAAGTGTATTATTAAACATGTTTGCATTGTGTATGAATTGAGCTGTAGCCTATAGTTTAGGTCTATTTGTTATGATTAAAATAAAGACAATTTGATGATCACATTTCAGAGATTTATTCAAGTATTTCCAATATACAAAAGTATTAAAGTATGGAACCATCAAAGAAGGAGAATTACACAATTAAAAAAAAACCTTTGTGATAATGCTTCATATGTAAAAATAAATAAATACATACATTCATGAAGTAGGAAGACTTTAAGTATGCAATCTTTCCAGATACTATAAAGAACTGGGGCCGGTTGCACCAACTGGTCTTACACTGGTCTTAAGCTAAGTTGGTCGTAACTTTACGACCTAACAGCTACGCCGGTTGCACCAAGACGACTTAAGCCTTATTTTCACTAAGACCAGGCGTAACTCCTACGCCTCGTCAGGAGGAGGCGTAGAGCCTGCCTGTAACAGAGATCTCCGCGGAGACCTTTTTGACCGTCATCGTCGTAACACCGCCAGTTCGCCGTCTTTGAAAGCACGACGTTAGATTATAACTAACTAGTTAACCTAACCCGCCTTCCAAAATGTTGCCGTTAGTTTTTTAGAAGTTAATACATAGAATTGGGAACGTTACATTCAATTTCATTCAGACTGACTCTGTCTGCTCAATAGCCGCCATTTTTCCCCCGGAGCGAGGGAGGATGGGAGGAGGGAGGGTGTTTTACAGTAGTGGCTGATAGAGCGTAGTGGCACAGTGCTCCAAGCAGGTCGCGAGGCACATTTTTTGCAACATCATCCAATCAGGGTGCATTCCCTGGCAATTCACATGGACGCGCATTGCTACGACCAGCATAGTTAAGACCAGACATAAGCCGTGTTGGTGCAACAGGCGTAAGTCCACTCTAAAGACTGGTCTTAACTAAGACCGACGTAGGAGTTACGACCAGGCGTAGTTAAGACCAGACATAAGCCGTGTTGGTGCAACATGCGTAAGTCCACTCTAAAGACTGGTCTTAACTAAGACCGACGTAGGAGTTACGACCAGGCGTAGTTAAGACCAGTTGGTGCAACCGGCCCCTGGCGAATAGAGCTCAACAGTCATGTGACGTTTCTTGCCCCAGAAGTCAATTCATTTTCTCCATAGACGTTTTGAAAAATCGTTATATAACGAGTTTTAAGGCTTGAACCAAGCCACCCAGTCTTCAAGCCACCACACTACCTCACCTCTCTCCTCCATATAGCCTGCAATGCATACAACACTAGGTCAAGTGAGCACATCAAGCTTCCCCAGCTTAGTCAGATACAGATCTGATTTCGGCCGCACCTCCTTCCACTTTGCAGCAGCAAACGACTGGAACGCACTCCAAAGCATCCTCAAACTCACAACCCTGACATCACTTTCCATCTTCAAACAGAAACTCAACCAACTCTTTGTTGACCGCTGTACCTGTTGATTAGCTCCGGATCTCTCTCTCACACACACACACACACACACACACACACACACACACACACACACACACACACACACACACACACACACACACACACACACACACACACACACACACACACACACACCTGTTACAAACATCTATCTCATATCGACACCATCACATCATATACCTGTTACAAACATCTGTGATTTGATGCATTTGATGCAGGTTATTTTGTTGACTGGTGGGAAGATAGAAACGTGTTTGCAGCGGGGAAACGGCAGAGAGAAAATAAAAGATGGGAGGATTTAGAGTGGACTTGGTGAAACAGTACTGAGAGGTGCGTGCCGAGGACAGAGAGAGATGGAGAGAGCTTAGGTCGACAGAGTCCACATAATATGTCGTGGAGATTATGGTGCGCTCAAGTGCAGCAGGTATTTTTGCACGTAAGAGGTGCTTTTCAAAGCTCTGAGCGCAAAGTAATTGCACCATGCTGACGATAGGTGTAGGAGCCAAAAAGTAAAGTTTTCATTTGCGTTTGTTTGACGACGATTGTAAGTGATGAGGTCACTGTCAGCAGTGTAATGGAAATCGTGATGTCACTGTTGAGAAAACTGGGAATTATGACATCATCGGTGATGTCGCTCAGGCGGTAGCCGCCATGGTATAAATGTGTTTAGTTTCGAATAGTTCAGTTTAGTTTGGATTCTTAGTTGAAGCGTGTAAGGCTAGAAGGAAGTCAGTTTTTGACCTTACTTCAAGATCGTACTTCAAGGTGTTTGAACAAGTTAGTTAGGTGACAGCTGGCTAGCTATAAAGAACTTAGCGCTTTTGCGACGATAGGGCCCTTGGTGTCTCAAAGCTTCCAAATGAACTCACCTGCTTCTCTGTGTCTACATCTTTGTGATTGGTCTAGATTTAATAAGGGACATTAATAAAGGATAATGGCAATTTAAATGATTAGCACATCTTCCACCAGAGAGGGAGCTGATCAGTCAAATATCTGCTGTAGTGTTTGGCTGCATTAAAAGCCTGCAGACTCTCTGCCCTCCATGACACATGGTTAAACTACTGCTTAGTAGCATTCTTCTTCTTCCCCATCTGGCAGCCAGGAACACTTTGAGAATAGAATATATAGAATAGAATAGAATAGAATAGAATAGAATAGCATCAGTGTTCATTTACAGCACATCTAACAGCAATTACACTCAGAATAACTCACTAACTCACTGTTCATTTACAGCACATGTCACAGTGCAAAGAGAAAAGAACATCAGAGCACAATGAGGTCAGTACTCTGTGTCAGCAAGTACTCCAGATGAAGTACTCTCTACTGTGTCTCTAAAACCAGCAGGTGGCAGTGTTTCTTCATTTGTCAGCACCTGAGGCTACTGAGCTTCTCTTTCAGCCAGCAGCATTCAGCAGCTCAAGAGAAGAGGAGAGAAATCCTTCCATTGACCTTTTTCATCAGCAGCCATTTTGCGTCTAAAAGGCAGGAAGTAACACAGGTGCAAGCAAAACATTAATGAGGGTTTCCAACTTCCAATCCATTTAAGTGTTCCAGTGCTGTTTGGGTTGCACCTGTGTTACTATTGCTCTATTGACATCGTGAAGGGCAATTTTTCTGAAAATGAGCCAATGACACATCCTTTGCATAGGTCAGGATCCATTAAACTGAGACCACTGATGCTTTTAATTAAAGCACGTGACAGTAGCAGGCTGGTAGCAGGGCACTGCCAAGGTGGCCTAAAACTGGTTTTATGCTCACGTGAAATCACCAGCGCCGACTGCGCCGAGGGGTCCCCGCAGCTGGCCGTCCTATCGGCGCAGCTCGGCGGAAGGGGCGTGCACCTCCTCGAAAATGTGACTCCGCGGCGTCAATGCGGACGTGACATGACCAGCACGAGAGCTGTGATTGGCCGTTGCCTTGGGCTGCGCACATATCCACTGACGTACTTGTTGTGAGGAATGAGGAAATGCCATTTCCTCATTTAACAGTGCTTGTCCCTCATCTAGCAAAGCTTTCTGCAGGCTCACCGGAATGAGTTTTGAAATAAAGGGACAATAAAATGTCCCCCCACCGACATGATTGAAAGTTCTTGGTAAATGACATGATAACGTCATATGCAATGTACCACAAGCCACCTAGTGTTTTGGACGTGTACCGCAACCAATGCACTCAGATACGTTCGAGTATGCACAGTCTCGCTGGCAAGCAGCCGCCCTGGAACTACTTTTAAGTAGGGGGTGCTCTAAGGAAGGGACTCTCGGCACTGCCCGCCAGGGCCATATTCAGAGGAATATTTAATTTTAAATTAACATCAGGATTATACTGTTGTGATGTCATTATTCAGTATCTTCTCCTTTTCTCACTCACTTTCATGTAAGCACCTGCTCTCCCTTTAGTCGTTTTACACTACAACAGAGAGCAACACAGGCAGAATCACTGAAATTATTATTATTATGGAAAACCAGATTATGATGAAAATCAAACACTTTTGAAGAGAGAGCGTATGAAATAAGATTAGAGCTGGGAAGTACAAACTGTTTTTTAATGCATTTTGTTGCTCTTATAAACACAGGACAGCCCAACAAAGCACAAAAAACAACATCCACTTACATACAGAAACACTCAAATGAAATCCTCAAAACTCAAAACCTTTAGCACAGACTGAGCAATTAAATTGTGCCTCATCATGTGCCCATGACACATTGAATAAAAATAAATTAATCAATCAATCAATCAATCAATCAATGTAAATTTCAATTCAATTCAATTTCAATTTATTTGTTCAAAAGGGGACAGTGTACATTAATGAACATTTTAGCAAAATGTAAATGCACGATAATTGCAGTCACATGACTGATTTTCATTGTTAGTCCCCCTGCCAGAAGGTACAGGCCTTGTGTCCTGATAGGGAAAAAGAACAAGGTGCAAATATACAGGATTAAAATAACATCTTATCTCTAAAGACAAGTGCAGCAAGAGAAAGAGAGCTAGCTAACACACAAGTATACAATCAGAATAACTATACTCTACATATCTACATATAGAGATTTAAACAACAAATATGAAAAGAAAGAAATGTACAGCAAACTACCCACATAGCAACACAGTAGAACCGTTCTTGATCTTTTACCCTTAACTATGTGTACAGGTTTGAGTGGACTTCAGCCATCTCTTCATTTGACCTTTAAACATGCTCAGCGTCTCTGAGAAGGAGAGCTAGCTAATACACAAGTATACAAACAGAGTAACTATACTCTTAAAAAAGTTTAACGAATATGAAAAGAAAGCAATGTAGCCTACAGCAAACTACCCACATAGCCAACACAGTAGAACCGTTCTTGATCTTTTACCCTTAACTATGTGTACAGGTTTCAGACTTCAGCCATCTCTTCATTTGACCCTTAAACATGCTCAGCGTTGGACATTCCCTAATAGAGGATAAATTGTGTTCCAGAGTTTACCACCCTTGACAGACAAAACTGTCTGGCCAAAGGTGGTGCGCCTGTATGGGATGACACAGTCGCCTCTGACTGAGGTTCTGGTGGTTCTGGATGTGGATCCAGATACAGGTCTCCGCTTGATGTACTCATTTAGCGGGGGAGGAGCAAGACCATTTAGAACTTTGTAGATGGTGCAAGCATATTTAAAGGTAATGAAGTTGTTGAAGCTTAGGAAGTTGTGTTTAACCAGAATGTTACAGTAGTGATAGGAACAAGGCTTTTTGGCAAATACTTTCAAGGTTCTCTTATAAAGTGACTCAAGTGGTTTGAGTGTGGAAGTACATGTGAGTGACCAGCTGGTCAAACAGTAATCCAGCTGAGAAAAGATCATTACGTGTAAGAATGTCCTAGCTGAATCTATAGACATGCTATTTGTAATGTGTTTGAAATTAAGCAGGTTGAGTTTCACAGAGTTTGCCACCTTTTTGACCTGGTTCTTAAAAGTCAATGTAGGATCTAGGATCACACCTAGGTATTTAAATTCGGTTACCAATTCCAGTTCAACATCATTAAAATGATGACTCCAGCGGGGACAGGCTGGCATGCTCGTCAAACATGTGAAGTTTGAACAGCCTTTGAACAGTCTTCTCTACTGTGTGGATGTGTCTCTCTTGAAGTGCAGAGTGATTCTGCTGAGACACTGCCCACAGGTGATTTGACTGAGCTGATGAGTTGGTGTGATTGAGCTTCACTCAGCTAGTGAGTGGAGGTGATTGAGCTTCACTCAGCTAGTGAGTGGGGGTGATTGGCTTATTGTTCTTCCTCTGCAATAGAGAGCCCTTCTACCATGTCTATGAGTGACAAGTTATGATTTGAACCACAACACACACACACACACACACACACACACACACACACACACACACACACACACACACACACATCATGTACTATCATGTACTATCATGTACAATGTGCTTTGGCAATACTGTATCTCACTACGGTCATGCTGATAAAGCCTCTTTGAATTGAATTGAGAGAGAGAGCGAGAGAGGGAGGGAGAGACACAGAGAGAGGGAGGGAGAGAGAGGGGAGAGGGAGAGAGAGAAGCAGAGAGAGAGAGGGGGGGAGAGAGGCAGAGAGAGAGGGGGGGAGGGAGAGAGAGCGAGAGAGAGAGAGAGACAGAGAGAGAGACAGACAGACAGACAGAGAGACAGAGAGAAAGAGAGATAGAGAGATAGACAGAGGGAGATAGACAGAGAGAGAGAGACAGACAGACAGACAGACAGACAGAGAGAGAGAGAGACAGACAGACATACAGAGAGAGAGACAGAGAGACAGACAGACAGAGAGAGAGAGAGAGAGAGACAGACAGACAGAGAGAGAGAGAGAGAGACAGAGACAGAGACAGAGAGAGAGAGAGACAGACATACAGAGAGACAGACAGACAGACAGACAGACAGAGAGAGAGAGAGAGAGACAGAGAGACAGACAGAGAGAGAGAGAGAGAGAGAGACACACACAGACATACAGAGAGACAGAGAGAGAGAGTAGTAACTATTAGTAGTAACTAGTAGTAACTAGTAGTAACTATTCGGTAGTATAATTCAACCCATCCTTATGTATGGAAGTGAAGTGTGGGGCCCCCTAATTAATCAGAGACACACCTCATGGGAGACAACACCCACAGAAACATTTCAACTCCAATTCTGTAAGGAGATCCTCAAGGTCCACAGAAACTGTCCAAACCATGCATGTAGAGCAGAGCTAGGTGTGTTCCCACTCTCTCTCCACATGATCAAAAGATCAGTGAAGTTCCAGGCTCACTTGGCACAAGCTGATCCTGACTCATATCATCACAGAGCCTTAACACATTCACTGCCAGCCGTTTTTCAATACTGTAGTTAGCTTCTGCCAAGGTTTTTTTTTGAGGATTCTGGCTCATCTTTCAAGAGCCGAGGATTCTTTTCTGTTAGGATTTTGTGAACACACAATATCTCAAAAGAACTAATAGAATGTGTGCTTTCTCTGTCTAAAAGAGTTAGTTTGTAGAGTTAGTAGTTATGTAAGCATTAGCAGTTGAATACAGCATGGTTTCAGCGTCTGAAAATTTATTCTGAGATAAATGGCTTTTTGTGAAATTCGATAGAACAGTCACTTTAACCATTCATTTTTGGCATGAGTAAGACGTCAGACATCTAAACAATAGTTTTGAACAGTAATTTCCTCCATAACAGCAGGAAACACCCCTCTCCTTCAAACTCCTCCCTCCGTGTGTGTCTTGGCTGCAGCGGGCGTGTCACAAGCTCGTTTCTGCTGCTGTAACCTCGCGTCACCAGGCTCACTGCTTTGCTGCTGCTCCTGTCTGCTGGCGGCCGCTGGGCAAGTCTGGATGGGCTCACTCGTTTCTTGCGGTTTCGGTTGAGAGCTTTGATGAAGCTTTTGCGATTCTGGTCTTATTTATGCTGCGTGTTTCAAAGTGTGTTCCACCCGTAATCTATTATGCAAATTTGCAATCCCTCACCGCCAGCAATCAGCGCGAAAGCGAAAGCGTTTTCGCCAATCCATTCTACAGTATGAGAATGGTTTCATCGCGCGTTCCCCTGCAGTTTTGGCTCTGCTTTTTCTAGTTTGGAGAGCACTGTCGCCACTTAGTGGGTCGGTGGAATGGGTTGTACACGTTCGGTGGCTCCAATAATTTTATAGGAGACGTGGGGGGCGTTGATCCACGTCCCACCGTCAATTTTTTTTTTTTTTTTTTTAAGACGAGATATCTCGTCATTGGCAGTCAACCGTTGGATTTTGTAAGACGAGATATCTCGTCATTGGCAGTGAACGTGTTAAGTAACAGCCTCAGCCCAGAGACAGACCCTCTGAGAAACATCAGAGAAACCTGCCACCTCCAAATACAAGACCTCCACCATCTTTCCAAACCCCATCTGCAAACAATCGACAGAGAAAACAAAACAATCTACATTGACAATTGGAAAAATGAAACAAAATCCATCAACAAATTAGAAACCTATCGCTTATTGAATAGAGAATATTCTCTCGCACAATACCTGGTAAGCGTAAAAAAGTCCAAACAGAGACGCACATTAACAATATACAGACTCAGCGACCATCAACTAGAGATTGAAAAAGGCCGTTACAAGAACCAATGGAGGCCCAGAGAACTGAGAGTCTGTAAACAGTGTTCTTCAGGGGAAATAGAAAGTGAGGTCCATTTTCTCCTCTCCTGCCCCCTGTACCAAACTGTCAGAGAGGCCTTCCTGCAGCAGGTCAGAGCAGCAGACTCGTCATATCAGGGAAAAACATGTGATGAACTGATGAAACTCTGTTTAGGTGAAGAACCACAATTTACACACTTAGCCGCACAATATGTAACACTCTGCCATGACATTAGAGGGAAAAACAATGAATTAATATGATCTGTTGAAATGTGACTACTGTATGTATTGTAACTGTAATCACTTGTATTTTATTAATGTTATTTTGTTTGATCAGTTCTTTATGCTTTGGCAATATTGTACTTGAGACATTCATGCCAATAAAGCGAATTTGAATTTGAATTTGACAGACAG
>NC_139640.1:14179430-14181930 GCF_964638095.1 Poromitra crassiceps | reverse complement strand
AAGTGCAGCTCTGTTTCCACCACTCGCATGTCGCAGTGTGAGCACAGCCTCTCTTCTGCCGGCAGCCATGTTTGCCTGTGTCTGCCTTTTTCAATGGCCAGGCCGTGCTCACTGAGTCTGTACTTCGTCAAGGTGGTTCTCAGTTTGGTATCAGTCACTGTGTGCAGGTATTCTGCCACAGTGTACTGTCTTTTTAGGGCCAGATAGCATTGCATTTTGTTTTGGGTTTTGGTTTGTGTTTCCCAATGAGTAATATAATTTTGTTTCTGTTGAGTTATAATTTGGTGTATTTTGATGTACTGGTCCTGAGGCTGTGGAGGGTTAGTATGTGTTAGTGAACTGAGCGTCAGGACCAGCTGAGTGAGGGGACTGCTTTTGCTCAAGTCTTGGTATTGCAGGGCTTTGTAATGGTACGAGTGGGGGTCACTGTTTTTCAAATGTTGCCAGAATTTGATTGCCCTTTTTTGTATTTTGATCAGTAAAGGATATTGGCCTAATTCTGCCCTGCATGCATTGTTTGTTGTTTTCCTCTGGACGTGTAAGAGGTTCTTACAGAACTCTGCATGCAGGGTCTCAATTGGATGTTTGTCCCAGTTGCTAAAGTCTTGATTTGTGACAGGACCCCACACTTCACTGCCATAGAGGGCAATTGGTTCAATTACTGATTGGAATATTTTTAGCCAGATTCTAATTGGAATGTCTACAAAAATTTGTCGTTTTATGGCATAGAAAGCCCTGCGTGCTTTTTCTTTCAGTTCATTCACTGCGAGGTTAAAATTTCCTGTGTTGCTGATTTTTAGGCCTAGATAATTGTAGTTCTGGCAATGTTCAATGTGGTTTCCTCCTAGTGTAAATGTAAATGTTTTTCCCTGAGATCTGGGCCTTTTTTGAAATATCATAATTTTGGTCTTTTTCATGTTTACTGCCAGGGCCCAGGTCTGGCAGTACTGCTCCAGCAGGTCCAGGCTCTGCTGTAATCCCTGTTCAGTAGGAGACAGCAGAACCAGATCGTCTGCATAGAGCAGGAATTTAATCTCTGAGTCGTGTAGAGTGAGGCCGGGTGCTGCTGATTGTTCTAGGATTTTTGCCAATTCATTGATATAGATGTTGAACAAGGTTGGACTCAAGCAGCATCCCTGCCTCACCCCTCGTTCCTGTGAGAGGAAATTTGTTCTTTTATCACCAATTTTTATGCCACATTTATTTTCCGTATACATTGATTTAATGATATCATATGTTTTACCCCCTACACCACTTTCAATAACTTTATAAAATAATCCTTGGTGCCAAATAGAATCAAAAGCTTTTCTGAAGTCAATAAAGCATGCAAAAATTTTGTTTTTATTTTGTACTACATGTTTATCAATTAGGGTGTGTAGGGTGTAAATATGATCAGATGTGCGGAATTTTGGTAAAAATCCAATTTGGCTTCTACTCAAGACATTGTGTTTCGTAAGGAAGTCTAGCAGTCTAGAATTTATAATTTTACAGAAAATCTTCCCCAGATTACTGTTCACACAAATGCCTCTGTAATTATCAGGGTCAAATTTATCTCCATTTTTAAAGATTGGGGTTATTAGTCCAAGAGTCCAGATGTCAGGGAAGTAACCTACACTCAGAACCAAGTTAAATAACTTTGAGATTGTCAATTGGAATTTAGAGCTCAGGCATTTTAGCATCTCGTTTAGGATGCTGTCAGGGCCAGCTGCTTTCTTAGTTTTTACTTTTTTGATTTTGTCCTTGAGTTCCTGTTCAGTAATAGGGGAGTCTAGGGGGTTCTGGTTATCTTTAATAGTCAATTCTAATTCTTCAAGTTTTTTGTTTATATGTTCCTGGTTAGGGTTTGTATTTGATTTAACTTCTTTAAAGAGTAGTTGGAAATGTTGGGTCCATATTTCTCCATCTTGTATTGCCAATTCTTCTTGTTTGGATTTTTTCAGTTTGTTCCAATTATTCCAGAACTGATTTGTATTGATCGACTCCTCTATTAGTGTCAGTTGCTTGTAGGTGTATTGTGCTTTCTTGGTTCTGAGTGTACGTTTGTATTGTTTTAATGTTTCACAGTAAAGAAGACGAATGTTTGTATTATTTGGATCTCTATGTTTCTGATTGGATAATGCTCTAAGTTCTTTTCTGATGTTTTTGCAGTCTTGGTCGAACCAATCATCTTCTTTTTTGAGTTTGCGTTTGGGTTTGTTCTGTTTCAATTGCGATTTCTGTGCTGCTCTTATAAACATGGTATTTACATTTTGTACTGCCAGATTGACTCCTTCTTTACTGTGAGCATATGTGGTATCCAGAAAGGTATCTAAGAGTGTTTGAATTTCATGGCTGCAAATTGCTTTCTGGAAATCTTCAGTGCTGTTTTGGGCCCATCTGTATGATTTCTTGATATGAAACAGCTTACTGGGCTGTGTGTGTGTAGTGTTATCTGTCTTTTTGATGTACACAGTGATTTGACTGTGATCAGACAGAGGGGTTAGTGGTTTAACAGTGAATG
>NC_139640.1:14171930-14174430 GCF_964638095.1 Poromitra crassiceps | reverse complement strand
TTCAAAGGTCATGAGTTGGGCGGTGACATCATCAGAGCTGGTATTTCCCATTCCAAACTCGTAGGAGTCTCAGCAGCCCCAACCTCAAAAATCCAAGATGGCTGCGCCGCGCAACAACAGTAGTAGTAATCGTAGTAATGTTGTTTAGCACTTCTGTTTTGTTTGTGTCTCGTTAAATCAGCTGTACACACAGCACTGCCTAACATCTATCTGTGTGGACATGAGGCTGCAGTGTTTGTATGCGCGAAATGCCGCGAAATGCCATGTTGTCAATTGTTATTGCTAACAATGGCTAACAATGGCTAGCCTGGCTAGCGACTGGATCTGACCAATGAACAGTGAACTTCCCAGCTCAAGTTTTCTGCAAATGGAACGCTAACAAAACGGATGTGATGTCATTTAGCCTCCACATCCCAGTTATTTTGCGATAAAGGAACGCACCATTAGCCAATAAAGGCTACCAGAAAAACCAGATAAAATGTGGGATAAATGTCAACCTGGCAGCAAACACACTCAACCACAGAGTAACAGGTCCAATGACAAAGCTTTATTTATAACCGCATCTTTAAGAAAAACAGGAAACTTTACCAGGCAGGATGTAAGGTCTCACTCCCCATAAGGGAGAAACCAGACTATTGGCCAGTGGCCACACTATAAATTGGTACACACGACCATCAAATGATGCAAAACACATCAGGATAAGAGCACATCACTGCAAACCACTGAATTGCATAAAGACCCGTCACACACACACTACAGTACACAGTGGGTCGCACGGCACATGAGCACAGCACGTCTAGTTCGAGTAGGGATAAAAGTGGACACAGCACATCTAAAGGTGGGCCAAACAGTAACAGCTCTCCTGTGCCCGGCAGCTGCGCAAGTTGCCCAGCCTCATCTTCGCCCCCACTATAATAAAAGGCACATAATAAACACACCGTAAAGAATGTATACTGAACTTTCGTAGTCGACAAGTTAGGAATTAATTGACAGGTAGGAAACACCAGCGGCGGCGGGCCGAAGGCTAGATAGAGCAAAGCTGGATAGCGGCGGTGACAACTTGTGATCCTGCCAGCCCGAGCTCAAGAGGCAGCAGATCCCCTCCAAACCAGGGATCAGACGGACCCACTCCACCTTCTTTCATAATAATACTTTCTCAACACCACTGATCTTTGCTTCACACCGGCAGCCCTAACTGACTGCGAATGCACCCACCCGCTCCCGGAGTGAACACAGCAGCCATAGTACAACAGCACGCTCCCCAGAACAAAGTCACAGGCCCCTATCGTTGCATCGGCGCAGTTTCTAGGCCGAGCGGCAGGCGCAGATCAAAGCAGTGGGCGTGGACAGGCGCACTTGATATCGTCGTGCTGGCGCTAGATGCAGCCCAAAGCATTACAACCACGCCTTTTAGGCGTAAAATTATGCACCGTCATGCTCATTGGATAAGTGCAATAAACGAATGGCACGCTTGCCTTTTTAGCTCCAATTCCACTGGTCCCGCAAAACCAGATGAAACCCAAGCCTCTGATCCCCCCCCCCCCCCCCCCCCACCTCCCTTCATCCCGTCTGTCTCCATATATCGGCTATTATTCCATATTATGATGCTTCTCAAACCAATCTAACTGCAGTTTAAATAGCCTACTGCAAGCATGTAAATACGCTACACTATAGCAAGATCAAAGTGAAAATAATGTTCTATGCATCAGCTAGAAAAATATAGCCTATTAGATTGGTGAAAGTTTGTCCAGAAAGATATCATTTTCTCTCGCCTGCTGCAGGAAGGATGATGCACATAAATATACCCTACATTATGTCAAGTCATTGCATAAATGTGTTTTTATTGTAAAACTAAATGTGAAATAGGGCCAAGTTATTGGAGGGACATCACAGTATAGCAGATGCCATTAGAAGCGCGTTCCGAAGCGCGTTCCGCTGTTACTTCTCTAAATCACGTTAACTCGACAAGGGGTATATATAGGCCCAGGAGGACATATATGTTTCACATAGGGTGGTGTTTTCATTTCGATGTTTTATTTGGTCCAATATTGAAATGTTGACAATGGCAGGCTGTGTTACCATTACACATTAATTTAGAACTACCTTTTATATCTATTTTGGCTCATTTGGTGGCTATTTAGTAGCGAAATGAAGAAACACAATGCATGCTGGGAACTCAGAGAGAGAGAGAGAGAAGGGTGACAGAGAAGAAGCAGTGAAGGCACAGAATAGGCCTGCTTTTCAAAAGCGCAAAGCGCTAAATGTAGGCCAGGTCCCAAGATATCACTAGGCTGGTATTTAGCGCCGACACGCCCACTTTGGGACTGCGCCACGCCCATTCGGCCTAAAGCGCATTTGGCAGCCTAAAGCCTATTGCTATCTTGCCGAAACAGGCGCAAGGCACGTTTTTTTGCGGTTAAGGCCCGTAATAGCGCCGATGGCCTGTGGGAGAATAGAGCCCACAGTGTCTGGCTCTCCCCTTTTGTCTCAGAGTCTCACA
>NC_139640.1:14164430-14166930 GCF_964638095.1 Poromitra crassiceps | reverse complement strand
CAGTCGTCTGCAGTGTTTTCACGTCACCGTATGGTACCGGGTCCACAGCCCTGGAACCTCAACAGAGCAGGGACCAAAAGCAACATGACTCAACCCCGACTCAACCCGGGCTGTCCACGTTTTTGATCAGTGGAATGAGACAAAAAAGCGAGACGAGCTGTGCGGGGCCGCATTGATACCAGCGGTGGAAATGGGCCATATGCCTTCTGGAAAAGTGCAGGGGACATGTCCCCTGTGTCTCTGTGTCCCCCCCTGTAAATGATGTCCTTACCTCTGATGGCTCTGTGCTCTTTGACTTGAAGCTGCGTATAGAGGCCTCTATTACAGCAGCGTACCTGAGAGGGAGAAGGAGTGTGAATGAGTCTGTCTGCTTTGCTTCAGCACCACCAGAACCAGCATACAACTGACAAACAAGAGGCATTTAACACAACCGCCAAGGGGTCATTTTTACCCCCCTGGAGTTTTCAAATGCATGTAACTGTGAAAATAAAACCCCTGCATCTCTGAGTTCATGACTTTTCCCTAACCCTAACCCTAAAATGGTTTTATTGATCAGTAGGTGAATGATGGGGGGGTGGGATGAAAAGAAACATAAATATGGTCATTTATACCTAGAACCGCCAAGGAGTCATTTTTACCGCCTCATATAAAACATGCCGCGCGCAACATTTGCACCATGACCGGTTGCGTAGCAACGCCCATTGTTTTTACTCAAGATGTCTTTTGGGCTTGCCTTACAGTAAGCTAGATTAGCCACATACAGTAGCCTATCTTAGAAAAGAAGAGACGTCACAGTAACAACAGAAGAAGAATGAATGTCCAGATGCAGTGAAAATGCTTCAGGACATGAGTGAGGGAGAATCTGATGGGGAGAGCAGAGCTGACTGATCCTTCATTTTCACCTGATGCTGAAAAGTCTTCATATCAGGAGGAGTACGAGCCTCCACAGTGTAAACAAGGCTTCTGGTGACAGGTCATGTTACAACTCAACTTGAAAATGCATGACTCTAGCTATACAGTAGCATATGTAAGGGATAATGTATACTGAGCCGGTGATTACTGTGGAAATAATGACCGACAGGTGAATGATTTAGCCCGACGCGCAGCGGAGGGCTTAATATTCACCTGAAGGTCATTATTTCCAGTAATCACCGGCTCAGTATACATTATCCCGCTTAGAACACGGCCTACAACTAAATCATTCAATAATCTGACAAAAATAATTATTCAAATAGATTTTTTAATAGCGTTTTCAACACAAAGCGGTTTCATTCGTAATTGGCACACAAGACACCACAGCTGCAACTGGTTGGCCTAATTAGTAGCGTCTGCGGACAAAATGCTCTTACCAACTGATTAATCCAGGTGTGGCAGAGCAGCGGTCGGTTGTCGAGAAATAATGACCGGTGAATATTGTTGATTGACCAATCAGAATCGAGTATTCGAGAGAGCCGTGTTCTAAAGACTATATAATATATAGAGCCACTCTGCTGTCAGAGCACAATGACAGCAGCCACTTGTTTAGTTTGACCAGACTTATTTATTTGACACATTCCATGTAATTTTAGGAGGTTTCAGCTGAACTAATTCTACATATTTATATTCTTTAGTGTCTCAACCACTGCAAGTTCTGCGCACACGTATATGAGACAGGCAGGGACAGGATGGTTAGGAAAGCGGGACTGTGCAGCCAAACACAGCGTCCTCTGCCCCTTCCTCTCCCTCTCCCTCTCTCTCTCTCTCCCTCTCTCAATTCAATTCAATTCAATTCAAAGAGGCTTTATTAGCATGACCATAGTGAGTTACAGTATTGCCAAAGCACATTGTACATCGTAGTACAGACATAGGAAGAAAAAAAACAGAAAGAGTTTGTAACATACAGAACGGAAACATTATGTTACTTGTAACAAAATACAGGTAGTTCGAACAACAACCGTGTCAACAATATTTTGTATTGAAATATATACAGATATTTACATATTGATTGTGCTTGAAATAGAGAGAGGGAAGGGACGATGTATGTGTGTGTGTGTGTGTGTGTGTGTGTGTGTGTGTGTGTGTGTGTGTGTGTGTGTGTCTGTGTATGTGTGAGTGTGTGGGGGGTGATGTGTTTTTTCTGGAGAGGCGTTTGTGTGTTTGTGTGTGTGTGTGTGTGTGTGTGTGTGTGTGTGTGTGTGTGGACAAGGTGCTCACTCACTGTCCCTCAGACTGTGACAAGTCTGTATGTATTTAGCTGCTGTGTTGCAGCTTGTCCTCTCCTCTCCCAGCAGGACAGCTAGTTTGTTGATGTTAGGGAGGCTTCTGAAGCCTGGGTGGGTCTGTTCCATTTTGGGGTAATATTCATTTCTGATAGTGTTATATTTGGGACAGGTGGTGAGGAAGTGCAGCTCTGTTTCCACCACTCGTATGTCGCAGTGTGAGCACAGCCTCTCTTCTGCCGGCAGCCATGTTTGCCTGTGTCTGCCTTTTTCAATGGCCAGGCCGTGCTCACTGAGTCTGT
>NC_139640.1:14136930-14154430 GCF_964638095.1 Poromitra crassiceps | reverse complement strand
CTGCGGGTAGTGTTGCGTGGTGTGTCGGTGGAGGACGTGTGTGCTGCAGCTTCATATGGTCCACTCACCACACCTTTGTGAGGTACTATAGCCTTGGTGTGGCCAGTGCATGTTTTGCGCACGCTGTCTTGTCAGCCGCCAGGCGGTAGTGCCTTACGCTTACTCGTTGTACGCTGCCCCGGCGTGGCCATGGGCTCTCGCCATGTGCCCCGTGTTGCCGTCCGTAGGTCTCAGGGACGCACAGGGTGCTTCCTTGCAGCGAGGATGGTTGTACAGTACATCAGCATTATGTGAGAATCCAAGTTTGAAAGAAAGTAAAATGTTAGGGTTCTCCTACAACCCCAGCACCCTCTTCAAAATCTTTTTAAATGGCCAATTAATTAATGCCAATTTTATTCGTTTTTTTTTTTTTTTTTTTTTTTTTTTTTTTTTTATGTGTATATATGTGTATATACATGTATATTTCCTTTTTTTATGTTTAAAATAAAATTGTCATTCATTCATTCTATTACATATCTCCAAGTTTGTAAATACAGTATACATACAGTACAGATATTTGCATCATCACAATATGATTCCACTGAAAGGCAACAAACAACAAGACTGAACTGTTGTCCAGCCTGTTTAAAGGATCAGAGTGATGTTATAGTGATGAGGCCGTGTTGAGCATGGCTATAGGTGTGTTGTAATGCTGATTTGAGAACGCTTCAAATGTCTAGTTGACCAATCAGATTGCTTGGTCGGAACTATGTGTTGTAAAATGTACCGTGTAGCCAGAACACGAGCAGCAATTTAATAAGTCTTGAATTCTATGGGTACGGGATTTTTCCTAGTACTGTATATCATCAGTTTGTGCAATTTGTGCACACACGGCAATGAGGTTCTGAAAGATGAAGCAAGAGTCTGCCAGAGGCTTTGAACCCAATTTCTCATATCTGCAGTTTAGCAGAGATCTCACTGCAGCAGTGATGTTTGAACTGAGGTAAGATAAAGAGAGAGAAAGTATTCTGTGACTTAGATTGGTCCAAAGTAGATTTAGGAAAAAGCGGGAATTTAATAAGTACATCGGTATAAAACACACGTACAGCACAGAGTGCTTTCACAATAGTGAATGATCTCAGTCACAAAGTAAAAAGATGTTAATTTTGCACTGTGACCTTTTGGATCTTATGACCTTGTAACACTCTGCTCTCTTCCTTTTATCCATTGTATGTACAGGCACAGCACTTTGATTGGCTCTGTGTATGAAATGTACAAATTAACTTGCCTTAGCTCACTTTAATTCACCTTACCTGACCTCACTTTACCTCACCTCAATTTACCTTTTCATTTGCAACAGATCACATGGCTGTAATAAAGCCTGTTGACAGTCTCATGTCAGTTGGAGGATGTGAGGAATTCAGACCTGCTCTGACAGGTTGGATCAGATCAGCTCCAGTTTGATTCAAACAACACAGTCCCAGCAACGCATGGTGCTTCTGGGTAGTGTAGAGACAGACAGACAGAGACAGACAGACAGACATATTACAGACAGACATTCATATTACAGACAGGCAGACAGACAGACAGACAGACAGACAGACAGACAGACAGACAGACATATTACAGACAGACATTCATATTACAGACAGGCAGACAGACAGACAGAGAGACAGACAGACAGACAGACAGACATATTACAGACAGAGAGACAGACAGACAGACATATTACATTACAGACAGACAGACATATTACAGACAGACATTCATATTACAGACAGGCAGACAGACAGACAGACAGACAGACAGACAGACATATTACAGACAGACAGACAGACACACAGACAGACACACAGACAGACAGACACACAGACAGAGAGACAGACAGACAGACAGACAGACAGACAGACATATGACAGACAGACAGACACACAGACAGACAGACAGACAGACAGACAGACAGACAGACAGAGAGACAGACAGACAGACAGACAGACAGACAGACAGACAGACAGACATATGACAGACAGACAGACACACAGACAGACAGACAGACAGACAGACAGACAGACAGACAGACAGACATATGACAGACTGACAGACACACAGACAGACAGACAGACAGACAGACAGACAGACAGACAGACAGACAGACATATGACAGACAGACAGACACACAGACAGACACACAGACAGACAGACACACAGACAGACAGACAGACAGAGAGACAGACAGACAGACAGACAGACAGACAGACAGACAGACAGACATATGACAGACAGACAGACAGACACACAGACAGACACACAGACAGACAGACACACAGACAGACAGACAGACAGACACACAGACAGACAGACACACAGACAGACAGACAGACAGACACACAGACAGACACACAGACAGACAGACACACAGACAGACAGACAGACAGACACACAGACAGACAGACACACAGACAGACAGACAGACAGACAGACAGACAGACAGACAGACAGACAGACAGACTGACAGACACACAGACAGACACACAGACAGACAGACAGACAGACAGACTGACAGACACACAGACAGACACACAGACAGACAGACACACAGACAGACAGACACACAGACAGACAGACAGACAGACACACAGACAGACAGACAGACAGACAGACAGACAGACAGACAGACACACAGACAGACAGACACACAGACAGACACACAGACAGACAGACAGTGTGTGTCTGTAGTATAGAGGGAAAATCACTCTACTCTGAGAGGTTGTTTACAAATGAACCACGATCAGATTGGACTAAACCCAGCAGACTTCTCTGAGCTACAGTAGAGATTCTGATTGAGTGACTGCAGTAACAGCGCCACTAATTTCTCCAAATAGTTGAAATTAGTTAACATGGCATAATGTAGAAAATGAAATCTATGTTCAACAACAATGAATGTTATGTCCTTCAGTCGCTCTGAATAACACATCGTACGCTATTCAGACTGATGATGCGTATGATGCACTAAAGTAACGTTATGCCCAAACAGAGATCAACTTCAGATAAACTACTATAGCAATCTCCACAATTAACATGCATGTCCACAGATTGCATAATGTTTAGAATGGTTTATTGAAATAAACATTAAGTGACTGATACATTCATTGTTGCCAACGCGGAATGAGCTCCACTAGATTGACACATTTTACCCGTGCGTGAAACACACGTGTCTAACATCGCCATCTCCATTATAATGGGTTTAATAAATAGTGCCTATTGTAAGAAAAAGTATAAAGGGAAATGCATTGCAAGCAGAAATGCAAAACTTACTTACCATGAAATGCAATAATAAAGCCCCAAGAGTACCTGGCTGCAGACAAGTGGGCGGACCTCACGCCTCCGCAACTGACAGGAAGTCACGTGACCTCCGCAGCAGAAGTTCATCTTTTTATGCCTCCGCCGGCGATAGCCAGGCCGGAGGCATTATGGATCCGGGTTGTCCGTCCGTACGTACGGCCGTACGTCCGTCCGTACGAGGTTCGTTAACGCGATATCTGAGGAACGCCTTGACGGAATTTCATCAAATTTGCCTTAAACATCCACTTAGACTCAAGGATGATCTGATTAGATTTTGGTGGTCAAAGGTCAAAGGTCAAGGTCACTGTGACCTCTCGAACACCATTTTCAAGCTTGTTAACGCGATATCTCAGGAATGCCTTGACGGAATTTCATCAAATTTGCCTCAAACATTGACTTGGACTCAAGGATGATCTGATTAGATTTTGGTGGTCAAAGGTCAAAGGTCAAGGTCACTGTGACCTCTCGAACACCATTTTCAAGCTTCTTAACGCGATATCTCAGGAATGCCTTGACGGAATTGAATCAAACTTGTCTCAAACATCGACTTGGACTCAAGGATGAACTGATTCGATTTTGATGGTCAAAGGTCAAAGGTCAAGGTCACTGTGACCTCTCAAACGCCATTTTCCAGCTCGTTTACGCGATATCTCACGAATGCCTTGACGGAATTTCATCAAATTTGCCTCAAACATCGACTTGGACTCGAGGATGAACTGATTAGATTTTGGTGGTCAAAGGTCAAAGGCCAAGGTCACTGTGACCTCTCGAACACCATTTTGAAGCTTGTTAGCGCAACATCTCAGAAATGCCTTGACGGAGTTTCATCAAATTTGCCTCAAACATCGACTTGGACTCAAGGATGAACTAATTAAATTTTCGTGGTCAAAGGTCAAGGTCACTGTGACCTCACAAATGCCATTCCCAAGTTCGTTAAAGCGATATCTCAAGAACGGCTTGATGGAATGTCTGCCAATTTGGCTCAAACGTCGACTTGGGCGCAAGGATGAATGGATTACATTTTGGTGATCAAAGGTCAAGGTCACTGTGACCTCTCAAACGCCATTTTCCAGCTTGTTAACGCGATATCTCACGAATGCCTTGACGGAATTTCATCAAATTTGCCTCAAACATCGACTTGGACTCGAGGATGAACTGATTAGATTTAGGTGGTCAAAGTTCAAAGTCCAAGGTCACTGTGACCTCTCGAACACCATTTTCAAGCTTGTTAGCGCAACATCTCAGAAATGCCTTGACGGGGTTTCAACAAATTTGCCTCAAACATCGACTTGGACTCAAGGATGAACTAATTAAATTTTCGTGGTCAAAGGTCAAGGTCACTGTGACCTCACAAATGCCATTCCCAAGTTCGTTAAAGCGATATCTCAAGAACGGCCTGATGGAATTTCTGCCAATTTGGCTCAAACGTCGACTTGGGCGCAAGGATGAATGGATTACATTTTGGTGATCAAAGGTCAAGGTCACTGGGACCTCTCCAACGCCATTTTCATGCTTGTTAACGCCATATCTCAGGAATGCCTTGACGGAATTTCATGAAATTTGCCTCAAACATTAACTTGGCCTCAAGGATTAACTGATTACATTTTGGTGGTCAAACTTCAAGGTCACTATGACCTCTCGAATGCCATTTTCAAGCTTGTTAATGCGATATCTCAGGAATGTCTTGATGGAATTTCTTCGAATTTGCCTCAAGCGTCCACTTGGACTCAAGGATGAACTGATTACATTTTGGTGGTCAAAGTTCAAGGTCACTGTGACCTCACAGACCCAATTTCCAAGCTCTGTAACGCAACATCACAGGAGCGCCTTGACGGAATTTCTTCCAATTTGCCTCAAATGGCGATTTGGACTCAAGAATGAACTAATGGCGGAGGCATAAGTCCGCGTTGCGGTCGTTCTAGTTTAAATCTTTATTGACATATACCTGACACCTCGGCAGCGGAAGTTCGTCTTTTTTTTTAATCTTTATTGACATTTTGAAGTTAAACAGACACACAACGAACATAAATGCAACTTTGCCAATGAAGTAGCCTACATGACGTAAGCAGTTCGTCTTCATGTTTTGAACACGGATTTAAAAGGCTTTATACAATATATAAAACTGAGAATTTAGCAGGTAAATGTGCTATGGATAGCATTAAAGTAAATATCTAACTAGAGATGACAGTCGGAATTATTGGTTGCCATGGAGACCCCCACACACACCTACATAGCCCTGTCTATATTTATATACTGTAGCCTGCAGTCTATATTTATATACTGTAGCCTACAGTTATTTAAATCAATTCAAATGTATGTATATATATATATATATATATATATATATATATACACGCACACACACACACACACACACACACACACACACACACACACACACACACACACACACACACACACACACACACACACACACACACACAGACAATGACACCTATTGCATCCTCTTGTCAGAATCTTTGTGGTGAATTTGAAACCTACAAAAACGTCAGTTAAAGCACAACTAAACCCCCCAGATTTCTGGCAGAACGGCATGATGCTTGATTTGAAAAAAACCTATGGGAAAAACCAAGAAATGACCTTCTCCTCTCGTGTCACTATACTCTTTGGCTGTGCTCAGCTCAGGAATTTTTTTCCGGAAATCGACGCCATGACAGTTTGCTCACCGCCTCGAAAATAAGTTATTTGAGAGCTCCAAAATCTTTATAAATATCAACAACTAGCCAACGCTGGTGGCCTCTATGAAAACAGCGTGATATCAATTTGGCCATTCAGTGGCGAACTAGAAATTGACTCCATTGACTCCCATTTGTGTGTATGTAGTGTGTCTAAGTATCGTTAAAAGAGCCTAGTAACGCGAGCCTGGTTATCGCAGCACAGCACAATAGGACAAACCCCCCACTCTCAACACGCTCATGTAATCACAATGGGAGATTTCTCCACGTTATGCTCTTGTCCAACTTGCCATATACCCCGCCATGAAATCCCTTTTTAATATTCGTTTCTCCCTTTTTCGTGATTCTTGTCAAAAGTTGTAGTGCACCTCTGCTTTTTCCTCTCGAGCGCAGGGCAGAGCTGCAGCGCGGCCGCAGAACATTCTCCCCCTCCCTCCCTCCTCCTCCTCCTCAGACCCTGGCTGCTCAATCCATTCCAGTCTGTCCAAACTTTAATACCGATCTAATCTCAGTATGAGATGCAGGGAAATATATTATAGTAGCCGATGTGTTTAGAGCAGCATTGTCACGTTGTCACGTCGTAGTATAGCGTTATATTTTACATGTGTGCTAAACTGCGATGAGATTTGTTTGCGGAAATGACGGCGGGGATGAAAGTCGCTGTGTGGGGGGAGGCTCACTTGGTGCGGACTCGGAGCTGCTGCTGCCGACAGTACAAACATACATTCTCACCCCTCCCTCCCTCCTCCTCTCTCTCTCTCTTGGCACAATCAAGTGGTTGAGTAGTTCTCAATGTGGGGCCAGGGGACCACCACCAGTGGTCACCAGTGGTCCTTGAGAGGATTCCAGGATTCTCTGTTATCTCTCAACCTAATATATATGGAATTCTGGACAAAATCATAGGCTACATAAAACAAAATTAAAAAATCAGATTTGCATCTGAGAGACCGAATCTCATCATATGGGGGTCCATTGCCACAATGTGAACTAAATTAGGGCTCCTTAGTATGAAAAAGGTTGGGAATGATTTACAGCAACACAATGCCATTTTTCCTCCTTTTATGATTATAGTGGCGTTTATTGATAGTATTGTGTTACATAGGAGTTGGTAGGAAAATAACAGGCGAATCAATTAACAGGTGATTAACAGGTCAAGTGACACAAGCAGCCAATGAGCTGTGTATTGTAGCGCCATATTGGTAGGAAAATGCTTGTGACATCATGGGAATAGGCTTGGAGTTGTGAGGAGCCGGGAAAGTTCAATTTATATATGAATGAACTCTCTGTACAGCTCAGCAGCTGCCGAACGGGATATGTGATTGGTAACACCACTGTAAATCACTTTATGTATGCCGATGATTTGGTTATCCTGTCTCCAAGCAGTACTGGTTTCCAACAGTTGCTGAATATCTGTTCTGACTATGGAGGTCATTTTGATGTGAAATATAATGCTAAAAAGAGTGTCACTATGATCGGCAGAACAAGAGATGATAAGGATCTCTCCTTTCCTTCTTTTTATCTGTCTGGGCAGGTGCTGGCAGGTTGCTGTCAAACTAAATATTTGGGTCATATTATAACTGATCAAATGAGTGATGATGATGACATGTACAGACAGAGGCGTGTACTGTATGCTCAAGCTAACATGCTGAGGAAGAAGTTTTATTTTTGCTCAGATGATGTAAAGGTTAACCTGTTTAGAGCCTACTGTACTCCTCTGTATACTGCCCCCCTGTCGGTCAAGTATAAGCAGGCTAGCATTAAAAAGCTCCAGGTTGCTTATAATGACTGCCTGAGGATCCTTCTTAGGAAGCCAAGGTGTAGTAGCACCAGTGAAATGTTTTGTGGAGCAGGAGTGAGCACCTTTCATGCCCTGTTGAGAAACCTGATGTATAGGTTTATCTGTCGTCTGAATATGTCTCAGAATATGTTCATTATGTTGCTCTCTCAACCCAATCTCAGTGACACGAGATACATGTCTTCCATCTGGAAACACTGGTACAGTGCCTTACTGTAGAATTGTTAAGTGCTCTTATTGTGTTGTTACCTGTTTTATATGTATTGTGTGTTTTTTAATGGACCTTGTGTCTGACAATAAAGTGATGATGATGATGATGATATGTATGTGCATTACCGCCACCTACTGGAGTTTTGGCGGTTGGCATTGGAGCATTGGAGGTAAAAAAAGAGAGACGTTAATGCAATATCAACACGAATAAGAAGAACTTCCCCTGCGGAGGTCACGTGACTTCCTGTCAGTTGCGGATGCAGTTGCAGCCAGACGCTCCTCTAATAAAGTGCATGATGGTGGTAAACGTTATTCCATTATGATACTCCACAAAGTGGTACCTGGCACCGGGTGTAGTGATGGTTATGCATAGAGCTGGTACTGCTGTTGTAGCCTTACATATTGTAGTGATGGTTATGCATAGTGCTGGTACTGCTGTTGTAGCCTTACATATTGTAGTGATGGTTATGCATAGTGCTGGTACTGCTGTTGTAGCCTTACATATTGTAGTGATGGTTATACATAGTGCTGGTACTGCTGTTAGCCTGGTTATGCATAGTGCTGGTACTGCTGTTGTAGCCTTACATATTGTAGTGATGGTTATACATAGTGCTGGTACTGCTGTTAGCCTGGTTATGCATAGTGCTGGTACTGCTGTTGTAGCCTTACATATTGTAGTGATGGTTATGCATAGTGCTGGTACTGCTGTTGTAGCCTTACATATTGTAGTGATGGTTATGCATAGTGCTGGTACTGCTGTTGTAGCCTTACATATTGTAGTGATGGTTATACATAGTGCTGGTACTGCTGTTGTAGCCTTACATATTGTAGTGATGGTTATACATAGTGCTGGTACTGCTGTTAGCCTGGTTATGCATAGTGCTGGTACTGCTGTTGTAGCCTTACATATTGTAGTGATGGTTATGCATAGTGCTGGTACTGCTGTTGTAGCCTTACATATTGTAGTGATGGTTATGCATAGTGCTGGTACTGCTGTTGTAGCCTTACATATTGTAGTGATGGTTATGCATAGCCTTAGGTGTGGTGCTATCTTGAGAAGTGAGGGAACGCACCTATTTGCGGAACACCCCCCTCCCCCAGCACACACACAGGTCCCCCCGCACGCACACACACTACACTGACACACACACATAATTTATTGTGTCCTCTAGACACTGCAGAAGTAGCCCATGACAGAGTCAGTTATCACAAACAGCTAAGCTAAACAAGTCTCAAGCATCACACAAGTTGCACAAGGCTGCATAATTGATCATTTGGCACGGCGGCTGGCATTTTTAGCAAGTAACTTACCATTTTGTGGCGAATTCTGGCGATGCAAATTGCAATCTGGTGATTAACGCTAACTTTTGATTAGCGTTAATTGAAAATAAATCTCGGTAATGTAACGTGCACTCCATAGTAAAATGTACACCGCTTGCGCATGTGCAGAAACTGAGAAACCGGACCGGTGTGCTTCCGTGTGTAGCTGATTTGGCCCACCCATTTACTGTTAGGAACGATATGATTGCCAAAACAGCTTTTAACATTGTTTCTAAATGATTGTAAACGTACCTTTTTCGCAACTGGTCCGAAAAATGAAAGGATGTTTGGCTGCCTTTTGATCTTTACTTGTTATCTCGTCAGGTACTGGGAGAAAAAAAACCATTTTGATGCTGAAAATGCCACTACTAGCTAGTTAAGGTGGACCGGTGGAGTGTTTCCCTCTTCCTTCAAGCCACGAGTTGATACCATGTGAATCATTCAGCCCACCTTAAATATTAGTTAAGGTGGAATGTTTCCTTCTTCCTTCAAGCCACGAGTTGATGCCATGTGAATCATTCACCCCACCTTAAATATAGACGAATGACAACTTTGTCCAGATTCACTCGTTTTATTGGCTCCACATACACACACACGTTGACACACACAAAACACTGCTTGGAGAAGTATGGGAACGCCGTTCCCACGCGTTCTGCCGGGACTACACCTATGTAGCGCTGGTACTGCTGTTGTAGCCTTACATACAGGCCCGTAGCCACCATTGTGGATACCGAGGTCATGACCTCGGTATTCTTTCCGACCAAAAATAACTTGATATTCGTGCGGCAAAGATATTACAACGCCAAAATTACGATGGAGTGACTCCTCTTCTCAATAGACGATCTTTTGGTCGACGCGGTGCATAATTTGTGGGACGGCCAGTACTAATGCTTGCTTCGGGTGATGGAGTGAGTGGTCAAGTCATCATAGACGATCTTCGGCAGTATTTTGTCAGCAGTGACTGCAGCAGCCAGCGTGTGTCAGGAGGAAGGAATATACAGCGACCTGAGGTAACATAATAGTGTGGGCTGCTTGCTTGCTTCTTGTAACTGTGTCTTAGAATTAGTAATAGGCATTGCCTGTGCATGATGAAAGTAACGTTAAAATGAATGAATGAAGCCTAGCAGTGTGCGGTGGGCGGGAGGGCGGCTACTAGGCCTACTGCTAACGCTAGTTAATTCAAACATTCATTTCAATGGTAGACCGTTCATTCATTTTAACGTTACTTTCAAGTTTCATGCAAGCACAGCCGGTGCTTGCATGAAAGTAACAGCCTGTGCTTGCATGAAAGTAACAGCCTGTGCTTGCATAAAAGTAACGTTAAAATGAATGAATGAAGCCTAGCAGTGCGGTGGGCGGGAGGGCAGCTACTACTGCTAACTAACGCTAGTTAATTCAAACATTCATTTCAATAGTAGACCGTCAATGACATGTTTTACTTTCAATTCAGTGTGTGTAAATGGTTGAAATTCATCTTGAAATGAGGTCCCCTCTTTTTTCATTGCTAGATTATCCTAGCAGAGGCTGGTATTCACACATGAATATCAATTGACCGTGGATGTGTTTGCTTTCTTCACTAACACAGATAGACCATGAAAAGATTCCATCAAACATGAGAGGCTATCTGGACTTGCAATGATACATGTGCATAGAAGAAGAGCTCTGGATCCTGAAAAAGTTCTCAAGCGCTGGGATGCCTCTGGACACAGAAGAATAGCATTGGCGTTCAATGAAAAGGCAGGTTGCATCTATGCTGGATAATCTTTAAAACATTAAGGCCATTCATGTGTTTATAATGGATGGTGTGTTAACAATCAACATTCATGTAGGCTAATTAACTCATTAAGTGCCATAGACGACCTAACTCGTCTTACATAATCCAGCGCTTAAGTGCCAAGGACGGACTAACTCGTCTTACATAAAGATTTTTTTTTTTTGACGGTGGGACATCAATCAACCCCTTTTACATCTTCGAGATAACTATTTGGAGCAAGAGCATGTGTGTAATCTATTTTACCGACCACTAAGTGGCGACAGAGACCGAGAGAAGTCACAGCCACGGGACCCAAAAGCCACAAAAGCAGCCGCCTCCCGCGGAAATGGCTTGGCGATTTTACAGGCAGAAGCCCGGACACACACACACAGAACGGACAGAGATCCCTTCCCCCCAGAGCCGCGCAGCAACGCGCGAACACACACACACACACACACACACACACACACACACACACACACACACACACACACACACCGCGGGAGCAAGCCAGCCATTCAAGGAAATGGCGACGCGATTTTACAGTAATCCATTTCAGACTCGTCTTGCCCGACAGGCAGACAGGCAGGCAGGCAGCAGCAACGCGCTTCTGACACGCCCGCTGTTAGGAGGAAGGAGGAGAAGACACACGGAGGGAGGAGTTTGAATGAGAGGGGTGTTTCCTGTTGTTATGGAGGAAATTACTGTTCAAAACTATTGTTTAGAATGTCTGACGGTCTTACTGATGCCAAAAATGAATGGTTAAAGTGACTGTTTCACAAAAAGCCATTTATCTCTGAATAAATTTCCAGACGCTGAAACCATGCTGTACTCAACGGCTAATATCTACATAACTACTAACTCTGCAAACTAACTCTTTTAGACAGAGAAAGCACACATTCTATTAGTTATTTTTAGATGATTGATGTTCATGAATTCTTAACAGAAAAGAATCCTCGGCTGTTCTAAAATGAGCCAGAATCGTCAAAAACACCCCTGGCACAACTTACCTACAGGAATGAAAACATGGCTGGCATTCAATGTGTTAATGTAATTTCAGTGATTCTACATGAACATGGACTGCCCTCTCTTCAGATGATCTCCACTGCTCTCAGGGGGTTCCTCAACCACCAGTTGCAATAAAAAGGTAAGTAGCATCTATGCTAGAGAATCTTTGAAACATTACTTATTTGAGGCCATTCATGTTTGTAATAGATGGTGTGTTCTCAACAATCAACATTCATTTAGGCCAATTCATGTAATTTCAGTGATTCTACATGAACATGGACTGCCCTCTCTTCAGATGATCTCGATCTCGACTGCTCTCAGAGGTTCCTCAAGCGCCAGTTGTCAGCAGCTACAGTAAATAGCCGCCTACTTTTGTTTATGCCTATAATGCTACAAAGCAAATGTTACTTTGTACTTGCGTTCTCCCCAGCTGTAAGTGATGTTCGTGTAGATGTGCCATCGTATTTAATCCAGCAGTATTCTACAAACTACCATATGTGACCTGTATGCAGAATATGTGGGGAGAGATTTATTTTTAATGGTATATAAAAATATACCATACCACCATAATGTATAATGGTAAAGCAATAGCACAGTAAAGATGATATTAATCTAATATGATGTGTGTAGTTCTTTATAGATCTAGCCTCTACATGTTGCTGTCAAAGTGCACCAGATTGAAGCATTTGGCTTTAAAAATGACAAAAAAAATTCCAGGGGGGCCACAGCCCCCCCAGACCCCCCACACCACGCTAAAATGACCTCGGTATTGCTCACAGTCTGGCTACGGGCCTGCTTACATATCATGCAGGTGACGGTTTTATCTGCTCAGGTAAACTACTATTTCCAAACTGTGAGTCTGTCATGTTTGTAGCGTTAATGCTCTCTTCTTCCTCTGCTATCTCATTTCTGCTCCTTTGGCAGTTAATGACAGCGCCCCCCAGTGGCATATCTGCTGTACTGCTTTTATTAAAACGGCACTCTGAAAACAGGGAAAACCAAGAATGACAACTAGTCGACTACTATGCACAGCGTCGACTCGTGGTTTTACTAGTCGACTAGCCCTAGTTTGAAGACACACTTGCTTTTCATGTCTATCATTTTCTGTGATTTTAATGTACACACATTTGAGGTGGTCAGATCAGTGCTCCAGTGTCAAGTGTTTCAGCCATATTGGGAAGGGGGAGAAGAACCCAATTGAGGTATATGTCATTTTTTCATATTGCTGTTATAATTTATATTGTTTGGAGACAAATTATTTAACCTTGTGTGATGTTTAGGGCAAAGGCTACCAGATGACATGTTACCTATGCTGCTTGCCTTGTACGAGGGTTCAGGTGCAGTGCATTAAAGGTAAAGAAACATTGTTAGTGGTATTTGTAGGGGAGTTGTCTAGTCTCCCTGAGGTATGTACAGGAGGAAATTAATGATTTTTGTTGAATATAATTTGTATTGTGTTGCAGGAAAGCCTTGTCATGGCTGAGGCTGCCAGTCGCTGTTTTGTAGAAATATATGATTGTAATTGGGTTGATGCAACATAACTCTTTCTTAGCCTCTATTGCCCATTTTAATACTATGGGTTGGTTTCAGGCCCAGCACCGGTGGGAAATCATTGTCTGTAGACCAGTGGTGTGAGCGGGATATATGATCAGTTTGATTCACACTTAATTGGTTTGGACTTATGATCACTAATATAATGTGTGTATTTCTGTATTTAATTTTGTATTCTGTATTTAATTTTGGTCCAGCAGTACTATCATATACAGATCCCTGTAAATATCTGGGCCTGATGCTGGATGAGCATATGACCTTTAAGGAGGGAGTCAGTGTTCTAGCTCAATCAGTGGGCAGAGCCCTGGGATCTGTACTGAACAAAGGTAAACATTGTGGTAATATGGGATTCCATACTTGCACACAGCTGTATAACTCCTGTGTCTGTCCTGTGTCGGATTATGCTTCTGGTGTTTGGGGTTCCCGGGAACATCTAGTTCACAAATGTACATCAGTTAAGTCAAGTCAAGTCAAGTTTATTTGTATAGCCCTAATTCACAAGCATGTCTCAGAGGGCTTCAGTGGCTCAGTTCTGGTCATCAGCGGTGATATGGGATGGGAATCCCCAAACATCAGGCACAAAGGTCAGATGCTTCGACTATGGAATAGACTTGTGAGGATGTCTGATCAGAGACTCACAAAAAAGATATTTGACTGGGACATTGCCTATAGACATCCCTGGGCAGTTGAACTGAAATCCTTATTCTATCTGTCAACGACTTGTCATTTATTTTTCACAATAGGTTGTTGTGTGATATCCGGGAGACTATGATAATATGCTCCTTCTGTATAAATATAAATGGTCTGTTGATTTGTGGTATAAACCAACGCTAAGAACCTACCGTCTCATAAAAGACAGTTACTGTGTAGAGCCTTATGTAAAGTTTGATTTGGACAGACGAAAAAGGTCCCTGTGTGCACAGTTACGATCTGGAACTATATATCTTGTGTGTCTCGTAAGCCCATGTGGGCTGGGCACTGTTAAGTGCATGACACAATGAATCAAATCAAATCAATCAATCAATCAATCAATCAATAAATCATGTAAATTGGTTTGCAGTGCACTAAGTTCTTTTCACCGACTACTTCCTGGTACTGGTGGTAGCAGAGTGCAGTTCTCCGGTGGGTCTGGGGCCTCCCTCTCCCCCTGGTTGACTTTAAACAATAGGACTGATCTTAATGAAAATAAAGCAACTTATATATTTTTATACTGAAACACGCGTCTCTGTTTGGTTCATTTGCTTGAACAACCTGTGGGTCTCACTAGTTGATTGCATACTAGCTACTATGCAATTGTATTGTTGAGAGTACCCAATTGGTCACACAAGCAATCACAGACAGTTGACAGGCCAACTCCAAACAGATGTGCAACGCTCCTGTACTCGGCGTTAGTAGTGACTTTCCACAAGGGGGCAGGACAGTGGCAGGTCACATGTGAACATTCACTAGCCATTTGGCCTATTTTCTTGATTCCTTCCCCCTTTGCTTGTTTTTGTCTTTGCTTTTGCATCTTCATGATTCCTCCTAGGGCTGTCCACAGGCACCGCTACAACCAACACAACATGAAAGTTCCTCACAGCTGCTTTAAATCATAGGAGGAAATAACCAGTATGGATAACATTTGCTCAAATGTGAAGAATTTATTCAGAGATATAATGAGCTCTGTCTATCACATCATTTTGGAGACGTGCTTTACGCACCGCTCCTCCATGGTCATACAGAGAATCCTGGGAATGTGGGTTTTTTTTACACTCAGCTCACCTTTCTACAGCCTAGATCTTACAGCCCGTTCACACAGGACGCCGAAGCAACGCTCAACCTAAGCTCTACCTACGCTGAACCCACAAGTTTCATTTAGTTGTTTAGGCTCCGCCTGTTTAGTTGTTAACAGGCAAAGCCGTTCACACCACCCGCGTGCGCGTCACGCCGAAGCCACGCTCAAGCCTTGCTCAAGCGATCGTTCAGGATTCACGCCTGTTCCAAGCGTGACGCGTGCTGAAGCCAAGCATTGATCTGTCAAGCCAGGCATGAAGTCAATGGGCGCCGAGGCGCTGAGAGGAAAAGAGAAGGCTTCTTGTGTCAACGGTTAAGCGTGAGCCTGCCTCAAGCTTCAGTTCTGCTTACGTTAGGCGTCCTACAGTATGTGAACAAGGGCTTACCTTACAGTGTTATATAGTGTTAAATCATAGGAATATAACCAGTATGGAAAACATTTGCTAAATGTGAAATATTTCAGTAGATGTATAATGAGCTCTGTCCATCACATCATTTTGGCGACATGCTTTATGCACTACAGTACTTTCCCATGGACATACAGAGAAGCACAATATTGTGCCGTTCTTTCACTTTATCCACAGACAGAATATCTCACATTTCATATCCAGGAGCTCTGTGTCTCATCACTGTTATTCTAAAGGTAGGCTACTGTATGTAAACGTATGTGTGCAAATAGTTTAGATGGAGTTTTGATGGTGCTCAGTTGGTCAGTGGAAGAAAGGAGGAGGAGAGGGAAACAGCCCAAAGGCAACATTTATAGAGTGCACTCCTCCTATATTGATCACCTTGGGACGGGTCAAATTGATCATTATAACCGATCCTTTTCTCTTTCTTCATTTCTCATGCAGATTACCACCTAACTGACATTTGTATAATGTATTACATGAATACAGTAGCAATGTTATTGACTTTAAACATCTATACAGTAAGTTAGGCCTCCAGCTTTTTCAAGCACAGCGGTCTCGCGTAGACAGAGACACCGCCGTCTCTCCACAGACAGAGATGCCGTGATCTCTCCTTATATACAGACAGACATGCATCAAGTATCGCTGCTGTATCTCGTTGGCTCATTTTTGGCAGTTTGTAAGTAAAGAAATAATACAAATACTGTAGTTTTAAACATGTTTTCCATTGTTATCAGGTGGGACAAGGCCCAAAATGATCACTGTAAGCAGAGTATGATCACTATTTAAACAGCATGTGTATAGGAAGCTTTTTGATCAATATAAGTGGTTGATTGCTATAACCGTGATCACTATAAGCAGATATTCCACTGTACTTTGCCACATTGATAATTGCAGTCAGATACAAAACGGGGCAAATTGCACTCAGCAGCAAAACGTTATGGGCGTGTTTGCGTTGGCATAATTAGCAATTATGCAAATGATACGCAATTCATGCGTGCTGTATCGGCCACAATTCATTCTTTGTGAATTTGCCCCTGAATGTATGAACTATTTGGGACATCTGTCATGTTGACACAATCCACATTGTCTCAACGCTTCCAGATGAACTCACGTCACCTGCTTCTGTGTGTCTACATCTTTGTGATTGGTCTAGATGTAATAAGGGACATTAATAAGCGATAATGGCTTAAAAGAGTAAACAGAAGTGTGACTCAAATAGTGTAAACCGTCATGCATGACTGACTCAAGAGCCCTGTTCCAAACCGCTCCCTATTAAAGAAATAGTGGACTATATAGTGTGTTGGCCATTTTGTACTAGTGTCCCAATCCTCAACTGTTGATTCACTATAATATATAATGACTATATAGGCCACTGTAAAATACCCACAATGCAGAGCAATTTCTAGTGAACACAGAATGTACATTTATCCCATACTGTATACCACAATGCAATGCTGTTGTGTTTACAGAAGGAGAAGAAGAGTGAGGTACAGTAGTGTGCTAAACTCGTTTGATCGTTAGTTCACTATATGATAAACACTACATGGGGAGTTAGTGAGTGAGTGAGTGAATGAGTGAGTGAACCATTCCAAACATGGCTAATGAGTCAGTGACTGAATGAAAGTTACAAGTCATTAATCTAAACAGTGTCTGGAAAAACAGC
>NC_139640.1:14081930-14126930 GCF_964638095.1 Poromitra crassiceps | reverse complement strand
ACCTAAAACAAACACGTCACCCAGAGTGCCTTGCGCCTCCGAAGAAAGCCAAGCAGCGAGTCGGGGCGGGTGGGGGCGGGGGATGCAATATTCTTTTTTTGGATGATGGCGAAGGCTATGCGAAGGCATAACCCGCCCCTCTCTGCCCCCCCCCCCCCCCCCCCCCCCCCCCACACTCTCTCTCATATTTAGGGGGGCAAAATATCCCCTCCCCCCCGCTTCTAGCGCCTATGCCTCTCTGAAAGGTGCTTCTGTCTCTCTCTCCCCTGTCTCAATTCAATTCAGAGATAGAGGGAAGTGGAAGAGTGTGTGTGTGTGTGTGTGTGTGTGTGTGTGTGTGTGTGTGTGTGTGTGTGTGTGTGTGTCAGTGTGTGTCGGTGTGTGTGTGTGTGTGTGTGTGTGTGTGTCTGTGTGTTGGTGTGTGTGTGCGTGCCTATGTCTCTCTCTCTGCCTCTCTCTCAGCTGCCAGTAGAAGGGGACTTGTACATTTGTTAATACACTTTTGTGTATTTGTTATAATTATTATTATTACTGCTATTACTGTATTATTATTGTTGTTATTGTTAATTACATTAAGAAAATCATGTGACAGGTAGCCATTCTTACAGCAAATAGAAATGCACTTCAGAGAATGTAGATTAATTTATTCTTGTGGGGTTATGAGTTGGCAGTGCAGGGGCATGTCTAGTGCCCATCAATATAAAACCTGTGCCCACCCAGACCCATCAATATAAAACCTGTGCCCGCCCAGACCCGTCAATATAAAACCTGTGCCCGCCCAGACCCATCAATATAAAACCTGTGCCCGCCCAGACCCGTTAATATAAAACCCGTGCCCGCCCAGACACGTTAATATAAAACCTGTGCCCACCCATATGGGCTGATATATGTGCCACCTCAAATTGAATTTGAATTGCTCAACTTGAATTCGAAATTTTTCCTTTTGAATTTGAATTGCTCTTTTTGAATTCGAAATTTTTCATTTTGAAATTGAATTGCTCTATTTGAATTCAATTTTTTTTATTTTGAAATTGAATTGCTCTATTTGAATTAGAATTGCTCTATTTGAATTAGAATTTTTTCATTTTGAAATTCAATTGCTTTTATATTTTGAAATTTTTATTTTTTAATGTGAGTTGAAAAACTGAATCTGAATAGCATAATTTTAAACTGAATTTATTTGCTTTGAAATTATTCAGTTTCCACATTCCTATTTCAAAATTCAATTCAAAATTTTCAGAATCTTGTGTTCAAAAATTTCAACATGTGTGTGCGCCATCCGGGTCCTTCAAGGAGGAAGAGGAGGAAGGAGGAAGAGCAATCGAGCGCTGATTGACCTAACTCCTTTTTGGCCGAGGCACCACACACCCACTCCCGCTAGAACTATTTGGTCTTTTTGTATTCAGGTTCGCTACAATCATAGAAGACCACTTTGAGTTGAACAAGGATGTTTATACAGTATATATCATTGAACAGTACATGACAGCGAATCTCGTGAACCCGGAACTGATCCTCCCCCGACCCCGTGACATCATCAACAGGTCAACATCATGTACTGAGATTACACCTTACACCACAGGTCTTTGCGCCCGCCAGTCTTTCCATTGTCTGCTCATCATCATGGACGAGAGGACACCAACCACGGTAAATACCAACTGGTTACCATGTATTTTCACCGGCATAACGTAACGTAGCTACACCAGCTGAGCTTGTTTCTGTGGTGCTTAGCCTAGTTGGCTAGCTAGCCAACTAGGCTAACTGCCACAGAAACAAGCTACGGATTGATGTGTGATTTCCAGGTAAGAATAAACGCACAATGTTGAGCATTTACATTACATGTTATTCACAGGTATATGCCACACTATATATTATCTCAGAAACTAGCGTAATTGTGTTTGGTAAGATAAAGACATTTGATAAATGAATGAATTTTCCTTGTAGGCTGTAGCTAGAACAGTATGTTGCTATAGCTAGCGAGGTGGAGGTAACGTTAACGTTAGCTAGATTAGGCTACGGTAGCATTATCGATCTAATGAATTCTAGCCGTAAACATTTCAGAAGCTATAGGTTAGCAACGCTGGCCATACATGTAACATACAGTAACTACTGTGTTTTCTATTAGAGATTCCAAGAAGAGAGAACATTGCCTCTGGCGATGACTAACTGTGACGGTGGGATGGGGAACAGGACAACTGCTAGCTGTGTCTATCACGGACCCAAACCTGCAGACTGCAGCAGATACCCGCAGATTTGGAGAGATGTTCTGCAACCACCATACTCTTGTGTCTCCATGCTACTACACATCATTTTGCTCCTTGTATGGGATGAAGACCCGTCGTTGACGTTGGGGAAGACAGCTTTTATGTTGTAGCCACTTTGAGTCCAGTTTTTGTTGATGTGAGTAATGTTCAGATAGAGGGATGCTATTTACTATCTAGCTGCTGTCACTATGCATTATCAAATACCTACATAAATCAAATCCAGTCAAGAACATAGGGTCTGCATGGGAAAATATGTAATTTAAAAATGGAAAGCATGTAGGAACCCTGCCAATCATCTTGCATATTGATATTTGTGGCTGTGAAGAACAGTCTTAATCTATACAGTGATATGCAGGCTATCATTAAATTTTATAAAACATGTACAGTACTTGTTAGTAGTTTCATGTTTGGTTTTACCTGTAATAAATAAGGACATTTATATATGTGCCTTTTATTTACCATCACAGCATAAATGACAATGCATAACCCCTCCTAATGTGATGTCAGAAAATCTAAGTAATTATGCATGACATTACATTTCAGGGCATAGAATATTTTTTTATTCCAAAATAACAGATGTGGGACACAATCAATTAACTATTCATACTGTTTGCAACAGTAACATTTACAGTGCTGAATAATGGAGTTGCATGAATATGAGTGTGCACTGATGATGTGGCCTGCAAAGATGGGTTAGTGTTAGTGACCGGCAGCATTTAATTTAGAAATGTTATAGTGGAACCTACATAGAAAGAAGTTTTACCTGGGCACTTCACAGACTGCCTGGAGTAAAGACATATGGAGCACTCTTTTCTGTCTGCACGTTTATTAATAGGGGCTGAGTGACATTTTGACAGGTAATCTTCTTCTAGTCTTCTTCAGAGTCAAAAATACTTCAATGTTAGACTTTTTTAAATGTTAGTTGTACAAAATCCCCCCACCTAACCAGCCACACCTGGGGCCCTGATTGAGCTGCACATGGGCTCAATAAAGGGTGGTTGATTGCAGGGCCGTAGCTAGCTATGAGGACGGGGAGGTCCGGACCTCCCCTAATATTTCAGAGATTTTTTTAATATTTCAGAGATTTTTTTTTTTTTTTTAGCCTTTATTTAACCAGGTTTGTCCCATTGAGATCAAATAACTCTTTTACAAGAGAGACCTGGCCAAGAAACAGCAGCAACACAAAGTTACAACAAACAAACACATAAACACATACAATTGAAAAACATTAAAATGATCAAATAAAACATTTGCATACAGACAGCCTGTTCTCAAGAGATTTTACCATAGCCTTAAAACCATTTAAGGTTACTAAGCTATTAAGTTTAAGATCAGACTGCAGACTGTTCCATGCGGTGGGTGCAGAGAACCTAAAAGCTTTCTTCCCCAATTCAGTTCGGACTTTGGGAACAGAAAATTGTAGAGTGTCCTGAGAACGAAGATTGTAAAAAAATAAAACAATCTGCATGGAAAACAGGAAAAGCATGAAAAACACGGGATCGCTTTTATTTTGAAACGAAAGGCCGGTCAGGCAGGAAGTCATCTGACGCAGCGTCCGCGGTAACTTGATTCTGAGAGAGCAGCAGCATGGTGGTGAGTGATGACTGTCTGTCTGCCTGGCGAGATAATTGAAGGTGAGCGAGCTGCGAGACAGTGAGCGAGTGAACGACAGACAGTGAGTGACACACACTGACAGATTTTTTAGCAACAACCAAGAAAGTAAGTGTCTAGTCTGTCTAAGTAATGTTACCTGTGTGACACGTTGGGATGCTACTGGCTAATCATGCATGATGCCAATTGCCAAGCTCCCGAAGTCAGGTATGCAGGTGGCTATATGCATGGTTTCAGTTTCATGACCCAATAAGTAACAAAAAGAGGTGGTGTAAAGTTAAAAACAACATAATATATTTTATTTTATTTTTCAATCGTTCCTATCAGGAATAAATAAATGTCCCTCTGTATGTTTTTTTTATTATCGATGATGACTTTGTGTGTTGTGTATGGCTTGGGTTGTGTACCTGTGTTTGTAGGTGTCATTTTGATATGAATTTGGCTAAAACAGTTTGTGTTTGTTAGTTACAATTATGTTGACAGGAGAGCTGAGCAGGTGGTGACATGAAAGAGAATATACTGAATAATGACATCACAACAGTATACCGGTAATCCTAATGTTGATTTAAAATGATATATTACTCTAAATATGGCTTAAAAAGGGGGGGGAAAAAACTCAAATTTTTTTCCGCCTCCCCTTGCTGGACCTCCCCTATTTCGGAACCCTGGCTACGGCCCTGGTTGATTGGGTGAAGCTCAGTAGGCCATGTATGCTGTTGAGAGGAGGCTGCTCTGCTCTGTTCTTCCCAATTGATTGTCCATGTGCAGATGCATCGTTTGAAGTGTTAGTTTATTATAGTTAGTTCCTTTGAATATTGATTGAGTATTTGATTTGAATTAGATTTATTATATTACTTTACAGTTTAATTTGTTTTCCCTTGTTTGATCAAATCCTTTGTTAATACCTTGTTTGTCTTTTAGGCCAAATCATCTGTCCACATGATTTTCCATCATTAATCAAGGGATTTGGTTTGTAAATAAAAACGCTTGGCATTAGTTCCTCTGAATCCTCCTCATTCCACCTGGATGTCTCACTTGCTGAGGCTACACCTGTAACCTCCACCTTTACAGTTTAACACAGTGTTAGTGTCAGAGGTATGCACCTTGCTGCTACAAACTGAACATTTTCTAGTTGGAAAAATAAGATTACTATATACTATAATTAATTGGGCTATATTTCATATGCTACATTTCAAAAGACAATCTGTGACGACATGTTTCCTGTCACACCTAGCCCTCATTCGCAGCTTGACAGAAAACGTTGTTCAGGCTCTGGAGATCTGGGATGTACTGGTAGTCCTTTATCAATGCTCTCCAAAACACATCCTACAGGAGAACATAAAACTGTTATTCTTTGCAATTATTTTAAAAATCAATGCTAAAACATTTTAGGTTAAAATATTGACACGAGTAACTGGTGAGCTGCAGATGATGTAAACGTTTGTAATAAATGTTATCTCTTCTACTTCAACCTCTGTCTAGTCTGGTCAATTATAGGACAAGATACACTTATCCTACTGTAACACAGTCTTGGGGTTTGTCTTCCTTGTCTAGAATGGACACAAGGCCACTACTGCAACAGCAGCCTTATGTGCAGGGTGAGAATCTAGCACTGCAGCTAAATGCTGGTGAAATACTAAAGTGGCTGGTAGATTTAAGACGCAAAATAATTAATTTCCCACTCTGGTAACGTCCAACATGGTGTTAGCTGTAGCCTAACACCAGCAAAGAGACAACTTGTGTGATGACAATTCATTTAACACTAGCCGGTTGCCAATATTGACTGCATCAAAGATGTAGCAAAGTAGTATTACTATTACTATTAAAACGATTATGAATTATATTCGCTAAACATTATCTCAACAGACTTACCAGCGGCTTCGTTCTGTGATGCGTTTGTTATGGTTTGTTCACACTTCCTATACGTCCTGTTTGCGGGAATATCATTGGCTGATTCAAGTCATGTGACGCTAAAACGAGCATTTGATTGGTTTTTTCGATAGCACTGCCATAACGTTTCCCTGATCTAATAAGTTACGTTTTCATTAAACTGCGTTCGATTTGAGGCTGCCAACAAACGGAATCGTGTTCAGAAGAATTTTATTTAGTTCATATGAAAAAAGCATCTAACCTCAAAATGGGGATCGATCATCTCAAAAACGAAAGCAGATAGCAGCCTTCGGCCCCTCACCTAAAAAGGAGTTCGGTCAATCTGCGCTCGATTGCTCTTCCTCCTTCCTCCTCTTCCTCCTTGAAGGACCCGGATGGCGCACACACATGTTGAAATTTTTGAACACAAGATTCTGAAAATTTTGAATTGAATTTTGAAATAGGAATGTGGAAACTGAATAATTTCAAAGCAAATAAATTCAGTTTAAAATTATGCTATTCAGATTCAGTTTTTCAACTCACATTAAAAAATAAAAATTTCAAAATATAAAAGCAATTCAATTTCAAAATGAAAAAATTCGAATTCAAATAGAGCAATTCAAATTCAAATAGAGCAATTCAATTTCAAAATAAAAAAATTCGAATTCAAATAGAGCAATTCAAATTCAAATAGAGCAATTCAATTTCAAAATGAAAAATTTCGAATTCAAAAAGAGCAATTCAAATTCAAAATGAAAAATTTCGAATTCAAGTTGAGCAATTCGAATTCAATTTGAGGTGGCACATATATCAGCCCATACACCCAGACCCGTCAATATAAAACCTGTGCCTGCCCAGACCCGTCAATATAAAACCCGTGCCCGCCCAGACCCGTCAATATAAAACCTGTGCCCGCACAGACCCGTCAATATAAAACCTGTGCCCGCACAGTCGTGTTGGGAGTAACTAGTTACTAAGTAACTAGTTACTGTAACGTAACTACTTTTTTCAGTAACTAGTAATCTAACTAATTACTTTTTCAAATTCAGTAACTCAGTTACAGTTACTAAAATAGTAACTGGGCTAGTTACTAGTTACTTTAGGACATGAAAATAACGGACAACTTCAGAGGATTACCCAGTTTCTGATCCTCAGACCTAGTCCGGGGAGAGAGCTGCAGCCAGAGCCCCAGAGGCTAATGACCTTGATAGGCTATAAGCCTCCCCAATAAGCGAAGGTTCAATGCCACACTGTGGCACAGCAACACTAACATAATGTGTGCATTAATAACAATCGAAGCGGACTTTTAAAAGTAACGCAAAAGTTACTTTCCCTAGTAACTAATTACTTTGAAGTAACTGGTAACTTTAAAGTAATTAAATTACCTTTTGAGAGAAGTAACTAGTAACTGTAACTAATTACCAATTTTCAGTAACTTTCCCAACACTGCGCACAGACCCGTCAATATAAAACCTGTGCCCGCCCAGACACGTTAATATAAAACCTGTGCCCGCCCAGACCCGTCAATATAAAACCTGTGCCCGCACAGACCCGTCAATATAAAACCTGTGCCCGCCCAGACCCATCAATATAAAACCTGTGCCCGCCCAGACCCGTCAATATAAAACCTGTGCCCGCCCAGACCCATCAATATAAAACCTGTGCCCGCCCAGACCCGTCAATATAAAACCCGTGCCCGCCCAGACACGTTAATATAAAACCTGTGCCCGCCCAGACCCGTCAATATAAAACCTGTGCCCGCCCAGACCCATCAATATAAAACCTGTGCCCGCACAGACCCGTTAATATAAAACCCGTGCCCGTGCCCGTGCCCTGCCCGTTGTTATGGAAACCAGTCAGAGAACGTCTCGTCTCCAGTCTAACACGTTGACTCCACGGCTGAGTTTTAAATGTTTATGTTGTGCAGTCTGTAGCATCAAACAATGCAGTATGCACGCTGGAAACATGTTGCTTATAGAGAAACAACGCGTAAAACAACTGTTTGACAGGGGGTAAAAGTAGCCTACTCCTCTAGTTCTGTCTGGCTGACTGACCTCCGCCAACAGCACACACACTGCCCACGTCATGCACCAGAGATTACCGTAAGTGACTGTGAATTCAGCCTGAGCACAACACAAAAACATACAGTACATGGCTCTAGTCTACTGTACGTTGTTCCCGAGCACTGCCCGCCCGCGTTTAGTTCATTTTTACCCGTGCCGGTACCCGTGAATTCATATACGTATTTATACAAGTATTATTTTTTATCCGACCCGTTGCAGGACTCTGCCACCACCCGGTCCCGTCCCCACCTCCGAACCAGGCAGCCACGCCCCACCGCTGCCCAACCCTGCCCACAGGTGAGACCAACACCCACCGCCCATCAGACAGGAGCTGCTGCCATATTAGATTTATTCATAAGGTCAAGTTTTTAAAATTGTATCACTACAATGAAATGGCTGATATGGGATCACACATGGATAGAAATACGCATGCCAATAGAGCAGGCTCTGAGGCCGCACAGCGTCTGAGCTGCATATGTGACGCAGAGCATGTGAGCTGTGTCTGTGAGCCTGCAGAGCGGGCGATTTCCATAACTGCAGCCATGGTGCATGATATTTCTAGTTCAAATAGAATAGGGGGAAAATAACACATGAATACTACATAAAAAAAACTGCATGTTTTGTGTTTGGCAAAAACTGAGATTTTCATAAAGGGGTCAGCTGTCACCTCATGCCACCACAAGGGGATGTATGACAGGTACATTCTCATTTAATAAACATCTGAAAGTGTTAGTCTTCAGACTGTGGACAAAAATGAAGGGCTCCAATTATGGCTCATTTCCACCACATATAACAGCACAGTAGGCTACAGCTCTACTCGATCTGGTCTTACTTGACTCTACTTGATATAGACTCTCCATAGCAAGTTTACTCGCCTCCGCCCACACCTGGTCATCATAGCGACCGCATATCTGCATATAATGTTAAAATTAAATCCATACACGGAACTTTTAAACTGATTATGAAATACTGGTGCCTCTAAATGACCTACAGTGTACATGGGCAAATGTGACAATCGGCCAGGAGAATGGATATCACTTTGTTGTTACTCAAACTCACATGCATGCGCTGCGCGGGGGACGGGAGAGGCGCTACGGGGAGAAAGGAAGCCTCTACCCCGGCGGCCTCTCACCAGGCAAGACCGCGGCTTCGCTAAACCCCCGCCTGTGGCCTAGCTGACTTTTTCTCTCTCAAAACAATTGAAAACCACCGTCATGTTAAAGCTGAGCAAGGAGATCGATTTTATTTCACCAGAGCCGAAGGCAGCAACACAAAAGAAATAACTTCTGGAAATAACAGAAGAGAAGGTAAGCCCCACTAAACTGGCATCCAGCATTGACAGTAGATGCCTACAGTAAACACGATTCTGCCTGACCAATCAGTCGTCTGCAGTGTTTTCACGTCACCGTATGGTACCGGGTCCACAGCCCTGGAACCTCAACAGAGCAGGCACCAAAAGCAGCACGACTCAACCCCGACTCAACCCGGGCTGTCCACGTTTTTGATCGGTGGAATGAGACAAAAAAAGCGAGACGAGCTGTGGGGGGCCGCGTTGATACCAGCGGTGGAAATGGGCCATTATACTGCCTTCTGGAAAAGTGCAGGGGACATGTCCCCTGTGTCTCTGTGTCCCCCCCTGTAAATGATGTCCTTACCTTTGATGGCTCTGTGCTCTTTGACTTGAAGCTGCGTATAGAGGGCTCTATTACAGCAGCGTACCTGAGAGGGAGAAGGAGTGTGAATGAGTCTGTCTGCTTTGCTTCAGCACAACCAGAACCAGCATACAACTGACAAACAAGAGGCATTTAACACAACCGCCAAGGGGTCATGTTTACCCCCCTGGAATTTTCAAATGCATGTAACTGTGAAAATAAAACCCCTGCATCTCTGAGTTCATGACTTTTCCCTAACCCTAACCCTAAAATGGTTTTATTGATCATCTAGTGAATTATGGGGTGTGTGGGATGAAAAGAAACATAAATATGGTCATTCATACCTACAGTAGAACCGCCAAGGAGTCATTTTTACCGCCTCATATAAAACATGCCGTGCACAACATTTGCACCATGACCGGTTGCCTAGCAACGCCCATTGTTTTTACTCAAGATGTCTTTTGGGCTTGCCTTACAGTAAGCTAGATTAGCCACATACAGTAGCCTATCTTAGAAAAAAAGAGACGTCACAGTAACAACAGAAGAAGAATTAATGTCCAGAGGCAGTGAAAATGCTTCAGGACATGAGTGAGGGAGAATCTGATGGGGAGAGCAGAGCTGACTGATCCTTCATTTTCACCTGATGGTGAAAAGTCTTCATATCAGGAGGAGTACGAGCCTCCACAGCGTAAACAAGGCTTCTGGTGACAGGTCATGTTGCAACTCAACTTGAAAATGCATGACTCTAGCTATACAGTAGCATATAGCCTATATAATATATAGAGCCACCGCGGGACGCCTCTGCTGTCAGAGCACAATGACAGCAGCCACTTGTTTAGTTTGACCAGACTTATTTATTTGACACATTCCATGTAATTTTAGCAAGTTTCAGCTGAACTCATTCTACATATTTATATTCTTTAGTGGCTCAACCACTGCAAGTTCTGTGCAGCACACTTATATGAGACAGGCAGGGGCAGGATGGTTAGGAAAGCCATCCAGCCGGGACTGTGCACCAGGAGAGTGTAAAAATGACTTAAAAATGATTACAGTTGTGGGCAGGGGGGTAAAAATTGCCTTTTGGGGTTCTGGGGGGTATTGGAATGTTGGCGGTTGTAGTGTTAAGATGCCTCATGTCCCACCACAATCACCATGATACAGTATATTAATCATAGACAGTTATTCAACTGTAATATGTATATATCATATACACATTTTCTTTACATAACACATGAATGGTGTTAGTTTTTTTTAACCTTTATTTATACAGGGGGAGCCTCACTGAGAGCAATGCTCTCTTTTTCAGGAGTGCCCTGTTTACATTCACACACACATTCATACCTGTTAGTATTGCGCTATAGGCATTTATCATTATTGTTGTCTAGGGCTTCCAGTGAAGGCCGAGCCGTGACCATAGTATAAGATAGGCTGGCAATACTATAAAGAAGTGGTTCTCAACCTTTCTACACCAAGTAGGCCTACCACCTCAGAAATGATCAGACTACAGACAGGGAGGGAGGAAGCCCTGCATACCACAGGGTGAGAACCAGTGCTTAAACGGAGCGGAGCACTTGCTCTAGCTTGGAGGGTTACTCTGTCGACGACACAGCTTGTCTGGCCAGCGCCCTCTTGTGGTTGAGGAGTGCTCCGTTGCAGTGGCGCCGGAACGAGTTTGCAATAAGGGGGACACAAATTATTATTATTTTTTTTGTTTTGTTTTTTCGGCGCCCTTGACGTTTTTATGGACGTTTGGATGATTTTTAGCCATATTTAGATGAATATCTCATTTTAAATTAACATTAGGATTATACTGTAGTGATGTAATTATTCAGTATTTTTCCTTTTCTCACTCACTTGGTGACCTGCTCTCCCTTTAGGTCATTTTATAATTACACTACAACAGACAGCAACACAGGCAAAAACACTGAACTTATTATTATTATTATTATTATTATTATTAGCACTTCGAAACACAGTGCAAAACTTGTCATCTCAACACTAAAATAACAATAACCGTATACGATTATAGCAGCAGCCAATGACAGTGAGTGCAGTACAGAGTCCAGGTCTGTCTGTCACTCAGGTGTAATAATCCCACAATGATCACAGCTTTAACAAGTGTCACAGGCTGTGTAAACAGTGTAAAGTGGGCTCTCTGTAACTTGATCCCTGGGTCTGTCTGTCTCAGGTGTAATAATCCCACAACGATCACGGCTTTAACAAGTATCACAGGCTGTGTAAACAGTGTAAAGTGGGCTCTAAGCGTCAGGGGCAGTTGCCCCCTCAGATTAAAAAAAAAAATTTTTAGGGGGACCAAATTTTAAGGGGGACAAAATGTCCCCATGTCCCCCTTGTTCCGGCGCCAGTGCTCCGTTGCGATGAACACTCCCGTTCATTTGTGGACAGACGACAAAAACAAACGACGCCTCCAAACAGATACACTGTAACAAACTAAATGACACATTGTCACAAACGACCGCTGACATCTTCAGTGTGGACCGACATCAGAGGAGAGAGAGCTTCCCCACTTTTGATTGACAGCCACCTTCACCAATCATACATTGAGCGATGTGACCGTGACAGTATGAAGTCTCTATCATATATCGTTCTTTAGTTAGTAATGCTGTCTATGCATGATGCCTGCGCGCGCACGCACGCATGCACGCACGCACGCATGCACGCACGCACGCATGCACGCACGCACGCATGCACGCACGCAGGCACACACACACACACACACACACACACACACACACACACACAGTCAGACATACAGACAGACAGGCAGTCAGTCAGTCAGTCAGTCAGTCAGTCAGTCAGTCAGACAGACAGACAGACAGACAGACAGACAGGCAGACAGTCAGTCAGACAGACAGACAGACAGACAGACAGACAGTCAGACAGACAGACAGACAGACAGACAGTCAGTCAGTCAGACAGACAGACAGACAGACAGACAGACAGTCAGTCAGTCAGTCAGTCAGTCAGACAGACAGTCAGTCAGACAGACAGAAGCCAACATGAAAACATGTTTTTGTTTAGACATCATATTGTACCAGCTCAATGAATGTTGCAGCAAAGGAAGAATCTGGAGCACACGGGTCACTGGGCAATGAAGGAGGGAATCTCGTGCTATAGGATATCACAGCTGTCCTCCTATCCTCCTGTTCTGAGAAGCACCGACCTCCATCTGTGGAGGAGCTGAAGCGCAAGAGATTCCCTCCTTCATTGAATGTTGTCTTTGCACTTCATGTAAATGTGAATGTTTCCATGAACAGGCAGATTGATGTTAGGGTGGAATTTTAAAAGCTGTTTGGAGGAGCTTTCTGAAGCAACAGAAATGCTTCTAATTTGTATAAAACTTAGTTCCCATAAGTTGCACTTAGACCCACACAGATGTATTACTCCACCTATACTACTCAGAGTGTCATCAATAGAAACAGACAAAGTTTTGACAACCTGATCAATAGTCCAAGCTGCAGCACGTGCATGATCCTGAGTGAATGTGGGCCCAGGCACTTATCCATCTTGGTCCTTGTCTTATAGCCATCACCATGATACATCAGCAAGCTGTAGATGTTGACCAGAACCGAGGAGCCCAACAGAAACAGCAGCAGTAGACCCAGGCTGATGTAGTACTTCTTCTGGTAGAACTCCACAGCTGCATATATATCCAGCGCTATGTCAAACAGAAAGAACAGCAGACCCCCGAAAAGAAACAGGAGGGAGGATTTGGAACATTTGATGGCCATTTCTGTCTAACCTACCAGCGACTGGCAGTGATATGCTGTGTTCAGCTGTTTATAGCTCTTCCTCTCTCTCTCAAACTGAATGAAAACAAGCAAACAGTTCAGTGTGTTTAAACATGACTCCTCCTTTCAAACTAACCCTCACATGGAGTCACATGATAATACTATACTGGGCTCTGTAATAAGTCCCAAAGGGACCCCATGTCATTCCCGTCAAATGCATGATTCACCTACGTTCTCTTGAATTGACAGTGAAAGTGAATGAAGAAGTTAGATCTTAAAGTCAAAAAATAGAAAAAAGAGGATGAAGAAAAAGGAAGCAAGACAGTGGAGCAGATGCCGATTAAGCAGATAACTGAATGCTGCTTAGTCGCCTGCCTTGGAGGAGATACTTGAATAACTTCAGCGAGCAATGGTATCAAGTGTTTTGTTTGTTTACCTGGCTAGATAAGCTAGCACTTGAGCTATGAAGGCTATGAAAGCAGGGCACAAAATTAGTAGCAGCCACCACCCAAATGCTGGTAAAATAGAAATATGCAAGTGGCTGGTAGATTTGCTTCACTCACCACCCGTATGAAAGTTATGAATAGGCTAATGCATGCTATGACATACTAGGCGGATATTTACACTGTCCTTGTGATTTTGCTTGTATAAGCACACCTTTTCTTTTCAAAAAACCAAAAGAGACAAAACAGAGACAAAAGAAAGAGAGGCAACATGTCTGTTTGTGTGAAACATGGGAAAGCCAAGAACAACTGGTTCATATTGTTTGTCTTATAATATGAAGGACAGTTGTCATAGAATTTACTGTAATATGTGTACAACATGTGATGATGTAACTCATCTCCACACAAAATGTAAAGGCCATAGTTTCAGTCTCGAGAGGAACATTGATTGATCAATAGACGGTTTTCACCAGAGCGCAACCCCACAGCACTTCCTTTTTCTCAGCATTTGGCAAACTGCAGAAATATTCACTCGACATTGTTACTTTTGTTTTCGCCGCTCAGCTGTATAGACGGTTTTCACGGAATGGTCAGTCCTGCACTTGAATGTTTTATTTTATTTTATGTCCATAGCAAACACTGCAACAGGAAGTGAGCGGGGGTTCAATTTAGAATGTTTTTGTTGTCAAGTTAAAACCGTCTATAGCTCATTACATCTCATTTAGATTGTCGAGGCCAAAACAGACAGGCTGACTTGAGCATGTAGAAAGTGTGTCAGCTCAGCATGACACTATACTATATGATGCAACACTTTTTCAAATAGTCATTTGACAGAAGTGAAACTGGCTGATGGAACATAAGAACAGGAAGCATGAATATAAGAGCAGAAGCATGCACCAGTGTTTGCAGGCAGCAGCAGGAAGTGGGCACAATGTATGCGTGAGACCGCTGAAAGCATTTCATACAGCAAACAGCTTTACTACACAACAAGGGTTTGGCAATTCTGCTATGAAGGCACTTTACTGATACCTAAATTCAATGCATTTCATAATGTAAACATGAATCAGTGACAGTCAGTGAAACTAACAGGCAGAGGCAGAACATAGGCCTACACGTAACCTGAAATACACGTAACCTAAAATACACACAAGGCCCACAAGAAACCTGGTTTGATCAGAATATGATTAGAGGAGAGAGTGATGCTGCTTCCTACAACCATGTTGCAACGCATTCCCACTCCGAGCGCCTAGCAGATTGATGCTTTGTCACGCCCCTTGTGGGTTAGTTACTAGTTACTAAGTAACTAGTTACTGCAACTTAATTACTTTTGCAGTAACTAGTAATCTAACTGATTACTTTTCCAAATTACCGTTTACAGTTTAATTACAGTTACTGAAATCGTAACTGGGCTAGTTACTAGTTACTTTAGGACATGAAAATAACAGACAACTTCAGAGGATTATCTGGTTTATGATCCTTAGACCTAGTCCTGGAAGAGAAGACGCCTCCCTGCCTGGCAAAAATGCTCCACACGCTGCAGCCATGAGCCCCAGAGGCTACTGACCTTGAGTAGAGCTCAACAGCCATGAGCCCCAGAGGCTACTGACCTTGAGTAGAGCTCAACAGCCATGAGCCCCAGAGGCTAATGACCTTGAGTAGGTTACAGTAAAGCTCAACAGCCACATGACTTTTTCCTGATGTCATTGTCAGAAGTAAGTTCCATTCATTTTCTCCATAGACATTTAGGAAAATCCTTATACAACGAGTTTTAAGGCTGGAACCAAGCCAACCCGTGACCCACTGAATTGTGAGTGACCATAAAACATTGAATTTGGTGCAAAAACTAAAAATAACAATAGGGGGAGGGGGGGGATATGTTCGACCCCCCCCCCCCCCCTTCCACAGCATGTCAAGACATAGTGTCATATTTTATCAACACAGCAACAATAAAATAATGTGTGATTTAATAAGACAATAAAAGTAACACAGGAGTTACTTTGCCTAGTAACTAATTACCTTGAAGTATACTAGTATCTTTAAAGTAATTAAATTACTTTTTCAGAGAAGGAATTAGTAACTGTAACTAATTACCAACTTTCTGTAACTTGGCCAACACTGGTTGTTACTAATACGGTGCCCTTCAGCGATGCATGAAACGACTTGGGCTCATATAACCTCTGTTTTACTATAATAAAAAAGATCTGCTCCCTCCCCAGGTATAACCGCCCCCTAAGTCATTTCATCCTGGTGCCGGGTCTGTTTGTAAAGTAGGCCTACCATTTAACCAACCGCCCACTCAGACATACATGATCCAGAACATGAGCTGCCGGTGTTAAACAACAGCCGTTTTGACAATGATGTGGATCCTGTAGGCTACTAGGTGCTCAGATGGAGGGAGTGCACATAAGGCGGATAATAGTTTCTAAACATGCAGGCCCACCGGCTAGCAGCTGGTCATAATCCAGATTTCACTGCATGTTTAGAAGGGGCTTTACTCTCCTCCGCTCCATTTCAGCACTGCGGACAGCGCCACACAGCCCTATCTATTGACCCATTTCCACCGCTGGTATTAGCGCGGCCCAGCCCAGCTCGACTCACTTTTTTGTCTCATCCCACCGGTCAAAAACCTGGACAGCCCGGGTTGAGTCAAACTCACATGCATGCACTGCGCGGGGACGGGAGAGGCGCTACGGGGAGAACCCCAGCGGCAACTCAACAGGCAAGACCGCGGCTTCGCCTGCGGCCTAGCGGAGCCAACTACAAAGGGCTTCTCGAGGAGCGGACTTTTTTCTCTCTCAAAACAATTGAAAACCACCGCATGTTAAAGCTGAGCAAGGAGATCAATTTTATTTCACCAGAGCCGAAGGCAGCAACACAAAAGAAATAACTTCTGGAAGGTAAGCCCCACTAAACTGGTATCCAGCATTGACAGTAGATGCCTACAGTAAACACGATTCTGCCTGACCAATCAGTCGTCTGCAGTGTTTTCACGTCACCGTATGGTACCGGGTCCACAGCCCTGGAACCTCAACAGAGCAGGGACCAAAAGCAGCACGACTCAACCTCGACTCAACCCGGGCTGTCCACGTTTTTGATCGGTGGAATGAGACAAAAAAGCGAGACGAGCTGTGCGGGGCCGCGTTGATACCAGCGGTGGAAATGGGCCTGAGATCATCAGTGATGTCACAACGCTTGACATCATCAGTGATGTAAATAAATCACTGATGAATTCACACACTTGAGTGACATCACTGATGACATCACTCACTGAGTGACATCACTGACAACATAATGATGCAGAGCCTCTTCCCACACATCACCTGTCAATCAAACAGTGTGGGCAGAGCTTGGATTTTCTGCATATAAAATGATTAAACAATATAATGATTTAAAGCTACTATTTAACGTTAACAACTGGTGAATTTGAACATGATCTGTCAGTGCAATGATGTCCACGCTTAACTGGAGAATATGATTTGCTTGCTTTTGTGAGAATGAACAGAGCAGAAATGGCCTTGTGGGTGGTGGTGTTAGATAATGTGCTACTTCATGTGTGGTGGTGGTGTTAGATAATGTAGGGCACAAGGCCACATGTCAGGGCACAAAGGTCATTGCTCTATTGACATCGTGAAGAGTGATTCTTCTGAAATGTGTGTTAAAATGAGCCAATTAAACATCCTTTGCATAGAGCAGACTACATTCAACTGAGACCACTGATGCTTTCAAAGCTCCGTGCTAGGGCCAACCCTTTTTATCATTTATATAAACCATGTAGGTCGTAATATAAATGCCTCTGTTCACCTTTACGCGGGTGATACCATTCTGCATTGTTGTGCGAACACTGTTGCCCTTGCTTTTGAATGCTTACAGTCTGCTTTTGATGTTTTACAGTCACACCTGTATCATCTCAAATTGGTGTTAAATGCAGATAAAACAAAAGCCATGTTCTTTTCTTTCAAGAAGGTGCCAGCTGTTCTGCCCTCCATTTTGTCAGTGCAGGGTACCCCCATTGAGCTTGTGGCTTCTTATAAATACTTAGGTATTTTAATTGATGATGCCCTTTCTTTTAAACTTCATATTGATTTGCTGGCAAGGAAGTTAAAGTTGAAATTGGGCTTCTTTTTTAGGAACAAATCTTGTTTCTCCTTCAATGCAAGGAGACGACTGGTTGCTGCCACCTTCTTGCCGCTTTTGGATTATGGTGATGTTTTGTACATGAATGCGTCTGCTAAATGTCTCCATCTGCTGGATGCTGTGTATCATGGTGCGCTGAGATTTATTACTGGCTGTAAACCCCTTACACATCACTGCTTGCTGTATTCTCTAGTCAACTGGTCATCCCTCTCCATGCGCAGAACCGTGCACTGGTATACTTTCATTTATAAATCCATCCTTGGTCTGCTTCCCACTTACTTATCTATCTACTCCGCAAACAGTCCAACTACAGCTTACGCATTCAAAACTTCATCACCTATTCCATCCCCTCAGTTCATACTGAGCGTGGAAAAAAGGCCTTCTCTTACTCTGCCCCCTCCACCTGGAACACGCTACAGCAGAGTCTGAAGCTGTCCAGTCTGATCCCCCTCCACCTGGAACACGCTACAGCAGAGTCTGAAGCTGTCCAGTCTGATCCTCCTCCACCTGGAACACGCTACAGCAGAGTCTGAAGCTGTCCAGTCTGATCCCCCTCCACCTGGAACACACTACAGCAGAGTCTGAAGCTGTCCAGTCTGATCCCCCTCCACCTGGAACACACTACAGCAGAGTCTGAAGCTGTCCAGTCTGATCCCCCTCCACCTGGAACACGCTACAGCAGAGTCTGAAGCTGTCCACTCTGATCCCCCTCCACCTGGAACACGCTACAGCAGAGTCTGAAGCTGTCCAGTCTGATCCCCCTCCACCTGGAACACGCTACAGCAGAGTCTGAAGCTGTCCAGTCTGATCCTCCTCCACCTGGAACACGCTACAGCAGAGTCTGAAGCTGTCCAGTCTGATCCTCCTCCACCTGGAACACACTACAGCAGAGTCTGAAGCTGTCCAGTCTGATCCCCCTCCACCTGGAACACGCTACAGCAGAGTCTGAAGCTGTCCACTCTGATCCCCCTCCACCTGGAACACGCTACAGCAGAGTCTGAAGCTGTCCAGTCTGATCCCCCTCCACCTGGAACACGCTACAGCAGAGTCTGAAGCTGTCCAGTCTGATCCTCCTCCACCTGGAACACGCTACAGCAGAGTCTGAAGCTGTCCAGTCTGATCCTCCTCCACCTGGAACACACTACAGCAGAGTCTGAAGCTGTCCAGTCTGATCCCCCTCCACCTGGAACACACTACAGCAGAGTCTGAAGCTGTCCAGTCTGATCCCCCTCCACCTGGAACACGCTACAGCAGAGTCTGAAGCTGTCCAGTCTGATCCTCCTCCACCTGGAACACGCTACAGCAGAGTCTGAAGCTGTCCAGTCTGATCCCCCTCCACCTGGAACACGCTACAGCAGAGTCTGAAGCTGTCCAGTCTGATCCTCCTCCACCTGGAACACACTACAGCAGAGTCTGAAGCTGTCCAGTCTGATCCCCCTCCACCTGGAACACGCTACAGCAGAGTCTGAAGCTGTCCAGTCTGATCCCCCTCCACCTGGAACACGCTACAGCAGAGTCTGAAGCTGTCCAGTCTGATCCTCCTCCACCTGGAACACGCTACAGCAGAGTCTGAAGCTGTCCAGTCTGATCCTCCTCCACCTGGAACACGCTACAGCAGAGTCTGAAGCTGTCCAGTCTGATCCCCCTCCACCTGGAACACACTACAGCAGAGTCTGAAGCTGTCCAGTCTGATCCTCCTCCACCTGGAACACGCTACAGCAGAGTCTGAAGCTGTCCAGTCTGATCCTCCTCCACCTGGAACACGCTACAGCAGAGTCTGAAGCTGTCCAGTCTGATCCCCCTCCACCTGGAACACACTACAGCAGAGTCTGAAGCTGTCCAGTCTGATCCTCCTCCACCTGGAACACGTTACAGCAGAGTCTGAAGCTGTCCAGTCTGATCCCCCTCCACCTGGAACACGTTACAGCAGAGTCTGAAGCTGTCCAGTCTGATCCCCCTCCACCTGGAACACACTACAGCAGAGTCTGAAGCTGTCCAGTCTGATCCTCCTCCACCTGGAACATGCTACAGCAGAGTCTGAAGCTGTCCAGTCTGATCCTCCTTCACCTGGAACATGCTACAGCAGAGTCTGAAGCTGTCCAGTCTGATCCCCCTCCACCTGGAACACGCTACAGCAGAGTCTGAAGCTGTCCAGTCTGATCCCCCTCCACCTGGAACACGCTACAGCAGAGTCTGAAGCTGTCCAGTTTGATCCCCCTCGCAAGTTTTAAATTATTGTTAAGTAATTTGGAGAGAGCTTCCTTGATCTGCTCCTGCTCTCAAGGTTAAACATTTTTCTCTACCCCCCCTTCCTCTTCAGCACTTTATGTTTTATGTTGTTTTTAACTTATTATGGTTTGACGGTTGATTGTACTGTTGCTGTCTTTACATGTGTAACTGTTGTATGAGCTGCTGTATGAACAGGTCGCACTTGTAAATGAGACTTTGGTCTCAATGTGATTTTACCTGTTTAAATAAAGGCTAAATAAAAAAAATAAAAAAAATAAAACATCCAAGCACCTTCAAATCCAGCCGAGGTGGCCTTGGCATGCTAGCCGACTGGGCAGCTAGCCCCCGGTCCCGGCTAGTCCTCTAAAATAGCATTATTTTGATAAGCTGACCTCATAACGGGAATGTACATTGTTATGTTTCTCTGTTACACATTTTAAAAGTTCATAAAGTGCCATATTGACATTTAACTATCAGATTTTCCGCCACCATTATAGCTGAATGGAATGAACCGGTGGGCGCTTGTCAATGGCGTCACACACCAAAGCCCGCCCGTAGCTGCCGTTGATTGGTTCGACTGGACCAGTTTCGGGGGTTTCAGCCACTCAGGCAACTGCTGGCCTCATGACAAGATGAATTCTTTGTGTGAATCCAGCTGGCTTGCAATATTTAACCTCATTGAAATTGAACATCTCTGTCTGTCTGTCTCTATCTGTTGTCTTCCTCTCTACAAACAGCTAAATGGCGACGCCTTGTGGTCATATGGGCAAATGAATGAGGGCTCTCTGTGGAAGAGACAGGTTTACACTCTCTTTCTGTGTGTGTGTGTGTGTGTGTGTGTGTGTGTGTGTGTGTGTGTGTGTGTGTGTGTGTGTGTGTGTGTGTGTGTGTGTGTGTGTGTGTGTGTGTGTGTGACTGAGTGAGAAAGAGAGAGACTGTGTGTTAGTAAGATGTTCATGTTAAGTTAAGTTATAAGTTACGTTAATTCTGGCCAATAGTCAACTAATGTACCAATTACAAATGTCAATAATCTTGATTCAATCTGGATAAAAGTAATCTCATGTGTATAAATTACTGTTCAACACTGAGGAAGTGTCCAATTGTTCATGTTCAAGTCATTCTGGCAATAGTCAGAAAACTTCTGTTGTAACATTTCAGTCTGGATTCTGGATTATATTTCAATCACCTTGATGAAATCAGGCTAAATCAGGTGGAGGGGCTGGGGAGGCTCTCTGAGTCGGTGTCTCTCTGGTTCTCCTTCACCGACGCGCTCTCCTTCTCCGGGTTCAGCAGCGTGGGCCGGATCTGGCTGTACGGCGTCGGGCTGGTGGTGTTATACCTGCCGGGCCAACGCACACATCATTTCTACCTCTCTCTCCTCAGCGAATATTGCAGTTTTGTATTTCTTTACCACACACTTTCCTATCGTACATGATCACCGATCAGTCTATGGACACAGAAGCATTTTGTCAGATATATTCTCATCTATTGTGTTTCTGACCCTCTTTACTGTTGTTGGTTAATAATGTTGGTAAGGTGGAGATTTAAATTGTACTGTGCAAGTGCAAGTCACCGCTGTGGTATTTTTTGAATTGCACTTCCCAAGAAAACATTTCAAAAGTAATAAAAGAACACAGAAAACTGAGGAGAAAGAGAGACAGGAGACAGAGACAAAATGTTGTTTGTTAAGCTCATATATTATAAAATATATTTATATATTTTAAATCACATTTTGTAAAATGACATGACAGGTCTTACCAGTGTATTTGGACAGGAGAAATGTTGCTGTAGTGCTTTAAGATGAGGGGCTCCAATCTGTATGCCTGGGGGGGAGGGGGGAAGACATGCTTACGTAAAATACATACTTTTAATTATGAATAAAAACACTACAGTTGGGTGAAAATCTCAACATTATGTATTTTTGTTATTAATGTTTTTACTTGAACTATTAATTAATACACAGGACAAGATGTTACTATCCCTTGTGCCAAAATCCGAGGAAAAACACATTTAGAAGCCCAATCCAGAATAAAACAAGCTAACAGGCTAACAAACTAATAAACAAGACACAAATCACCAGTTACCTACCCTAGCCAACAGCAGTATGAAACATGTCATTGGGGTTTTCAAGTGGGCACCTTCCTTCACCGACGTTTCGTTAAGTTAGGCCCACGACACCTCAAGAAGGCTTAACGGTGTAATCCAGCGTCCTGGAAACACCCCCCTCCATGCTACCACCGCACAACTGCATATTACCTCACTATCTAAGCCTAGCTATCCAGGTCGGTTCGGTATGACATTCCTGACTACACCACCACTGTCAATGATTCAGCCCTGTTGATGCGGACCGTTAATCATGACCAACAACAAACAATCCCTAACTACACCACCACTGTCAATGATTCAGCCCTGTTGATGCGGACCGTTAATCATGACCAACAACAAACAATCCCTAACTACACCACCACCGTCAATGATTCAGCCCTGTTGATGCGGACCGTTAATCATGACCAACAACAAACAATCAATCTGACCTTAGCGAGCTCCCCAGCTAGCATGTTTCCTCCTTATCCACAGCCATTCACTTGCTCGTTCTGCTGCCTGAGACATGTTGCTAACCGCAAGTTTCAGGCTCCGTCCCCGAATGCCCAACTCAGTTAGTAAGGCAATAACGGACTTTGCCACAAAACCACGGCAGCCCACCTCTACAGGCCGCACTCGAGCCCTCCAACCTCGCTGCTCTGCCTCTGCTGCCATTTCAGCATACCTAGCTTTCTTGCGCTCATAAGCCTCCTCAACTCGATCTTCCCACGGGACTGTGAGTTCGATAAAATAAACTCTCTTCTCTACCTCAGACCACAGTAACAAGTCCGGACGTAGCCGGGTGCTAACTATATATGCTGGGATGACTAGCTGTTCATTCAAGTCAACCCTCATTTCCCAGGCTCCACCTACACTTAGCTGCCCTAACTTGTGCCTGACCTTAATTGGTCTAATCTTTTCTCCCTCACGTACAAATTTGATCTGTCTAGTCTCTTTGCTAGCAACTAGAGAATTTACTTCTAGCCGCTTTTCCTCAACTGCAGCTGCCAAACATTTCAACACCTGGTTGTGACGCCAGGTGTATCGCCCCTGGGAGAGACTGACCTTACACCCTGACAGTATATGCCTCAATGTACATACACTAGAACACAACGGGCAGGCACCATCCTCGCCCAACCACTGATTTAAGTTCTGGGGAGATGGCAGCACATCATAAGTAGCCCCTAGAATAAATCTAATTCTGCTGGCCTCCATGCTCCACAACTCTCTCCACTTCAACTTTCTCTTCTCTACACTCTCCCAGTTCACCCACTGCCCTTGCTTTGCCTGCGACACTGCCTTAGTACATCTTACTGCCTCCTCTTGCCTATGTACTTCTTCAACTACCATCTTCCTCTTTTCTATTACTGATGCCTTGTTCCACACAGGTTTCCCTATGCACAACCCTAAGCCTCCACGCCCATGCTGCACCTGACCTATGATATCCCTGTGTCTAAGAGCTGACTGTGCTTGCTGTACTGCCTCCTTTGGGTTCCACTTCCTCCCTGTTTTAACTGTGGGCGCTACACTCCTAACCACTGGATCCTTTGACTGAGTCAGAGTCATTTCCAGTCTAACCTTAGCACACTTGAACTCCTCTGTCAGGCTAGATAATGGCAATTCCAATATGCCTTTCCCATATAAGGCTACACTGCTTAGGCAGCGTGGGACTCCGAGCCATTTTCTAATGAATGAGTTAATCATCCTTTCTAGCTTTTCTACCTTTGAAAGGGGAACCTCATACACTGTCAGTGGCCACATCAACCGAGGCAACAATCCAAACTGCAAACACCACAACTTTAACTTTCCTGGGAGCCCTGACTTGTCTATACTTGAAATACCTTGAATCATTTCCTGCCTCACCTCCTCAAACTGTCCCTTATCACTGAGACTTGCATCATACCATCTTCCCAAACTCTTGACTGGTTTCTCTAACACTGTAGGCACCACCTCATCATTTATAACAAACTTCTTACCTACTACCCTCCCTTTAATGATTGAAATACTCCTGGACTTACTTGGCTTCACTTTCATTCTAGCCCACTGCAGATTACTATTTAACTTATCCAACAATCTGCTAGTACATGGAGCGGTTGACGTCATAGTCGTCATGTCATCCATGTATGCCCTAATTGGAGGGAGCCGCAGCCCTCCCTGCAGCCTTTCTCCACCCACTACCCATTTTGAAGCCCTAATAATGATCTCCATTGCCATGGTAAAAGCTAATGGGGAAATTGTACACCCTGCCATGATGCCTATCTCCAGCTGCTGCCAAGCTGTAGTGTACTCTGCTGTGGTAAAGCAGAGTTGAATATCTAAGAAGTAGGCTTTAACTAAGCTCTTTATACTAGCTGGCACTCTAAAGAAATCAAAGGCCTCCCATAACAGACTATGCGGCACTGACCCGAAAGCATTAGCCAGGTCCAAGAATACTACATGCAGGTCTCTCTTCTCACGCCTAGCTGACTGGATTTGGTGCCAGATCATGCTGGTGTGCTCTAAGCACCCGGAGAAGCCGGGAATTCCAGCCTTTTGCACCGAAGTATCTATTAACCTATTCTTTTCTAGATAACTAGACAGCCTCTGTGCCACAACACTAAAGAAAACCTTCCCTTCAACATTAAGTAGACTGATAGGTCTAAACTGACTTATCTCTAACGAGTCCCTTTCTTTAGGAATGAAGATTCCCCCTGCTCTACGCCACGCCTTAGGAATAACCTGCTTCTTCCAGACTACCTTCATCAGCTTCCATAGAAACTGCAACACATCTGGAGCACTCTTATACAGCCGGTAGGGGACTCCATTAGGACCCGGGGCTGAAGAGGCCCTTGCACGTCTCACTACTTCTTGAACTTCTTTCCACCTTGGTGGGCTATCATCACACTGGCTCTCTATTTCACCAATAGGTGGAATATCAGCTGGGACTGTCATCTCTCTAAACCTTTCCCTATCTTTGTGAACCTCCTCCAAATATTCCTCAAGCTTCTGCTTAGGTACCATAAGGCTACCATTCTTTTCCTTACTAAACAATGACTTCACAAATCTAAATGGATCCTTATAGAATGCTATTCTAGCTCTCTCTTTCTTTTTCCTATTTTTCCTAATGCTCTCTGCTCTTCTTAAAACTGCCAACCGATCCCTCACATCTGACTGCAAGCAATCAATGCCTTCCTTCTCAACCTCTGTAGCTTTCCTCCACTGCCTCTTAAGCTGTCTTCTCTCCTGGATAAGTCTATCTATCTCTTGTTGGCGCCTAGATTTAACTACCTCACCCTCTAGTTTCTTCCTTTTCTCAAAGACGCCAAACCTTTCCTTACCATAATCATAAATACAATCTCCCATTTTATCCAACTTACTCTCAGCAGTTCCTTTAAGCTTCTCTAACATCCTAACCAAATCACTATTGATATCTTCCCACTTCCTACTTTCCGCTGCACCTGGCCACTTAACTCTAGGCTTCTGACCGCTAATCTTCTCCCTTTTTGGCTGGCTGGCCTCTCTGCTTTCCTCGGTGCTAGGACCTGCCTCAACATCAGGGGTGCTGATGTCCTGCGAGCTGTGGGTTACTTCCTGTCGCTGGACTTCACCCGACTGACTTGATAAACTTCTTAAGAAATAATTATCAATGCGGGGTCCCTGTGTTCCCTCTACCAAGCACCTCTTCCTGCCTTGATGGATTCTAAGGCCCCTCAAAGTTGTTACCTTCTGCCAGCCACACAAGCAAACCTGACGCTTCTTTCCATCTACATCTGAACTAGTGGCTTCCACTGACATGTTTTCCCTACTCATAGTCAAGTCCGTTCCAGAGTCAATAACCGTGTCAACCATAGGTGAGTCATCTTCCGCCCCCGCTCTCGCAGACTCTAGGGGTGTTTTTTCATAATTCTGTTTCGTAGCAAGTTTGGGTGTAACCAATGGCCTATTGGCCTTGGCTACTGCCACAATGAGCAGCTAACCCATTGCAGCCCCGATGGGGTCTAATCCCTCCTGTCAGCTGTCTTTCCATGCTGTCACTAGGTCTTTCCCTAGTTGTCAGCTGCACTATTCACAACAGTCACTAGCCTAAGCTAGCTTTAGTATTAATTAATACACAGGACAAGATGTTACTATCCCTTGTGCCAAAATCCGAGGAAAAACACATTTAGAAGCCCAATCCAGAATAAAACAAGCTAACAGGCTAACAAACTAATAAACAAGACACAAATCACCAGTTACCTACCCTAGCCAACAGCAGTATGAAACATGTCATTGGGGTTTTCAAGTGGGCACCTTCCTTCACCGACGTTTCGTTAAGTTAGGCCCACGACACCTCAAGAAGGCTTAACGGTGTAATCCAGCGTCCTGGAAACACCCCCCTCCATGCTACCACCGCACAACTGCATATTACCTCACTATCTAAGCCTAGCTATCCAGGTCGGTTCGGTATGACATTCCTGACTACACCACCACTGTCAATGATTCAGCCCTGTTGATGCGGACCGTTAATCATGACCAACAACAAACAATCCCTAACTACACCACCACTGTCAATGATTCAGCCCTGTTGATGCGGACCGTTAATCATGACCAACAACAAACAATCCCTAACTACACCACCACCGTCAATGATTCAGCCCTGTTGATGCGGACCGTTAATCATGACCAACAACAAACAATCAATCTGACCTTAGCGAGCTCCCCAGCTAGCATGTTTCCTCCTTATCCACAGCCATTCACTTGCTCGTTCTGCTGCCTGAGACATGTTGCTAACCGCAAGTTTCAGGCTCCGTCCCCGAATGCCCAACTCAGTTAGTAAGGCAATAACGGACTTTGCCACAAAACCACGGCAGCCCACCTCTACAGGCCGCACTCGAGCCCTCCAACCTCGCTGCTCTGCCTCTGCTGCCATTTCAGCATACCTAGCTTTCTTGCGCTCATAAGCCTCCTCAACTCGATCTTCCCACGGGACTGTGAGTTCGATAAAATAAACTCTCTTCTCTACCTCAGACCACAGTAACAAGTCCGGACGTAGCCGGGTGCTAACTATATATGCTGGGATGACTAGCTGTTCATTCAAGTCAACCCTCATTTCCCAGGCTCCACCTACACTTAGCTGCCCTAACTTGTGCCTGACCTTAATTGGTCTAATCTTTTCTCCCTCACGTACAAATTTGATCTGTCTAGTCTCTTTGCTAAAGAATGACACAGTCCTCTATAGAGACAGTCAGCCCACAAAATTACTATGGCTGGCGTGCAGGTGGGGTAAACCCCCTCCCATATATTTCAATTGGCTGACTCACCAAAGGACGGTGCTGCAGCTCTACACTACAGGATTGGGGATTCTAGATCAGGTACATAGACGTCTGTTCAGATGTGCGTTTAACTGCGGCAGTTAAATCCCCGATCCCTGTGTCTGCCTGGGCTGGGCTAGCAGCTAATGCTAACTATGCTGAATGGGGAGAACGGGAGGATTTACCCCACCCTGACCCCGCCCCCGGCCAGCTACCCCAGCGTTTATGACGAGACATCGACCCAACATATTGGTAGGGAAAATGTGTATGAAACCCATTTGTGAATAATAAACTGACATGGCTGTGTTCATTCTTAACGTGATTGTTTGGTATGAGATTTTCACACAACAGTAAGAAGACACGTTTTATGCACTCTGATCTTTTTCTACCATTTGTTTTGATGTCATTTGTGTCATTCTTTGGCATCTCCCATAACTCTGTCTCTTCTTGATCTTGTCTTGAAGTGAACATAATCCTTTCTGTATTGTTTTTGCTCTGCTGCCGTTTCCTTTCCAAGCACTTCTCTTATAGGCTTTTGCTCTATTTTCTATGTTTTTGATGATGACGGTTATTCTAATGTAGAATCTGATGAAGCAGTATGCAAAACACATAGTTCGCTCTTTCTCCTTTTTAAATGGAACCTAATAAAAAAAAGACATTGCTATCCTGCTGTGCGCTGGAAGACTTTTTTAGTTCACTGTGATTCACCCTGCACCAGGCGGCACCCAGGAGAGAAGCACTGTGATGCATTGATATTAAATTTAGACTGTTTAAAAACAATCGAAAATCTTGCTCGTAGCTGCTTTAAAACCCCAGCTTACAAAATAGAAACATTTAAAGGGGATTACAAGCATCTTTGACATCTTCAGTAAATAGATTTGGACTTTTCTGAATGAAACTCCCATCGGCAGAATAAGAAGTGCTGAGGTACCTGAGTCGTGTCAGTCTCAGCTGCTCCTGCAGGTGGCGCTCCTCGTGGCTCGGCCAGCGGGCCTCCGTCTCCTGGGGGTCCGGCGCCTCTTGATGATGAAAGCGCACCGGGTCCCAGCCCGTCATGATGTCGAAGGTGATGACGCAGCCCAGCGAGTGAGACACGATGGAAACCTTCCCGTTCTCCTCAAACTCGGGATTCCGCGTGCAGAAGAGCGTGTAGAGACGATTCAGCTCCAGAGCCAGACCCTGGTGATCTGTGCACGTGCACGTGCGTGCACAGACACACAGACACACACACACACACACACACACACACACACACACACACACACACACACACACACACACACACACACAAACACACACACACACACACATTGATCTTTCTTGGTTGGCTCACATCTGTTTACCATAGGACCTTGTTGCAATATGGAGGAAATGTGACAGCTAATCACCAGCCTGGTCGCTATAGAATAAAATGACATTGTGCATTTCTGTAGAATATCACCGTTTCTCAACCAAAAAATACCTACATCATAAAAATATGTTTCTAGATACATCATATATACGTATATCAATGTTATAGAGACACTGTGTAACGCGTCATCATTCAGAAACCACGCCCAAAACGAGGGAAAACAGAAACCCCCCCCTCCAATCGTGGCGTTCTCCTATGTCACGTGCATGGCTGCGTGTTGCACAAAAAGATCGTATATACGGAAGATGAACACTCCAACTTACTTCCTTGACAGCTAGATCCACATTTTTCTTCTCGCCAATTCTCAATGGCTTCCTTTTATTGCTCAGGGGTACAAAAAAACTGGTGATTTTTTACATTTGTTGTGTGCGTAGCCCCACCACATAACAGCTTTTAGCTATGTTTAATTCAAGGAAAATGACGCTGGTCTATGGGAGTGAATGGAGCGATTTCCCCCGTGATGGGCGTGGCCTATTTCATGCAGTGTCTCTATTCACCTTATTCACCACGCCCACTTTTTCTCTCTTCCGTGTTCGACCCAACGTATTTGTTCTTCCAGTTCAGCGCTAGTTGGCGGCCATTTTCAAAATAAAACGTCAGTATGAATGAAGTTTGGCAACATTCAGAATTAAGCTACACTGCGGCCAACTTCAGTGACATGTTCATAACGTTACTGCTGCGAGGAGCCGATGGCTGTATCCGGTCGGCATTTAACGTTAGTTACAAAAGCACGTCGACAGTGTTTTCTCACTGCCAGTAGCCTAACTACAGTAGGTTTGACAGATAGCTAGTCCGACCGGTGTCAGCACAGCCAGCGCTCCCGGTCCTCGCTGCTCGTTAAAGATTTCCAATAGGCGTTATTCTGATAAACTGGTCACATATATGTTACGTTCTCACCAGACAAATATTAAAACTTTAAAACAGTTTGGGTTTTTTTTTGCTTGAAAACAGCTTTTTGGCAAGTCTAAATGACTGCGGTATATGGGAGCCACCGAACGTGTACAACCCATTCCACCGACCCACTAAGTGGCGACAGTGCTCTCCAGACTAGAAAAAGCCGAGCCAAAACTGCAGGGGAAAGCGCGAGGAAACCATTCTCATACTGTAGAATGGTTTGGCGAAAACGCTTTCGCGCTGGCGCACAACGGTGGCGCACAACGGTGGGGGGTTCCAAAAATAGACTGGGTGCAACACACTTTGAAACACGCAGCATAAATAAGCCCAGAATCGCAAAAGCTTCATCAAATCTCTCAACCGAAACCCCAAGAAACGAGCGAGCCCATCCAGACTCGCCCGACGAGGGGCAGCCAGGCAGCACAGACAGCAGAAACTTGCTTGTGGCACACCCGCTGCAGCCACGGAGGGAGGAGGAGAACACACACGGAGGGAGGAGTTTGAAGGAGAGGGGGGTTTCCTGCTGTTATGGAGGAAATTACTGTTCAAAACTATTGTTTAGATGTCTGACGTCTTACTGATGCCAAAAATAAATGGTTAAAGTGACTGTTCTATCGAATTTCACAAAAAGGCATTTATCTCAGCTTAAATTTTCAGACGCTGAAACCATGCTGTATTCAACTGCTAATGCCTACATAACTACTAACTCTACAAACTAACGCTTTTAGACAGATAAAGCACACATTCTAGTTCTTTTGAGATATTTTGTGTTCACAAAATCCTAGCAGAAAATAATCCTCGGCTCTTGAAAGATGAGCCAGAATCCTCAAAAAAAACCTTGGCAGAAGCTACCTACAGTAAAAAAAAAACTGTTGGCAGTGAATGTGTTAAGAGCAATGCATTCATGGGTAATGCCTACTGTGGCTAATATTAGCCGCTAGTTAGTTATGTTACATGGCAGTAAAACGCCACTGAATGACCAAATTGATATAACTTTTAACCATTTCGAGTAACACTGTTTCCATACGGATCACCAGCGTTAGTTTGTTGTTTATAACTTGGCTATATTCATAACGTTTTCTATCTCGGATGCGTTATTTCGAATCCCACATCCCAAAACCACCCTGGCGCAAAGCGTGTGGGTTTCAGGACGAAACAGTCTCGAGCCACTAACGTCATCTTTAGAGCACAATATTCCTGGAATGCAAGTTTAACTAAACAGTTACATGTCCTCTGCATTCTACATCAAATGAAGATATTACGGGTTGTTTTATTTTGTATGTTACAAACTTATTGGCCAAGATATGTTAGTTTATGAGGGAGGAATTCTGCCAGCTAAAGAAGGGAGTATAGGCGGCCATCTTGCCTGCAGAGTTTTCAAATCAAGTAGAATACCGTCCGTTTTGCAAGAAATCTGGGGGGGTCAGTCCCGCTTTAAAGGTGCAGGCCAGTGTCTCTTTAAAGTGATGTATGATGGGGGGGGGGGGGTAGATTCATATCAGTGGGGGGATTCTGGCCTCTTGTTGAGCCAGCTGTGCTCAGGGGCCATGGGGGGGGGGGGGGGGGGGGGGGGGGCAAAAGTCCCATATGGGGGCTTCCGGGCCTCGTTGAATAGGCAGATGGCAGTTGGGAAGAAGCTGTTGTTGTGATGAGAGGTCTTGGTCTTGACAGACCTGCAGTCTCTTGTGAGGGGGAGCATTTCAAAGAGTTTGTGTCCAGGGTGGGAGGGGTCGGCCATGAGACCGCTTCAGCGTCCTGGTGGTGTGCAGGTACTGAAGGTCCTGGTGGTGTGCAGGTCCTGAAGGTCCTGGTTGTGTGCAGGTCCTGAAGGTCCTGGTGGTGTGCAGGTCCTGAAGGTCCTGGTGGTGTGCAGGTCCTGAAGGTCCTGGTGGTGTGCAGGTCCTGAAGGGATGGCAGGCTAAATGTACCCCTGATGAGCCTTTAACTCAGAAAAACCCTCCCAAAGTTAAAACCTGCTCTACGGTGTCTAAATCATCCATGTAGGGGCTAATTTAGAGCACTTTGTCAAACCAAAACGATTTAGTTAATTTGTTCCAAATATGTCAATCATTGTCAATAGTACCTGGATATTTAAACCACACACAAAACCACTAGATGTCAGTAGAGAGCCACTCTCCAGCCAGCAGGATGATAGGAAGCTCCACTGTTCTGTGATGCAGGAGGTGAAAAAGTTGAGTCCAGTGCAGCTGCTTCTCAAGGAACATACCCCCCTGGCAATGTTGAAGGCCACTTCATTCAGTACATTGCTGATAATGTTGACCATAACATCAGAACCATTGATGGCCACAACACATTACATGGTATGGGCCTTATAGCTGGAGTTACACCATTAGAGCCAAACCAGGACCTCTGATAGCTGTGACATCATAGCAGCAGTTGGACACATCAATATCCACATGTGGAAATCAGAGACGCCTGGCCTTTCGTCCATGTCCTATGGAGGGATTGAGAATGCCACAGATGGGTGCAGGGCCGTAGCTAGAGGGAGGAAAGTGTGGACGATTCCAAGGGCCCTTGACTGACAGGGGCCCTAAAAAACATGGTGAGTGAGAAAAGGAGAAAACATTTATCAAGACTGAATAATCATCTCATGTTAATAATAAAATACTCCTGTTGGACTCCATATGTGTATCAATATTCTTTCTAGTCATTAGTTTAGTGAGAGCATGTCTTTGTTCACTGTGGTGTATTCAGGGCAGAAAGAGAGCATGATGATTCAGCAGGGCAAGGAGAGCTGGTATAGGTGATATAGAGGTGATTGAGAAAAGGCAAATAATGACATTACAATAGTCTCTAAGCTGAGCTGAATATTAATTTAAAATGAGATATTCCTCTAAATTGGGCTTCAAATGGCCAAAATTTTCCGCATCCGTGGCCCCGATGTGATATCCTTTCATGGGGCCCAAAATCCCTGGCTACGGCCCTGGGTGGGTGATTCTCATGAACAATGGTACAAACGCATAGCAAAACTCAAAGATATCAAGAAGATATCAAGTAGGATCTAATTTCACCATTCAAATTGAAATTATAATCCACTAGGCATCTTGCGCGCTACGCGAGCTCGCCTGCCTTGCAGCTCGCCGAGCTAGCCCTGCAGCTCGCATAAGCAGGTCGCGGCCTCGCCCTGGTTGCTCCTTGATGGCCTACTTCAAGGATGCTGGATCACCTGTCCTGGAGCTGGCAACATACAGCTGTCCATGGCTGAAGACTGAAGCCAGACTCCCACTTCTTTCAGTGTCTGCCCCTGTGACTTGATTCTGCTCTTATGACATCACCGATGATGTCACAACTGCTTTTATGACATCACTGATGACATCACAACCTCTTATGATATGACTGATATCACAATGCCTCTGACATCACTGATGATGTCACAATTTATGACATCACTGATGACATCATCACTGTGACGTTGTGTGTGTGTGTGAGAGTGAGTGGATTTATGACATCACTGATGATGTCATCAGTGGGACAGACAGACAAACAGACAGAGCCCTAGCTCCCTTAGATAGTGCTCATTTTTTATGTATTTCCAGACACTTTTAGAGACACTGAGGGAATAACTTCATTCAAGCTAGAAAAAACACGTTTTCAAAAAACACCTGGTCGATCAATGGCAGCACTAGCTGGAACACACTGCCTATGGCTATTAGGGAAAGCCCCACTTTTGCGGCATTTAAAAGCCAGCTCAAAAACTGGCTCAAAACAAACCAATTTTGTGAACACTAGCTTAATAGCTACCTTCCAAATCTTCTTCTCTTCCTCCTGCACTAGGCACTTCACCACTTAAGTGTAGCACTTAAGAGAGAGTAGAGTAAGAGTAGCCTTTCGTATTGTATTTATGTATTGTTATCATGTAACCTGATGAATGTAAGGTGTAGTATTTTCTTTTAGCACTGACATGCTGCATGTACATCCTGTCTGTGTTCTGCTGTAATTTGATGTCTGTAATGTTGTGGTATCTCTTGCGATGACACGTTACATGTATATTTCAGTTTGTGCGTTGAATGAATGTAATGAGTGATTGTTTTGATATTTATTGGGGACTATGGATGTAAACTAGCATTATCTAACTCCGGCATATTTACATGTTTTTGTATATAGAGGCTTCTATATTTCTGAACATGTCCATTAATGTGCATTGTCCCGTCACAATAAACCAATAAAGTAAAGTAAAGTAAAGTAAGTATTACCGTAACACATTTTTAATTTGGAAATATGAAACAACAACCTTTTTTTTTCCAATGGCAAGCACTTCAATATGCTCAAGGGTATCACCCAAAATGTGTATGATTAACAAATACGAAGTTGTAGCTAACATTGCGAGAAATGCCATGTTGTATTACGACTACATACTTCATACTACATGAGAAAGAAAATCTGTTCTACTTAGAGACTCGACAACCATTTCTGTGGATTCCTTGCCCCCAACACTTGAAAGAAGAGCTGATGCACACCCTCACAGTCTTAAGGATAGGTGCGTCGGAGGATAGGGTCCATAAGTAGAAGATAAAGAATTCCCGCACACCATCCAGTAATTGGCAAACTTTAATTAAACAACGTTTCGGTCGATCAGACCTTCATCAGGTAAAATGGAGTACAGGCAAAAAGAGGCAGGTATTTATAGTCACACCTCACAGGATGCGCCCAATCAGAGACCGTGATTCCTTGCCCCCAAAAATGTGGAAATAGACACCAAATTTGTAATTCTAGGTCTAGTTGGAGTCAAGATATGGCCACAATTTTAATAATGGCAGCCATTAAAAAAAAAAATCATTTTAACATACTTCCACTAATGGGATTTTCTGGGATTTTTACTACAGTGTTTCGGGTATCAATATAAACATAAAAATGTGAAAAGAAATTCTGTTGCAATTAGTTTAAGGTCAAACCTTATTTTCCCTAGACTATAACTGAACCTCACCTCGATAAACAGAATTTCTGGGGTGGCGACTCTGGAGACGATGAACCGAGTACACACAGTGCTCCTGGAGTTGTTTGAAACACAGTCACTGAAGAACTAAATCTATAAATGAAAATAAATAAACTGACAGTTCTTCAAGTCAGTTTTGGTGGAGCACGAAGTCCTTCATCACTTGTGTTAGTGGTAGGGAGTGGACTTGGTTCAGGCGATGTGTGCCCAGTGCTTGGCGGATCTGGATCCGACACACGTGGGCCAGACTGCGAGGACATCTCTTGGCCTCCAGAAAGACCCTGAGAGCCTCAGGATCAGCCCATTTCTCCAGCTGTGCCTGCGCTGTGTTCACCAGGGCCGGGTCAGCGCCGTGGTCCAGCAGCAGCTGGACGAAAGCCATGTTCCACCTGTTACACAGCACCTCCTTCAGCAGCTGAGAAGCCACGTCACGGGTCAGAACGCCAGCGGCCTGGAGCAGCAGGCGGAAGCAGTCCTGGCGGTTGAGTACAGCACTGATGTAGAGAGGGGTCAGGGTGTATATGCCGTGTATGTTTCTGTTAGGGTCGGCCCCGGCTTCCAGGAGGATCCGGACACAGTCCACGTGACCGCGGTGCACAGCATAGTGTAGAGGTGTCGAGTTTTTCTTATCAGCTAGGTCTACCTGTGCTCCCTGTGTGATCAGGTAGTCCACACAGGCAGCATGACCCCGTGAGGCTGCGAGCTGAAGAGGGGTCCACCACCCATCAAGACACTTCTCATTGATCTGCCTTCTGAAGTGGTCTTCCTGCAGCAGGCTCCTCAGTGTGTCCAGGTCTCCTGCCGTGACGGCATCATAGAGCTGCGTGTCACCATGACCTGCTTGAACAGCCATTCCTTCAGATGTGTCACTGTACCACACTGACTTGTATGCTGTGTCTCAAACAGAAGGTATTATCAGTGTTGGGAAATGTTGAATTATCGTAATTGAGGGTCAAAATTATCGTTTTCGGAGGGAAATCATCAAACGCGAGCAGCGGCTTCTTCTTCTTCTTATGGCAGCTTTGTGTTTTCCACCACTTATATAGCCTCAGCCAGGAAGGATTTATGACATCACTGATGACATCACAGTTGCTCAAGTGACATCACTGATGACATCACAATTGCTCAAGTGACATGAGTGATGTCATAAATCCCACTGTGACATCATCAGTGATGTCATAAATCCCTCATAAATCCCACTGATGAAATCCCACTGTGACATCATCAGTGATGTCATGAATCTGACATCATCAGTGATGCTGGTCTCATTGGCCACACAGCAGCCGAGCTGCGGGCGAGGGCGTGTAGCGGCCGAGCTGCGAATGTGAGCTGCAGGCGCAGCTCAGCTCTAGGAATCGAGCGCGTGTAGCGCGCGAGATCCCTAGTTTAAAAAAAACACAACATTCAACTTTCCATTTTAAATTAGATGCTTTTTACATTTAAAGCACATTTTACACCACTAAGTACTTCCACTGAGGTAAAGGAACAGCAAAATAATAATACTACATAGGAAATTCCAGCACTCTACAGTATGTACCACGGAACATAGGCCAAGTTTGAACTTTAAGGTTGCGGGTGCAGATAAATCTAAGTGGCCCGGCCGCTTCGCTGGCCCGGCCACTAATAATACAGGCAAATACAATAAGTGGCCCTGCCGCTTCGCTGGCCCGGCCACTAATAATACAGGCAAATACAATAAGTGGCCCTGCCGCTTCGCTGGCCCGGCCACTAATAATACAGGCAAATACAATAAGAGGCCCTGCCGCTTCGCTGGCCCGGCCACTAATAATACAGGCAAATACAATAAGTGGCCCTGCCGCTTCGCTGGCCCGGCCACTAATAATACAGGCAAATACAATAAGTGGCCCTGCCGCTTCGCTGGCCCGGCCACTAATTAGTTACAAGTACACAATTACAAGTAATTAGTTACTTTCACACTCACACACCATAGTCCATACATATTAGCACAAAGCGTTTGGCAATATTAGCATTGGAATTTAACCATAGCAGTGCTGTGTGTGTGTGTGTGTGTGTGTGTGTGTGTGTGTGTGTGTGTGTGTGTGTGTGTGTGTGTGTGTGTGTGTGTGTGTGTGTGTGTGTGTGTGTTGGCATGGACTATAGAGACAGTCCGCATGTCTGGGAACGCCCACAATAGACGCTAGGGGCGTGGTCAGGGTGGGGTAAAAAAAAACGTTCTATCCATTCAGCAAAGTTAGAATTGAGCTGATAGCCCAGCCCACACATCTGAGCAGACGTCTTGTGTTTTGTTCTAGAACCCCCAAACCTGTAGTTTAGAGGCGCAGCACCGTCTTTTGGTGAGTCAGCCCATGAGATATATGGGCGGTTTTACCCCACTCGCGCGCCAGCCGTTTAACATTTTGTGGGCGTTCCCAGACATGCCGACTCTCTCTATTACAATTAAATCTGCCGGACTATGAGCCCGAAACGGCCCTCTTTACACCGGAGGAGATCCTACCAGTGATCAGTAGCCTACAGAACAACAAGGCAAGTGGCTCTGATGCTGTTGTTTATGAAACCTTAAAGGACACAAACCAGTGGACATGTGCAGCATTGACTCTGACGCTGTTGTTTATGAAACCTTAAAGGGCACAAACCAGTGGACATGTGCAGCGTTGACGCATAATTATCTTTAATGTGTACCTGATTAACGGAAAAGTCCCTCCATCCTGGAAAGGGGCATTAATCCACAGAATCCCAAAAGAAGGACAATATAGCAGACAATCCGAGTACGTGGAGATTCAAAGCGAAAATCATATATAAATCGCCAGGGTATGAATGAGCACGTGTTCTGCCTAAAAACAGGTATTGATGAATTTAAACATGAGTCGACTAAATTCTACACAGTGTTTCTGGACTTCCGTGATGCATTTGGCACACTACCCCATAGCAGAAGCGATAAGCGATCTGGATATAACTGTAAAAGCATTGCCTTCATCTTTGGCAGCCTAGGAAACGTGCACAAGATGTGTGTGTGTGGACTGCAAATAGCTGGTCTGACCAAAATAAGTGCAAAACACCTGATTCAATTCTGTTCTGTGTCCGCCATCATAGGCAGCTACCATATTTTGAAAAAGACACTGTCAACTCTATCCATGAGTGTTTTGTAGTTTGCCGGCGTGCTTATGTTGTGGTCATGTTCTTCTTTTCATTGCATTCTGACTCTGAGATATATTTGGATTTTGATGTGATTATGTCTTTAATCGAAAATCCTAATAAAGAAATTAAAGTGTGTGTGTGTGTGTGTGTGTGTGTGTGTGTGTGTGTGTGTGTGTGTGTGTGTGTGTGTGTGTGTGTGTGTGTGTGTGTGTGTGTGTGTGTGTTGGTATGACAGAGTGTGTATGGCTATGCGTGTGTGTTTTCTGTTTGGACAGTTAGCTGCACATCACAGCGTCAAAAAGTAGGCTACCTGTCAGGTCAAAGTTCACCGGGTATTGCAGCTTTTGTGGCTTTAATGGTTTACCACATTATGTTCATGAGAGAGAGGGGGGAGGGGCCATTTTTTGGACTCGTGAGGTGTGGGACTCGTGAGGTGTGGGACTCGTGAGGGGTCGGACTAGGGGGCAGTCCCCAACAGCTCGTTCACCAGCATCCAGACAGGAAGCCCTGCATCTTGGATTCTTAATAATTTCTCCTTTCCTCTAAATTGCTTTACTCATTCTGCTCTCTTGTAAATTGTGTATTTTGATTAGATTCAAAGTGTATTATTAAACATGTTTGCATTTTGTATGAATTGAGCTGTAGCCTATAGTTTAGGTCTATTTGTTATGATTAAAATAAAGACAATTTGATGATCACATTTCAGAGATTTATTCAAGTATTTCCAATATACAAAAGTATTAAAGTATGGAACCATCAAAGCAGGAGAATTACACAATTAAAAAAAAACCTTTGTGATAATGCTTCATATGTAAAAATAAATAAATACATACATTCATGAAGTAGGAAGACTTTAAGTATGCAATCTTTCCAGATACTATAAAGAACTGGGGCCGGTTGCACCAACTGGTCTTACACTGGTCTTAAGCTAAGTTGGTCGTAACTTTACGACCTAACAGCTACGCCGGTTGCACCAAGACGACTTAAGCCTTATTTTCACTAAGACCAGGCATAACTCCTACGCCTCGTCAGGAGGAGGCGTAGAGCCTGCCTGTAACAGAGATCTCCGCGGAGACCTTTTTGACCGTCATCGTCGTAACACCGCCAGTTCGCGGTCTTTGAAAGCACGACGTTAGATTATAACTAACTAGTTAACCTAACCCGCCTTCCAAAATGTTGCCGTTAGTTTTTTAGAAGTTAATACATAGAATTGGGAACGTTACATTCAATTTCATTCAGACTGACTCTGTCTGCTCAATAGCCGCCATTTTTCCCCCGGAGCGAGGGAGGATGGGAGGAGGGAGGGTGTTTTACAGTAGTGGCTGAGAGAGCGTAGTGGCTCAGTGCTCCAAGCAGGTCGCGAGGCACATTTTTTGCAACATCATCCAATCAGGGTGCATTCCCTGGCAATTCACATGGACGCGCATTGCTACGACCAGCATAGTTAAGACCAGACATAAGCCGTGTTGGTGCAACAGGCGTAAGTCCATGGTCTTAACTAAGACCGACGTAGGAGTTACGACCAGCATAGTTAAGACCAGACATAAGCCGTGTTGGTGCAACAGGCGTAAGTCCATGGTCTTAACTAAGACCGACGTAGGAGTTACGACCAGCATAGTTAAGACCAGACATAAGCCGTGTTGGTGCAACAGGCGTAAGTCCATGGTCTTAACTAAGACCGACGTAGGAGTTACGACCAGCATAGTTAAGACCAGACATAAGCCGTGTTGGTGCAACAGGCGTAAGTCCATGGTCTTAACTAAGACCGACGTAGGAGTTACGACCAGCATAGTTAAGACCAGACATAAGCCGTGTTGGTGCAACAGGCGTAAGTCCATGGTCTTAACTAAGACCGACGTAGGAGTTACGACCAGCATAGTTAAGACCAGACATAAGCCGTGTTGGTGCAACAGGCGTAAGTCCATGGTCTTAACTAAGACCGACGTAGGAGTTACGACCAGCATAGTTAAGACCAGACATAAGCCGTGTTGGTGCAACAGGCGTAAGTCCATGGTCTTAACTAAGACCGACGTAGGAGTTACGACCAGCATAGTTAAGACCAGACATAAGCCGTGTTGGTGCAACAGGCGTAAGTCCATGGTCTTAACTAAGACCGACGTAGGAGTTACGACCAGCATAGTTAAGACCAGACATAAGCCGTGTTGGTGCAACAGGCGTAAGTCCATGGTCTTAACTAAGACCGACGTAGGAGTTACGACCAGCATAGTTAAGACCAGACATAAGCCGTGTTGGTGCAACAGGCGTAAGTCCATGGTCTTAACTAAGACCGACGTAGGAGTTACGACCAGCATAGTTAAGACCAGACATAAGCCGTGTTGGTGCAACAGGCGTAAGTCCATGGTCTTAACTAAGACCGACGTAGGAGTTACGACCAGCATAGTTAAGACCAGACATAAGCCGTGTTGGTGCAACAGGCGTAAGTCCATGGTCTTAACTAAGACCGACCTAGGAGTTACGACCAGCATAGTTAAGACCAGACATAAGCCGTGTTGGTGCAACAGGCGTAAGTCCATGGTCTTAACTAAGACCGACGTAGGAGTTACGACCAGCATAGTTAAGACCAGACATAAGCCGTGTTGGTGCAACAGGCGTAAGTCCATGGTCTTAACTAAGACCGACGTAGGAGTTACGACCAGCATAGTTAAGACCAGACATAAGCCGTGTTGGTGCAACAGGCGTAAGTCCATGGTCTTAACTAAGACCGACGTAGGAGTTACGACCAGCATAGTTAAGACCAGACATAAGCCGTGTTGGTGCAACAGGCGTAAGTCCATGGTCTTAACTAAGACCGACGTAGGAGTTACGACCAGCATAGTTAAGACCAGACATAAGCCGTGTTGGTGCAACAGGCGTAAGTCCATGGTCTTAACTAAGACCGACGTAGGAGTTACGACCAGCATAGTTAAGACCAGTTGGTGCAACCGGCCCCTGGCGAATAGAGCTCAACAGTCATGTGACGTTTCTTGCCCCAGAAGTCAATTCATTTTCTCCATAGACGTTTTGAAAAATCCTTATATAAGGAGTTTTAAGGCTTGAACCAAGCCACCCAGTCTTCAAGACACCACACTACCTCACCTCTCTCCTCCATATAGCCTGCAATGCTTACAACACTAGGTCAAGTGAGCACATCAAGCTTCCCCAGCTTAGTCAGATACAGATCTGATTTCGGCCGCACCTCCTTCCACTTTGCAGCCGCAAACTCACAACCCTGACATCACTTTCCATCTTCAAACAGAAACTCAACCAACTTGTTGACCACTGTACCTGCTGATTAGCTCCGGATCCCTCTCTCACACACACACACACACACACTTACACACACACACACACACACACACACACACACACACACACACACACACACACACACACACGCACGCACACACACAGAGAGTGTGAGAGGTGCGCGCCGAGGACAGAGAGAGATGGAGAGAGCTTAGGTCGACAGAGTCCACATAATATGTCGTGGAGATTATGGTGCGCTCAAGTGCAGCAGGTATTTTTGCACGTAAGAGGTGCTTTTCAAAGCTCTGAGCGCAAAGTAATTGCACCATGCTGACGATAGGTGTAGGAGCCAAAAAGTAAAGTTTTCATTTGCGTTTGTTTGACGACGATTGTAAGTGATGAGGTCACTGTCAGCAGTGTAATGGAAATCGTGATGTCACTGTTGAGAAAACTGGGAATTATGACATAATCGGTGATGTCGCTCAGGCGGTAGCCGCCATGGTATAAATGTGTTTAGTTTCGAATAGTTCAGTTTAGTTTGGATTCTTAGTTGAAGCGTGTAAGGCTACAAGGAAGTCAGTTTTTGACCTTACTTCAAGATCGTACTTCAAGGTGTTTGAACAAGTTAGTTAGGTGACAGCTGGCTAGCTATAAAGAACTTAGCGCTTTTGCGACGATAGGGCCCTTGGTGTCTCAAAGCTTCCAAATGAACTCACCTGCTTCTCTGTGTCTACATCTTTGTGATTGGTCTAGATTTAATAAGGGACATTAATAAGCGACAATGGCAATTTAAATGATTAGGACATCTTCAACCAGAGAGGGAGCTGATCAGTTAAATCTCTGCTGTAGTGTTTGGCTGCATTAAAAGCCTGCAGACTCTCTGCCCTCCATGGCACATGGTTAAACTCCTGCTTAGCAGCATTCTTCTTCCCCATCTAGCAGCCAGGAACACTTTGAGAATAGAATATATAGAATAGAATAGAATAGAATAGAATAGAATAGAATAGAATAGAATAGAATAGAATAGCATCAGGGTTCATTTACAGCACATCTAACAGCAATTACACTCAGAATAACTCACTAACTCACTGTTCATTTACAGCACATGTCACAGTGCAAAGAGGAAAGAACATCAGAGCACAATGACGTCAGTACTCTGTGTCAGCAAGTACTCCAGATGAAGTACTCTCTACTCTGTGTCTCTAAAACCAGCAGGTGGCAGTGTTTCTTCATTTGTCAGCACCTGAGGCCACTGAGCTTCTCTTTCAGCCAGCAGCATTCAGCAGCTCAAGAGAAGAGGAGAGAAATCCTTCCATTGACCTGTTTCATCAGCAGCCATTTTGCATCTAAAAGGCAGGAAGTAACACAGGTGCAAGCAAAACATTAATGAGGGTTTCCAACTTCCAATCCATTTAAGTGTTCCAGTGCTGTTTGGGTTGCACCTGTGTTACTATTGCTCTATTGACATCGTGAAGGGCAATTTTTCTGAAAATGAGCCAATGACACATCCTTTGCATAGGTCAGGATCCATTAAACTGAGACCACTGATGCTTTTAATTAAAGCACGTGACAGTAGCAGGCTGGTAGCAGGGCACTGCCAAGGTGGCCTAAAACTGGTTTTATGCTTACGCGAAATCACCAGCGCAGACTGCGCCGAGGGGTCCCCGCAGCTGGCCGTCCTATCGGCACAGCTCGGCGGAAGGGGGCGTGCATCTCCTCGAAAATGTGACTCCGCGGCGTCAATGCGGACGTGACATGACCAGCACGAGAGCTGTGATTGGCCGTTGCCTTGGGCTGCGCACATATCCGCTGACGTACTTGTTGTGAGGAATGAGGAAATGCCATTTCCTCATTTAACAGTGCTTGTCCCTCATCTAGCAAAGCTTTCTGCAGGCTCTCCGGAATGAGTTTTGAAATAAAGGGACAATAAAATGTCCCCCCATCGACATGATTGAAAGTTCTTGGTAAACGACATGATAACGTCATATGCAATGTACCACAAGCCACCTAGTGTTTTGGACATGTACCGCAACCAATGCACTCAGTTACGTTCGAGTATGCACAGTCTCGCTGGCAAGCAGCCGCCCTGGAACTACTTTTAAGTAGGGGGTGCTCTAAGGAAGGGACTCTCGGCACTGCCCGCCAGGGCCATATTTAGAGGAATATTTAATTTTAAATTAACATCAGGATTATACTGTTGTGATGTCATTATTCAGTATCTTCTCCTTTTCTCACTCACTTTCATGTAAGCACCTGCTCTCCCTTTAGTCGTTTTACACTACAACAGACAGCAACACAGGCAGAATCACTGAAATTATTATTATTATGGAAAACCAGATTATGATGAAAATCAAACACTTTTGAAGAGAGAGCGTATGAAATAAGACTAGAGCTGGGAAGTACAAACTGTTTTTTAATGCATTTTGTTGCTCTTATAAACACAGGACAGCCCAACAAAGCACACAAAACAACATCCACTTACATACAGAAACACTCAAATGAAATCCTCAAAACTCAAAACCTTTAGCACAGACTGAGCAATTAAATTGTGCCTCATCATGTGCCCATGACACATTGAATACAAATAAATGAATCAATCAATCAATCAATCAATCAATCAATCAATCAATCAATCAATCAATCAATCAATGTAAATTTCAATTCAATTCAATTCAATTTCAATGTATTTGTTCAAAAGGGGACAGTGTACATTAATGAACACTTTAGCAAAATGTAAATGCACGACAACTGCAGTCACAAGACTGATTTTCATTGTTAGTCCCCCTGCCAGAAGGTACAGGCCTTGTGTCCTGATAGGGAAAAAGAACAAGGTGCAAATATACAGGATTAAAATAACATCTTATCTCTAAGACAAGTGCAGCAAGAGAAAGAGAGCTAGGTAATACACAAGTATACAATCAGAATAACTATACTCTACATATCTACATATAGAGATTTAAACAACAAATATGAAAAGAAAGAAATGTACAGCAAACTACCCACATAGCCAACACAGTAGAACCGTTCTTGATCTTTTACCCTTAACTATGTGTACAGGTTTCAGACTTCAGCCATCTCTTCATTTGACCCTTAAACATGCTCAGCTTTGGACATTCCCTAATAGAGGATGAATTGTGTTCCAGAGTTTACCACCCTTGACAGACAAAACCGTCTGGCCAAAGGTGGTGCGCCTGTATGGGATGACACAGTCGCCTCTGACTGAGGTTCTGGTGGTTCTGGATGTGGATCCAGATACAGGTCTCCGCTTGATGTACTCATTTAGCGGGGGAGGAGCAAGACCATTTAGAACTTTGTAGATGGTGCAAGCATATTTAAAGCTAATGAAGTTGTTGAAGCTTAGGAGGTTGTGTTTAACCAGAATGTTATAGGAACAAGGTTTTTTGTCAAATACTTTCACGGCTCTGTTATAAAGTGACTCAAGTGGTTTGAGTGTGGAAGTACATGTGAGTGACCAGCTGGTCAAACAGTAAACCAGGTGAGAAAAGATCATTGCGTGTAAGAATGTCCTAGCTGAATCTATAGACATGCTATTTGTAATGTGTTTGAAATTAAGCAGGTTGAGTTTCACAGAGTTTGCCACCTTTTTGACCTGGTTCTTAAAAGTCAATAGGATCTAGGATCACACCTAGGTATTTAAATTTGGTTACCAATTCCAGTTCAACATCATTAAAATGATGACTCCAGTGGGGACAGGCTGGCATGCTCGTCAAACATGTGAAGTTTGGTGCGCGTGTGACCATGTACAGCCAAGTTACAAACCGCTTTCTGTGTTGTCAGTAGGGGGTCTCTTGGTAAGAGAGGCCAACAGAAAATCTACCTACTAAGGAAAATTAACTCCTTTAAAGTGTCAAAAACCATCCTGTGCACTGTTTACAGATCTTATATTGAGAGCCTTATAACCTTTTCTTTTATATGTTGGTTTAACGGTTTGTCTGTGAAGGAAAGAAACAGCCTTAACAATATCGTCAAAGTCTGCTCCAAAATCATTGGA
>NC_139640.1:14060807-14076730 GCF_964638095.1 Poromitra crassiceps | reverse complement strand
ATTTTTTTACTGTGTGTTTTTATTGGACCTTGTGTCTGCTAATAAAGATTGATTGATTAAACATGTTTGCATTTTGTATGAATTGAGCTGTAGCCTATAGTTTAGGTCTATTTGTTATGATTAAAATAAAGACCATTTTCATGATCACATTTCAGAGATTTGTTCAAGTATTTCCGATATACAAAAGTATTAAAGTATGGAACCATCAAAGCAGGAGAATTACACAATTTAAAAAAAAAACCTTTGTGATATTGCTATGTAAAAATAAATAAATAAAATACATTCATGAAGTAGGAAGACTAAGACCAATGTATCCTCCACTTTAAGTATGCAATCTTTACAGATACTATAAAGAACTGGTGAATAGAGGTCAACAGTCATGTGACGTTTCTTGCCCCAGAAGTGAATTCATTTTCTCCATAGACATTTTGAAAAATCCTTATCCACCTTATTTTTGAATGCCCCACTGTAACAAATAATTGTGGGAACAAGGTCCAGTTTAACGTGACTCATTGTTGCAGCTTGCCATTTCCTTTGTTATACTCGGCTGCAGACCCGAATTATAAACCGGAAGCTGGAGTCCGTTATGAAAGTTATAAATATAGTCACGTTATAAACGACTAACCAACGCTGCGGGTCCATATGGAAACAGTGTTACTCGAAATGGTTAAAAGTTAAATCAATTTGGTCATTCAGTGGCGTTTTACTGCCATGTAAAGTAACTATTAGGCTAGCCGTTAGCATTAGCCACAGTAGCCGACTACCCACAATGCATTACGTTATCCCAGCACCCGAACGACACGGCTGTAGAGCAGAATGGCTCTGCTGTAAAATCCTCATAGACGTTTTTTTTGTCAAGTTAAAACAGTGTAAAAATTACACCGGAAGCGGAAGAAGCACCCATCAGGCATCATGGCAGCTAGAAATAAGGTGGATATAAGGAGTTTTAAGGCTTGAACCAAGCCACCCAGTCTTCAAGCCACCACACTACCTCACCTCTCTCCTCCATATAGCCTGCAATGCTTACAACACTAGGTCAAGTGAGCACATCAAGCTTCCCCAGCTTAGTCAGATACAGATCTGATTTCGGCCGCACCTCCTTCCACTTTGCAGCCGCAAACTCACAACCCTGACATCACTTTCCATCTTCAAACAGAAACTCAACCAACTTGTTGACCACTGTACCTGCTGATTAGCTCCGGATCCCTCTCTCACACACACACACACACACTTACACACACACACACTTACACACACACACACACACACACACACACACACACACACACACACACACACACACACACACACACACGCACACACACAGAGTGTGAGAGGTGCGCGCCGAGGACAGAGAGAGATGGAGAGAGCTTAGGTCGACAGAGTCCACATAATATGTCGCGGAGATTATGGTGCGCTCAAGTGCAGCAGGTATTTTTGCACGTAAGAGGTGCTTTTCAAAGCTCTGAGCGCAAAGTAATTGCACCATGCTGACGATAGGTGTAGGAGCCAAAAAGTAAAGTTTTCATTTGCGTTTGTTTGACGACGATTGTAAGTGATGAGGTCACTGTCAGCAGTGTAATGGAAATCGTGATGTCACTGTTGAGAAAACTGGGAATTATGACATCATCGGTGATGTCGCTCAGGCGGTAGCCGCCATGGTATAAATGTGTTTAGTTTCGAATAGTTCAGTTTAGTTTGGATTCTTAGTTGAAGCGTGTAAGGCTAGAAGGAAGTCAGTTTTTGACCTTACTTCAAGATCGTACTTCAAGGTGTTTGAACAAGTTAGTTAGGTGACAGCTGGCTAGCTATAAAGAACTTAGCGCTTTTGCGACGATAGGGCCCTTGGTGTCTCAAAGCTTCCAAATGAACTCACCTGCTTCTCTGTGTCTACATCTTTGTGATTGGTCTAGATTTAATAAGGGACATTAATAAAGGATAATGGCAATTTAAATGATTAGCACATCTTCCACCAGAGAGGGAGCTGATCAGTCAAATATCTGCTGTAGTGTTTGGCTGCATTAAAAGCCTGCAGACTCTCTGTCCTCCATGACACATGGTTAAACTACTGCTTAGTAGCATTCTTCTTCTTCCCCATCTGGCAGCCAGGAACACTTTGAGAATAGAATATATAGAATAGAATATATAGAATAGAATAGAATAGAATAGAATAGAATAGCATCAGTGTTCATTTACAGCACATCTAACAGCAATTACACTCAGAATAACTCACTAACTCACTGTTCATTTACAGCACATGTCACAGTGCAAAGAGGAAAGAACATCAGAGCACAATGACGTCAGTACTGTGTATCAGCAAGTACTCCAGATGAAGTACTCTCTACTGTGTCTCTAAAACCAGCAGATGGCAGTGTTTCTTCATTTGTCAGCACCTGAGGCCACTGAGCTTCTCTTTCAGCCAGCAGCATTCAGCAGCTCAAGAGAAGAGGAGAGAAATCCATATTGACCTTTTTCATCAGCAGCCATTTTGCATCTAAAAGGCAGGAAGTAACACAGGTGCAAGCAAAACATTAATGGGGGTTTCCAACTTCAAATCCATTTAAGTGTTCCAGTGCTGTTTTGGTTGCACCTGTGTTACTTCCTGCCTTTTAGACACAAAATGGCTGAGGTGAAAAGGGCAAATTCTTGCTGCTTTCCCCCTGAACATGTGTTTTAACATCAACAACAATATGCATAATCATCATTATCATCATCATCATCATCATCTTGTCAAAAATCTCACTTCTGTTCTTTTTTCATTCAAATAAAATGTTCAAGTCCTGAAAGGACAAAATGATTCAGACACGCCCGCCCACAGAAATAGCTGGGCCCCTGAAAATGTCCAGTGAATATGTTCTCCCTAAATCTGCTTCACTCATATCAACGCATGATGAACACATATCAACGCATGATGAACACATATCAAGATACATGAAAATGTGTCAAAGGAGAGGGGGATTTCATTATGAAACAGGCACCTTCTTCAGGTCTCTACACCCTGAAGAAGGTTCAAGCCACCATCCGTTGGTGTATTCATAAATCTGACACCAACGTTTGTCGGCGTGTGTCTTCTTCACGTCTCTACACCCTGAAGGCATAAACACCAATAATGCAATTAGATATTGGGAGTCAGTCAGTTATAAGTGCCTAATTGACGACCACATTAATGCATACACAAAGGATAATAACACAGGATGATGACAATGGCAGGCACACACACACACACACACACACACAGGCACGCACACACACGCACATTTGTGTTCACATTTAGACAAAAAATCCTTGAACACAAACAATAATAGATGCACAAACAATGGGAAATCTCATGACAAATGTATCTAGTCTGAATCTATGGATAAAGGAAACAGCGCCTCCTCCAAATGTGGCGACAGCCAATTATTGCAGAAATGGAGCAGAATTTGGCCAGAGCCTTGGCTCTTGGTCTGGGCAGTGCTGCCCTCTGCAGGCCACTTACGACCAGCCTATGGACTCCCGTTGCTTCAGAGCAGGGAACAAGCAGCCACTCAGCTGGTCAGAGACATGACACATGAACAGCTTCCACTTCATGACATGCTCCCACAAACAAGAGCAGAAAACACACACAGAGACTGCTACGGAACAGAGGCAACATCACAGACTTTCAGTGCAGAACAAACAGGCTGAAAGCAGCAACTCTGCCCACAGCTTAAGACTGTATAACACACAGTCAAATGGATAGCTAAAGCAATTTACAAGTCAAGTCAAGTCAAGTTTATTTGTATAGCACATTTCATACACAGAGGCAATTCAAAGTGCTTAACATAAAATGGTTGACAGGAAAATAAAAGAGAAGAAGAGAATAAAATGGACATTTAAAAGCATCACAACAAAACTTTAAAAAAGAGTATAAAAAGTACATTAAGCAACAGGCGCAGCAGTTGCAGAAAGAGCTAAAAACGTATAGAGGACTCATTGGGTTTGCATAGTAGCTGTCAGCAGTTAAAAGCGACGGTAAACATAAAAGTCTTCAGTCTATTTTTAAAAGTAAGTAAGGTTGGGGCAGATCTGAGGTCTTCAGGCAATTTGTTCCAGCTAGCAGAAGCATAGTGGGTAAATGCAGCCTTCCCATGATTTGATTTGATCCTAGGGACAGTTAATAAGCTGGACCCTGTTGACCTAAGAGTTCTAGACGGTTCGTAGCGTGGGAGCAATTCAGCTATGTATTTTGGGCCTAGGCCATTAATTGATTTATAGACTAATAACAGTATTTTAAAATCTATTCTATGACACACTGGAGTGATATGATCAGCTTTCTTAGTCTTCGTTAGAACTCTAGCAGCAGCATTCTGAATGAGTTGAAGTTGCCTAAGTTCTTTTTTGGAGAGACCAGAAAAAAGGCTATTGCAATAGTCTAACCTACTATAAATGAAGGCGTTAATTAGTTTTTCTAGATCCTGTCTGGACATGTATCAGCTAAAACTTGATATATTTTTAAGATGATAAAAAGCTGATTTTCTAATTGACTTAATGTGGGAGTTAAAGTTGAGATCGGAATCAATAATAAGTCCAAGATTTTTGACTTGATCCTTAGGCTTCAGGGATAGAGACTCAAGGCGTACAGTGATTTTAAGCCTTTGTTCTTTGGGGCCAAAGACGCATCCAGTTATTTATTTGATCAATGCACTGGCACAATGATTCTATGGGGGCATAGTCAGCTGAGGAAAGAGTTATATACAACTGAGTGTCGTCTGCATAGTTATGATAGGCTACTTTGTTTTTTTGCATAATTAGGCCTAGAGGGAGCAATTGGGTTGAAAGTAATGTATAATAATTTCTGAGGCACACAATTACTAACATAAGACCCTAAATAACATAGAACGTTTTTGTGGATTTTGGTTTCCAGGGACTTTAAAGTGATGTATGATGGGGGGGGGGGCTAGATTCATATCAGTGGGGGGATTCTGGCCTCTTGTTGCCCCTGTGACTTGATTCTGCTCTTATGACATCACTGATGATGTCACAATTTATGACATCACTGATGACATCATCACTGAGACGTTGTGTGTGTGAGTGGATTTATGACATCACTGATGATGTCATCAGTGGGACAGACAGACAAACAGACAGAGCCCTAGCTCCCTTAGATAGATAGATGTGCTAATTTTTTATGTATTTACAGACACTTTTAGAGACACTGAGGGAATAAATTCATTACCGTAACACATTTTTTATTGGAAATATGAAACAACAACCTTTTTTTCCAATGGCAAGCACTTCAATATGCTCAAGGGTATATCACCCAAAATGTGTATGATTAACAAATACGAAGTTGTAGCTAACATTGCGAGAAATGCCATGTTGTATTACGACTACATACTTCATACTACATGAGAAAGAAAATCTGTTCTACTTAGAGACTCGACAACCATTTCTGTGGATTCCTTGCCCCCAACACTTGAAAGAAGAGCTGATGCACACCCTCACAGTCTTAAGGATAGGTGCGTCGGAGGATAGGGTCCATAAGTAGAAGATAAAGAATTCCCGCACAACATCCAGTAATTGGCAAACTTTAATTAAACAACGTTTCGGTCGATCAGACCTTCATCAGGTAAAATGGAGTACAGGCAAAAAGAGGCAAGTATTTATAGTCACACCTCGCAGGATGCGCCCAATCAGAGACTGATGATGATTCCTTGCCCCCAAAAATGTGGAAATAGACACCAAATTTGTAATTCTAGGTCTAGTTGGAGTCAAGATATGGCTACAATTTTAATAATGGCAGCCATTAAAAAAGAAAAAATCATTTTAACATACTTCCACTAATGGGATTTTCTGGGATTTTTACTACAGTGTTTCGGGTATCAATATAAACATAAAAATGTTAAAATAAATTCTGTTGCAATTAGTTTAAGGTCAAACCTTATTTTCCCTAGACTATAACTGAACCTCACCTCGATAAACAGAATTTCTGGGGTGGCGACTCTAGAGACGATGAACAGAGTACACACAGTGCTCCTGGAGTTGTTTGAAACACAGTCACTGAAGAACTAAATCTATAAATGAAAATAAATAAACTGACAGTCCTTCAAGTCAGTTTTGGTGGAGCACGAAGTCCTTCATCACTTGTGTTAGTGGTAGGGAGTGGACTTGGTTCAGGCGATGTGTGGCCAGCGCTTGGCGGATCTGGATCCGACACACGTGGGCCAGACTGCGAGGACATCTCTTGGCCTCCAGAAAGACCCTGAGAGCCTCAGGATCCGCCCATTTCTCCAGCGGTGCCTGCTCTGTGGTCACCAGGGCCGGGTCAGCGCCGTGGTCCAGCAGCAGCTGGACGAAAGCCATGTTCCACCTGTTACACAGCACCTCCTTCAGCAGCTGAGAAGCCACGTCACGGGTCAGAACACCAGCGGCCTGGAGCAGAAGGTGGAAGCAGTCCTGGCGGTTGAGTACAGCACTGATGTAGAGAGGGGTGGGTGAGCCGTGTATGTTTCTGTTAGGGTCGGCCCGGGCTTCCAGGAGGATCCGGACACAGTCCACGTGACCGCTGTGCACAGCATAGTGTAGAGGTGTCGAGTTGTTCTTATCAGCTAGGTCTACCTGTGCTCCCTGTGTGATCAGGTAGTCCACACAGGCAGCATGACCCCGTGAGGCTGCGAGCTGAAGAGGGGTCCACCACCCATCAAGACACTTCTCATTGATCTGCCTTCTGAAGTGGTCTTCCTGCAGCAGGCTCCTCAGTGTGTCCAGGTCTCCTGCCGTGACGGCATCACGGAGCAGCTGCCTGTCACCATGTCCTGCTTGAACAGCCATTCCTTCAGATGTGTCACTGTACCACACAGACTTGTATGCTGTGTCTCAAACAGAAGGTATTATCAGTGTTGGGAAATGTTGAATTATCGTAACTGAGGGTCAAAATTATCGTTTTCGGAGGGAAATCATCAAACGCGAGCAGCGGCTTCTTCTTCTTATGGCAGCTTTGTGTTTTCCACCACTTATATAGCCTCAGCCAGGAAGGATTTATGACATCACTGATGACATCACAATTGCTCAAGTGACATCACTGATGACATCACAATTGCTCAAGTGACATCACTGATGACATCACAATTGCTCAAGTGACATGAGTGATGTCATAAATCCCACTGTGACATCATCAGTGATGTCATAAATCCCTCATAAATCCCACTGATGAAATCCCACTGTGACGACATCAGTGATGTCATAAATCTGACATCATCAGTGATGCTGGTCTCATTGGCCACACAGCAGCCGAGCTGCGGGCGAGGCCGTGTAGCGGCCGAGCTGCGAATGTGAGCTGCAGGCGCAGCTCAGCTCTAGGAATCGAGCGCGTGTAGCGCGCGAGATCCCTAGTTTAAAAAAAACACAACATTCAACTTTCCATTTTAAATTAGATGCTTTTTACATTTAAAGCACATTTTACACCACTAAGTACTTCCACTGAGGTAAAGGAAGAGCAAAATAATAATACTACATAGGAAATTCCAGCACTCTACAGTATGTACCACGGAACATAGGCCAAGTTTGAACTTTAAGGTTGCGGGTGCAGAAAAAATCTAAGTGGCCCTGCCCCTTTGCTGGCCCGGCCACTAATTAGTTACACAATTACAAGTAATTAGTTACTTTCACACACACACCATAGTCCATACATATTAGCACAAAGCGTTTGGCAATATTAGCATTGGAATTTAACCATAGCAGTGCTGTGTGTGTGTGTGTGTGTGTGTGTGTGTGTGTGTGTTTATGTGTGTGTGAACACCTGAGCGATCCCCCTTGGCATGGACTATAGAGACAGTCCGCATGTCTGGGAACGCCCATACAGGCTCTAGGAACGCCCACAATAGACGCTAGGGGCGTGGTCAGGGTGGGGTAAAAAAACCCGTTCTATTCATTCAGCAAAGTTAGAATTGAGCTGATAGCCCAGCCCAGGCAGACACGATCGGGGATTTAACCACCGCAGTAAACGCACATCTGAGCAGACGTCTTGTGTTCTGCCCTAGAACCCCCAAACCTGTAGTTTAGAGGCGCAGCACCGTCTTTTGGTGAGTCAGACCATGAGATATATGGGCGGTTTTACCCCACTCGCGCGTCAGCCGTTTAACATTTTGTGGGCGTTCCCAGACATGCAGACTGTCTATTAGAATTAAATCTGCCGGACTATGAGCCCGAAATGGCCCTCTTTACACCGGAGGAGATCCTACCAGTGATCAGTAGCCTACAGAACAACAAGGCAAGTGGCTCTGACGGTGTTGTTTATGAAACCTTAAAGTGGGAATAAATTCATTACCGTAACACATTTTTAATTGGAAATATGAAACAACAAACTTTTTTTTTCCAATGGCAAGCACTTCAATATGCTCAAGGGTATCACCCAAAATGTGTATGATTAACAAATACGAAGTTGTAGCTAACATTACGAGAAATGCCATATTGTATTACGACTACATACTTCATACTACATGAGAAAGAAAATCTGTTCTACTTAGAGACTCAACAACCATTTCTGTGGATTCCTTGCCCCCAAAAATGTGGAAATAGACACCAAATTTGTAATTCTAGGTCTAGTTGGAGTCAAGATATGGCCACAATTTTAATAATGGCAGCCATTTAAAAAAAACGTCATTTTAACATACTTCCACTAATGGGATTTTCTGGGATTTTTACTAAAGTGTTTCGGGTATCAATATAAACATAAAAATGTGACAATAAATTCTGTTGCAATTAGTTTAAGGTCAAACCTTATTTTCCCTAGACTATAACTGAACCTCACCTCGATAAACAGAATTTCTGGGGTGGCGACTCTGGAGACGATGAACCGAGTACACACAGTGCTCCTGGAGTTGTTTGAAACACAGTCACTGAAGAACTAAATCTAGGAAATGAAAATAAATTATGTCAGTCCTTCCAGTCAGTTTTGGTGGAGCACGAAGTCCTTCATCACTTGTGTTAGTGGTAGGGAGTGGACTTGGTTCAGGCGATGTGTGCCCAGCGCTTCGCGGATCTGGATCCGACACACGTGGGCCAGACTGCGAGGACATCTCTTGGCCTCCAGAAAGACCCTGAGAGCCTCAGGATCCGCCCATTTCTCCAACTGTGCCTGCTCTGTGGTCACCAGGGCCGGGTCAGCACCGTGGTCCAGCAGCAGCTGGACGAAGGCCGTGTTGCACCTGTTACACAGCACCTCCTTCAGCAGGCGAGAAGCCACGTCACGGGTCAGAACACCAGCGGCCTGGAGCAGCAGGTGGAAGCAGTCGAGGTGGTTGAGTACAGCACTGTAGTAGAGAGGGGTGTCTGAGCCGTCTATGTTTCTGTTAGGGTCGGCCCCGGCTTCCAGGAGGATCCGGACACAGTCCACGTGACCGTTGTGCGCAGCATAGTGTAGAGGTGTCCAGTTATACTCATCAGCTAGGTCTACCTGTGCTCCCTGTGTGATCAGGTAGTCCACCAAGGCAGCATGACCCCGCCAGGCTGCGAGCTGAAGAGGCGTCCACCACCACCTCTCATAAAGACACAGCTCATTGATCTGCCTTCTGAAGTGGTCTTCCTGCAGCAGGCTCCTCAGTGTGTCCAGGTCTCCTGCCCAGACGGCATCACGGAGCAGCTGCCTGTCACCATGTCCTGCTTGAACAGCCATTCCTTCAGATGTGTCACTGTACCACACACTGACTTGTATGCTGTGTCTCAAACAGAAGGCAGTATCAGTGTTGCCAGGTGGGAAATGTTGAATTATCGTAACTGAGGGTCAAAATTATCGTTTTCGGAGGGAAATCATTAAACGCGAGCAGCGGCTTCTTCTCCTTCTTATGGCAGCTTTGTGTTTTCCACCACTTATATAGCCTCAGCCAGGAAGGATTTATGACATCACTGATGACATCACAATTGCTCAAGTGACATCACTGATGACATCACAGTTGCTCAAGTGACATGAGTGATGTCATAAATCCCACTGTGACATCATCAGTGATGTCATAAATCCCACTGATGAAATCCCACTGTGACATCATCAGTGATGTCATAAATCTGACATCATCAGTGATGCTGGTCTCATTGGCCACACAGCAGCTGAGCTGCGGGCGAGGCCATGTAGCGGCCGAGCTGCGAATGTGAGCTGCAGCCGCAGCTCAGCTCTAGGAATCGAGCGCGTGTAGCGCGCGAGATCCCTAGTTTAAAAAAAACACAACATTCAACTTTCCATTTTAAATTAGATGCTTTTTACATTTAAAGCACATTTTACACCACTAAGTACTTCCACTGAGGTAAAGGAACAGCAAAATAATAATACTATAGGAAATTCCAGGGGACTGACTAGTCTCCTTCATCAGCTTATTTCTATCAGTGTTCAAACTACTGGTGATGATAAAGGAGGATCACTGCTGCAGCTTATAATGTGAGTACTTTTTAAGAAATTGCCTGAGGCTGAGATTGAACCAACAACCTTTGCATATCACACAACATTCACATGTTTATCTGAGTGAGCTATAATCCACTTTCTCTTAAACTCTTATCATATTTAGTCAACCTCATCCTGATTTTATTTAGTCAAGTTTTCGTCAACTAAGTGTCGTATTTTCATCTCATCTTAGTCAAAGAAAACCGTAACTATTCATTAGAATTTCCAAACTTATTGTAAAGATATATGAATCTGTTATTCTGGAATTGTTTTAAGGTTTGAATGTGCAATACAGACACAGATGTTTAACTTCTTCTTCTCTTCTGATTGGATCTCTTCCCAATTCGTCCCTCCCTAACATTTTTAGTCTAGTTTTCACCAGTGAAAATAGGTAGTCTAACATTTTTCCTCAGTTTTAGTCTACGAAATCAACACTGCTATGGATGCATGTGTCCACCAAGTGGTGCACTCCTCTTCCAAACTCACACACTTTTCCACAACTACACCATGTATCTGAAACGATGTTTACTTACTGTCAATCTCATCAAAGTTTCTGAAGACCATCTCCACGTGATCCCACTCCATAAAGCTGCATTTCCCAATGAAGGGCTGGGCAAACACCACATACTGATACATATTTCAATTCAAATACATGTCACTCTTGTGTTAGAATGAGTAAATGACGCGTCATTGACACTGTTTTTATATAACTCTTGATCAATTCTCATTAATCTTTTATCTTTTCTTTTATTTGTCTGTAGGCTACATATGTGCACTGCCAAGAGTAGCGGCAGCATTAATAACCAGAGACCAGACTATATCAAAAACATAAACACACAGTGGCGTCCAGGGCCGCTGCTGGCCATTTGGGTGCCCTAAGCGTAATTGTTTTGTGGTGCCCCCCCCCCCCCCCCCCCCGCAAAACATTCAATAACTGTCAAACGAAAGACTGCAAAATCATTAATTATGAACGATACTAGTGTATCTCACATTACATTACATGTGGCAAACAAACAATTGTTAGAATTACTGTACATGTCAGCAAACAAGTGATTGTTAAATTGTACATGCAAGCAGGGGCGGACTGGGATCATAATTCAGGCCGGGCATTAGATACCAAGCAGGCCAGGCTGATACGGGCCGACGGGCGGCGGCGAAAAATTTGGGCTGTTTGAAGTCCAATTTCGGCCATTTGAAGCCAGATTTGGGCTGTTTGAAGCCAGATTTGGGCCGTTTGAAGCCAGATTTGGGCCAGTTGAAGCCAGATTTGGGCCGGTTGAAGACAGATTTGGGCTGTTTGAAGCCCAATTTGGGCCATTTGAAGCCCAATTTGGGCCGAGTCCAATTTTACAATGAGATGCACCCACTTTAACCCTGAATAAAGTAATAAAACCACTAGTAAACCAGTAGGCGGCGCCTGGCCTGCTGTTCAGTGAGTGGCCTGACTGAGGGCACCAAAAAAAAAAAAAAAAAAAAAATTTTTTTTTGGTGCCCTCAGTCACATGATGCCCTATGCACAGAGATGGGAAGTAACGAAGTACAAATACTTCGTTACTGTACTTAAGTAGATTTTTCGAGTATCTGTACTTTACTTGAGTATTTAATTTTCTGACGACTTTTTACTTTTACTCGTTACATTTTAACACAAGTATCTGTACTTTTACTTGTGTACATTTTCAAAACAGGTTCGTTACTTTTGTATGCACGAGAATGTAATTTAAAAACGAGTAGAAACGGGAGAAAGGAGCAGAAGTAATAGACGAGTTTCCCAGCGCTGCTGATAAAAGCTCATTCCAGCTCCGCCAATAGTATGACTTGGCACTCCTCCGGGGCGTGGACAAAGAAGAGAAACACGGATTTTCTCTGAGGGGAGACACACGCAGACATTAGGAGCCGTGCAGACAGCCAGCACTTATTAGCGCTCGTCTTTTTGCAATTCATTCTCTATAAGTACGCGCTTAGCGCGCATCTCTTAAAGAAGCATTTCATCGCGTTTAAAAGCTGGTGGTGGTTTTTTTAGCGCATCGCTCTGGGCGCTGAAAGCTGAGGAAAGTTTAACAGGAAAAGCGCACTGCTCCTCTTCACTCCTCCCACCTCGAGTCTTCTCCCAGGAGAGGAGGATTTTCATCTCGCTGCTTCCAGAGTTGCCAATAATCTGGCTTTTCAAAGCGTTCTTTTTTAAATAACCGCTCCCTGCGTGCATGGCCCCTTATGGTGTTGTTCTAACACATACATTCAGTTTGTGCACTGTCAACATTCAGCTAATATGGAATATGGTGGTTTTCTAACACCAGAGACAGTTCTGTCTTAATAATAAACCTTGAATTTGTGAATGTGATCAACCTGTGGACATTCAGTTCCTTATCCATTAGGTATCAGTATCATATCAGTCTCGAGTATTGTGATTCTGCACTTTGTAAGGGACACCTTGTATCCACCAGTTAAACTTGTCTAACTATTTGCACATTCATATATCATGGAAATATTAATGAGGGAGGACTAGATATGATTTTAATGGGGGGTTTTTTGTGTGGAAAAACCATAGCACACTATTTAAAGTTGAGTTTTAAGATGTGTAAAACATTTGATATAATTTATCCTCAAATTATATTCTATGATGTGAGGTTCAGTCATTCAGAAAGATACGGTAAAAATACTTTTATTTTTACTCGTTGGGTACATTTCAGAGCCTGTACTTTTTTACTTTTACTTGAGTAAAATAAGTTAATCAGTACTTCTACTTTTACCAGAGTAGTTTTTTACACAAGTAACTGTACTTCTACTCAAGTACAGAATGTCAGTACTTTTCCCATCTCTGCCTATGCAGTCTGCGTACTCTGCGTATAGGGTGCCGCGGCCCTGGTGGCGTCTTTCATGCATGCTAGCAAGCGAAACTGCTGTCTGTCTGACCACAGACTGTAGAAAGAGACGCAGGACAGCCAAGCGAATGTGATTGGATGAACGTTTGACGCTAGGCCAATCACAGGCAGAGAGGGTGCCTCCAGCCTTCGCCATCATCCGGAAAAAAATATCGCCTCCACGCAGCTGACCTTCCAAACATCCTGTCTGTGGTGTCCTTTGTCCTCAGCATCCCATCCTCTACTGGGTATGTGGAGACGAGTTTCTCATCAAGGAACAATAAATGGACAGATGCTCTGTTCCACTAATGAGGAGTGAACTGATTGTCACTCTGAATTTTGAGATGTCTTGCTCAGAATTTTACAGTGCAGCTCTGGAGAATAAACAACTACTTATTGCTGCAAGAGATCAAAAAAAGTGGCAAAAAAAAATAGGCATTGACCAAATTCAGTTGTTTATAATATTTTATTTTTAATATATTTAAAATTGTCTTGCAGTTTGCACATTGTGTAGGTTATCCGTTATGGTAAATTAGAGTAAACGGTAAATCTGTAGGTTCACAGGAAATCTATAGATTTTTACAGATTTGTTTGTCATGTCAAGTTGTTTTACTTGCCTAACCTTAAACAGGATGTTTTGACTTTCCTAACCTGAACCAAGTTGTTTTACTTGCCTAACTTAACCAAATGCATAACTATAACCCTGGCTTGCCATTTGCACTACTGTTTGTTTTTTCTTAAGATACCACCGTTTTATTCTGAAGAATGAGAAACTTTGTTTTGCAATGCCAAAATAAAACTCTTGAATGATAATCTGTTACACGCTTATTATTCCTATTGCACAAATATGCAAAAACTGACCAAAGGTTTGTGAGCTCACTTTTGTTAATAATAATAATAACTGCTCTCAGTAGTGACTGAGAGCAGGTCTGAGAGCAGGTCACGTGGAGGCTGGGTTTACCCAGGCTAGGTCTATATAGCCAGAGTAAGGGGTCTTGTAAGGGGTCCTTGGCTGAAAAACATTTGAGAACCTCTGCTTTACATTTTACAGTGTGCGGACAACAAAGACAGGGAAATATGCGAACATTAACATGGATCAATCATGAAAGGTGGCCTATTACCGCATTTAAGACAACTCAGAACTTGCGGGACAAAACGAGCTCTGACTTGTAAAAAATTAATTGAACGGTTGTCGAGGTCGGGATTACAGGTCGGAAAGTCAGATATCATTTCAGAGCTCCGGTTTGTCCGAGCTGACGTCATCAAAGTGTTTGTTGACGCAATTTGAGGTGTAATTATGCAATATGTATTTATATTTCGCTCTGATTATAGCATGTTCAATTCAACAGCTATTTTACATGACGGAACTCAGTCAAGGTGTTCCTGATAAGGAGCTAGAAAATGGCATTCGTGAGGTCAGAGTGACCTTGAACTTTGACCACCAAAATGTAATCCGTTCATCCTCGAGTCCAAGTGGACATTTGAGCCAAGTGTGATGAAATTCCGTCAAGGCGTTCCTGAGATATCGCGTTAACGGACAAAACCATAATGGTTTTGTCAAAAACAGTGTGAAGGCAACTATGCCGGAAGTCGGAAATTCGGAAACTTCTGAGTTCCGAGTTGTCTTGAACTCAGTATATGTCCAACAATTTGTCACATTGAACAAATCGTAATATCTTGTCCTGACTCATTGCTCCCCTCTGTCACCAGTCGCTCTCTGTGTTGTGGAAAATAGAGCCAAAGTCACGCCCCCTTCTGGTTTAGGCATATGAACCAAGGGATTAATACACCATTTATTTTTTCCATAGACATTTCGTAAAATGCTTATAGAAAATAGTTTTACTGGGTCAAATCAAGCAATTCAGCTATAGTTAGAATCAGGAGAGACCATAGAACATTTCACTGTGACCTATATACATATACATTTAGCTGAAGAAGACTCTGGTGGTGGTGTTGTAGATCGTGTTGGCGAGCTCAGCTGGTTCCTCCTCCCTGGCTGCTGCCATCACCTCCAGCACCTGACTGACACACACACAAACACACACACACACACACACACACACACGCACGCACGCACGCACGCACGCACACACACACACAGACACACACAGACACACACACACACACACACACACACACACACACACACACACACACACACACACACACACACATCATAAACTACTAACATAAACAGGCCTATAACAAACACGACTCACTGACAAGCTTCTGCATCATATCATCAGGGTTACAGATCGGCTCTCGAGAAATGTGAAGAAGCTTGGACTCAGTGATCATCATAACACCAATACATAATCAATATCATAATCCATAACAATACAATACAATCTGCCATTATTTGAGAGAATATTGCAATTGTGATTCATTGAGGTTCATGAATCACAATTGCACGCCATCTGAAGAGTTTCTACCCCATGGCTGTGAGGCTGGCAAATAAGCCCCCTTCTTCCAACCTCCCCCCACTCTGTCCTGATTTTCGCAGGAGTCTCCCTATTTTCAACCCTCTCTCCCGCTGTGATTGGTCATTTCTTCTCTTAATCCCTCGATATAATAGTGATACAAATCCAATGGCTGTAGCAGATGAGATTTATTAAAATCATTTGACCTTTTATTGAGGTTTTGGGGAGTTGTTTTCTTTTCTTTTGAGGACGTTG